>NC_138189.1:1050723-1168047 GCF_964194105.1 Spermophilus citellus
TCTCCATCCCTCACACTCCATCCCTCACACTCCATCCGTCACTCTCCATCCCTCACTCTCCATCCCTCACACTCCATTCCTCACATTCCATCCCTCACACTCCATCCCTCACACTCCATCCCTCACTCTCCATCCCTCACTCTCCATCCCTCACACTGCATCCCTCACACTCCATCCCTCACACTCCATCCCTCACACTCCAACCCTAACACTCCATCCCTCACTATTCATCACTCACACTCCACCCCTCACAATCCATCCTCACACTACATGCCTCACAATCTATCCTCACACTCCATCCACATCCATCCCTCACTCTCCATCCCTCACACTGCATCCCTCAAACTCATCCCTCTCTCTCCATCCCTCACTCTCCATCCCTCACACTCTATCCCTCACTCTCCATCCATCCCACTCCATCCATCCCACTCTCCTTCCCTCACACTCCATCCCTCACCTCCATCCCTCACTCTCCATCCCTCACTCTCCATCCCTCACACTCCATTCCTCACATTCCATCCCTCACACTCCATCCCTCACACTCCATCCCTCACTCTCCATCCCTCCACTCTCCCATCCCTCACACTGCATCCCTCACACTCCATCCCTCACACTCCATCCCTCACACTCCAACCCTAACACTCCATCCCTCACTATTCATCACTCACACTCCACCCCTCACAACCAATCCTCACACTACATGCCTCACAATCTATCCTCACACTCCATCCACATCCATCCCTCACTCTCCATCCCTCACACTGCATCCCTCAAACTCATCCCTCTCTCTCCATCCCTCACTCTCCATCCCTCACGCTCTATCCCTCACTCTCCATCTATCCCACTCCATCCATCCCACTCTCCTTCCCTCACACTCCATCCCTCACCTCCATCCCTCACTCTCCATCCCTCACACTCCATCCTCACACTCCATCTCTCACACTCCATCCCTCACTCTCCATCCCTCACACTCCATCCCTCCACACTCCATCCCTCACTCTCCATCCTCCTCTCTCTCCATCCTTCACTCTCCATCCCTCACTCTCCATCCATCACACTCCATCCCTCACATTCCATCCCTCACACTCCATCCCTCACTCTACATTCCTCACTCTCCATCCATCACACTCCATTCCTCACATTCCATCCCTCACACTTTATCCCTCATATTCCCATCCCTCACTCTCCATCCCTCACACTCCATCCCTCACACTCCATCCCTCACTCTCCATCCCTCACACTCCATCCCTCACACTCCATCCCTCACACTCCATCCCTCACACTCCATCCCTCACTCTCCATCCCTCACTCTCCATCCTTCACTCTCCATCCCTCACTCTCCATCCCTCACACTCCATCCCTCCACATTCCATCCCTCACACTCCATCCCTCACTCTACATTCCTCACTCTCCATCCATCACACTCCATTCCTCACATTCCATCCCTCACACTTTATCCCTCATATTCCATCCCTCACTCTCCATACCTCACACTCCATCCCTCACACTCCATCCCTCACTCTCCATCCCTCATTCTCCATCCCTCACACTCCATCCCTCACACTCCATCCCTCACACTCCATCCCTCACACTCCATCCCTCACTCTCCATCCCTCACTCTCCATCCCTCACACTCCATCCCTCACACTCCAACCCTAACACTCCATCCCTCACTATTCATCACTCACACTCCACCCCTCACAATCCATCCTCACACTACATGCCTCACAATCTATCCTCACACTCCATCCACATCCATCCCTCACTCTCCATCCATCACACTACATCCCTCAAACTCATCCCTCTCTCTCCATCCCTCACTCTCCATCCCTCACGCTCTATCCCTCACCCTCCATCCATCCCACTCCATCCATCCCACTCTCCTTCCCTCACACTCCATCCCTCACCCTCCATCCCTCACTCTCCACCCCTCAGTCCTCCATCACTAGCTCTCCATCCCTCACTCTCCATCACTCACTCTCCATCCTTCACTCTCCATCCCTCACTCTCCATCCCTCACTCTCCATCCTTCACTCTTTATCCCTCATACTCCATTCCTCACTCTCCATCCATCACTCTCCATCCCTCACTCTCCATCCTTCACTCTCCATCCCTCATGCTCCATCCCCTCACTCTCCATCACTCACAATTCATCTCTCACTTTCCACCCCTATCACTCCATCCATCAATTCCATCCTCACAATCCATCCCTCAACTCCATCCTTCACCCTCCATCCCGACACTCCATCCCTCACACTCCATCCGTCACTCTCCTTCCCTCTCACTCCCTGCCTCACAATCCATCCTCACACTTCATCCACATTCATCCCTAACACTCCATCACTCACACTCCCTCCCTCACTCTACATCCCTCACTCTCCATTCCTCAAACTCCCTCCCTCACACTGCATCCCTCACAATCCATCCTCACACTCAATCCACATCCATCATTCACACTCCATCCCTCACACTCCATCCCCTCACACTCCATCCCTCACACTCCATCCCTCACACTCCATCTCTCACTCTCCATCCGTCACTCTCCTTCCCTCTCACTCCCTGCCTCACAATCTATCCTCACACTTCATCCACATTCATCCCTCACACTCCATCCCTCATGCTCTGTCCCTTCACACTTAATCCCTCACACTCCATTCCTCATGCTTCATCCCTCACTCTCCATTCCTCAAACTCCCTCCCTCACACTGCATCCCTCAAAATCCATCCTCACACTCAATCCACATCCATCATTCACACTCCATCCCTCACACTCCATCCATCACACTCCATCCCTCACACTCCATCCCTCACACTCCATCCCTCACTCTCCATCCCTCACACTCCATCCCTCACTCTCCATTCCTCACACTCCATCACTCACACTCCATTCCTCACATTCCATCCCTCACTCTCCATCCCTCACACTCCATCCCTCACACTCCATCCCTCACACTCCATCCCTCACTCTACATCCATCACTCTCCATCTTTCACTCTCCATCCCTCACACTCCATTCCTCACATTCCATCCCTCACACTCCATCCCTCACACTCCATCCCTCACTCTCCATCCCTCACTCTCCATCCCTCACACTCCATCCCTCACACTCCATCCCTCACACTCCATCCCTCACACTCCAACCCTAACACTCCATCCCTCACTATTCATCACTCACACTCCACCCCTCACAATCCATCCTCACACTACATGCCTCACAATCTATCCTCACACTCCATCCACATCCATCCCTCACTCTCCATCCCTCACACTGCATCCCTCAAACTCATCCCTCTCTCTCCATCCCTCACTCTCCATCCCTCATGCTCTATCCCTCACTCTCCATCTATCCCACTCCATCCATCCCACTCTCCTTCCCTCACACTCCATCCCTCACACTCCATCCCTCACTCTCCATCCCTCACACTCCATCCCTCACACTCCATCCCTCACTCTCCATCCCTCACTCTCCATCCTTCACTCTCCATCCCTCACTCTCCATCCCTCACTCTCCATCATTCACACTCCATCCCTCACACTCCATCCCTCACACTCCATCCCTCACACTCCATCCCTCACTCTCCATCCCTCACACTCCATCCCTCACACTCCATCCCTCACACTCCATCCCTCTCTCTCCATTCCTCACTCTCCATCCATCAAAATCCATCCTCAGAATCCATCCCTCAACTACATCCTTCACATTCCATCCCTCACACTCCAATCCTCACTCTTCATCCCTCACTGTCCATCCTTCACACTCAATCCCTCCCTTTTCATCCCTCACACTCCATCCATCACAATGCATCCTCACACTTCATCCACATCCATTCTTCATACTCCATCCCTCACACTCCATCCCTCACAATCCATCCTCACACTCCATGCACATCCATCCCTAATACTCCATCCCTCACACTGCATCCCTCAAACTCCATCCACCACTCCATCCTCACAATCCATCCCTCAACTCTGTCCCTCAGTCTCCATCCCTCACAATCCATTCTCACACTCCATCCCTCACTCTCCATCACTCACACTCCATCCCTCACTCTTTATCACTCACCCTCCATCAATCACTCTCCATCCCTCACACTCCATCACTCACTATTCATCACTCACACTCCACCCCTCACAATCTATCCTCACACTCCATCCACATCCATCCCTGACACTCCATCCCTCACACTGCATCCCTCAAACTCATCCCTCTCTCTCCATCCCTCACTCTCCATCACTCACATTCCATGCCTCACTCTCCATCCCTCACGCTCTATCCCTCACTCTCCAACCATCCCACTCCATCTCTCACTCTCCATCCCTCACACTCCATCCCTCACCCTCCATCCCTCACTCTCCACCCTCACTCTCCATCACTAGCTCTCCATCCCTCACTCTCCATCCCTCACTCTCCATTCCTCATACTCCATTCCTCACTCTCCATCACTCAGAATTCATCTCTCACTTTCCACCCCTATCACTCCATCCATCAATTCCATCCTCACAATCCATCCCTCAACTCCATCCTTCACACTCCATCCCTCACTCTCCATCCGTCACTCTCCTTCCCTCTCACTCCCTGCCTCACAATCCATCCTCACACTTCATCCACATTCATCCCTCACACTCCATCCCTCATGCTCTGTCCTTCACACTTAATCTCTAACACTCCATTCCTCATGCTCCATCCCTCACTCTCCATTCCTCAAACTCCCTCCCTCACACTGCATCCCTCACAATCCATCCTCACACTCCATCCATATTCATCATTCACACTCCATCCCTCACACTCCATCCCTCACTCTACATCCCTCACTCTCCATCCCTCACACTCCATCCCTCACATTCCATCCCTCATTCTCAATCCCTCACTCTCCATCCTTATATTCTATCTCTCACTCTCCACCCCTCACACTCCATCCATCAAAATCCATCGTCAGAATCCATCCCTCAACTACATCCTTCACATTCCATCCCTCACATTCCAATCCTCACTCTCCATCCCTCACTCTCCATCCTTCACACTCAATCCCTCCCTTTCTATCCCTCACACTCCATCCATCACAATGCATCCTCACACTTCATCCACATCCATTCCTCATACTCCATCCCTCACACTCCACACTTCACTATCCATCCCTCACACTCCATCCCTCACAATCCATCCTCACACTCCATGCACATCCATCCCTAACACTCCATCCCTCACACTACATCCCTCAAACTCCATCCACCACTCCATCCCTCACACTCCATCCCTCACACTCCATCCCTCACTCTCCATCCCTAACACTCCATCCCTCACACTGCATCCCTCAAACTCCATCCACCACTCCATCCTCACAATCCATCCCTCAACTCTGCCCCTCACACTCCATGCCTCACACTCCATTCCTCACACTCCATCCCTCACTCTCTGCCTCAGTCTTGGCTGGGCACAAGATCATGAGCCACTCACAGCTTTGTAGATTCAAACAGCAATTCTTTATTCCCGAACTCACACTGGCCTCTACACACACGTTCTGGGGAAATCCCAGTTCTGCTGCCGCCCAATTCACCTACTCCAGGAGGCTTTTTTTTCCAAATACTTTCTGAATCTCAGGAGAACTCAAAGGGAACTCAGGCCGCAGGAACGCCCTATTCCCAGCAGCAATAATCTTCAACCTCGAACTTCCCTAAAACCCATATTGTCTTAAACTGGGAACGCCTTAAGCTTGTCTTAAACCAGGAACGCCTTAAACTTGTCTTAAACCGGGAAGCCCTAAACCCAAGGAGCAGGATACTTCCTCAAACCTGCAGGATACACCCTAATCCTGGATCCACCCTCGTCCTTGAGCAGGGTCACCTTTCTCAAACACACATGCAATGTCAACAGCGAAATTCCAAGGCAAGTCCATTTAACATGGGGTACGCTGGCAAGGAAATTTTGATGCTTCATTCCTACTTGGCAATGGCCCTCAGCAACTCTCCATCCCTCACACTCCATCCCTCACACTCCCTCCCTCATCTCCATCCCTCACACTCCATCCATCACAATCCATCCTCACAATCTATCCACATCCATCCCTCACACTCCATCCTTCACACTGCATTTATCACACTGCATCCCTCATAATCAATCCTCATACTCCATCCCTCCCAATTTATCCTCACATTCCATCCACATCCATTCCTCACACTCCATTTCTCACAATGCATCCCTCACACTCCATCCCTCACTCTCCATTTCTCACCCTCCCTCCCTCACACTCCATCCTTCACACTACATCCATCTCAACCCATCCTCACACTCCATCCACATCCATCCCTCACACTGAATCCCTCACACTCCATCTCTCTCACTCCATCCCTCACACTCCATCCCTCACACACCATGCTCACACATTATCCCTCACACTCCATTCAACACTCCATCCCTCACTTTCCTACCTAACTCTCCATCCCTCACACTCCCTCCCTCACTCCCCATCTCTCACACCCCATCCATTGTAATCCATCCTTACACTCCATCCACAACCATCCCTTGAAATCCATCCTCACACTCCATCCCTCACACTCTATCCCTCACATTCCATCCATCACACTCCATTCCTCACACTCCATCCCTCAAACTCCATTCCTCACTCTCCATCCTCACAATCCATCTCTCACATTCCATTTCTCACTCTCCACCTCTCACACTCCATCCATTATAATCCATCCTCACAATCCATCCCTCAACTCCATCCTTCACACTCCATCCCTCAAACTCCATACCTCACTCTCCATACCTCACTCTCCATCCCTAAATCTGCATCCCTCACACTCATCCTTAAATCTCCATCACTCACTCTCCATCCCTCACACTCAATCCCTAACTCTCCAACACTCACTCTCCATCCCTCTATCTCCATCCCTCACATTAAATATTTCATTATCCATCCCTCACAGTCCATCCTTCACTCTCCATCCTTCACTCTCGATCCCTCACTCTCCATCCATCTCTCTCCATCCCTCAATCTCCATCCCTCACTCACCATCCCTCACTCTCCATCCCTCACTCTACACCAATCACACTCCATCCCTCACTCTTCATCACTCACTCTCCATCCTTCACTCTCCATCCCTCACACTAAATCTTTCATTATCTATCCCTCACAGTCAGGCCTCACTCTCAATCCTCCAGGCTCCATCCCTCACCCTCCATCCCTAAACTCCATCCCTCACTCTCCATCCCTCACTCTCCATCCCTCACTCTCCATCCCTCACTCTCCATCCATCACTCTGCATCCCTCACACACCTTCCCTCAATCTCCATCCCTCAATCTCCATCGCTCACACTCCAACCCTCACCCTCCATCCCTCACTCTCCATCCCTCACTGTTCATCACTCACTCTCCATCCCTCACTCTCCATCCTTAACTCTCCATCCCTCACTCTCCATCACTCACTCTCCATCCCTTACTCTCCATCTCTCACCCTCCATCACTCACTCTCCTTCTCTCAGTATCCATCGCTCAAAATCCATTCTCACTCTCCATCCCTCACTCTCCATCACTCACTCTCCATCCCTCACTCTCCATCCCTCACTCTCCATCCCTCACTCTCTATCCCTCACTCTCCATCACTCACTCTCCATCACTCACTCTCCATCACTCACTCTCCATCACTCACTCTCCATCACTCACTCTCCATCCCTCACTCTCCATCACTCACTCTCCATCACTCACTCTCTATCCCTCACTCTCCATCCCTCACTCTCCACCCCTCACTCTCCATCCCTCACACTTCATCCCTCACTCTATATCCCTCACTCTCCATCCCTCACTCTCCATCCATCACTCTCCATCCCTCACACTCCACCCCTCACTCTCCATCCCTCATACTCCATCCCTCACTCTCCATCCCTCACACTTCATCCCTCACTCTCTATCCCTCACTCTCCATCACTCACTCTCCATCCCTCTCTCTCCATCTCTCACCCTCCATCACTCACTCTCCTTCTCTCAGTATCCATCACTCAAAATCCATTCTCACACTCCATCTCTCACACTCCATTCCTCACCCTCCATCGCTCACAATCCATTCCTCACCCTCCATCACTCACTCTCCATCCCTCACTTTCCATCACTCACCCTCCCTTACTCACTCTCCATCCCTCACTCTCCATCATTCACTCTCCATCCCTCTGTCTCCATCCCTCACTCTCCATCACTCACTCTCTATCCCTCACTCTCCATCACTCCCTCTCCATCCCTCCATCTCCATCCCTCACTCTCCATCACTCACTCTCCATCCCTCATACTCCATCCCTCACTCTCCATCCCTCACCCTCCATACCTCAGTCTCCATCCCTCACAATCCATTCTCACTCTCCATCCCTCATTCTCCATCCCTCACTCTCCATCCCTCACTCTCCATTCCTCACACTCCATCCCTCACTCTCCATCCCTCATACTCCATCCCTCTCTCTCCATCCTTCACACTTCATCCCTCACTCTCCATCCCTCACTCTCCATCCCTCACACTCCATCCCTCACTCTCCATCCCTCATACTCCATCCCTCACTCTCCATCCCTCACACTCCATCCCTCACTCTCCATCCCTCACAATTCATGCTCACACTCCATCCCTCACATTCTATGCCTCACACTCCATTCCTCACTCTCCATCCCTCACTCTGCCTCTTCATAATCCATCTCTCACTTTCCACCCCTCACACTCCATCCATCAAAATTCATCCTCACAATCCATCCCTCAACTCCATCCTTCACACTCCATCCCTCACACTCCATCCTTCTCACTCCATCCCTCTCATTCCAATCTCACACTCCATCCCTCATAATCCATTCCTCACACTCCATCTCTCACTCTCCATCCCTCACAATCCATGCTCACACTCCATCTCTCACACTCCATCCCTCACACTCCATTTCTCACTCTCAATCCCCCACTCTCCATCCCTCACACTCCATTCCTCACTCTCCATCCCTCACTCTGCATCCTCATAATTCATCTCTCATTTTCCACCCCTCACACTCCATCCATCAAAATCCATCCTCACAATCCCTCCCTCAACTCCATCCTTCTTACTCCATCCATGACACTCCATCCCTCACTCTCCATCCGTCACTCTCCTTCCCTCATAATGGATCCTCAAACTCCATCCACACCCATCCCTCACACTCCATCCCTCACCCACCATCCTTCACACTAAATCCCTCACACTCCATTCCTCATGCTCCATCCCTCACTCTATCACTCACACTCCCTCCCTCACTCTCCATCTGTCACTCTCCATCCCTCACTCTCCATTCCTCACACTACCTCCCTCACACTGCATCCCTCACAATCCATCCTCACACTCCATCCATATCCATCATTCACACTCCATCCCTCAACTCCATCCCTCACAGTCCATCCCTCAGAGTCCATTCCTCACACTCCATCCCTTACACTCCATCCTCACACTCCATCCCTCACACTCCATCCTTCAGGCTCCACCCTGCACACTCCATTTGTCACTCTACATCACAGACACTCAATCACTCACTCTCCATTCCCTCACACTCCAACTCTCATACTCTATCCACTCACTTTTCATCCCCTCATATTCCATCCCTGACAATCCCACCCTCAACTTTCATCCCTCACTCTGCATCCCTCACACTCCATGCCTCACACTTTAACATTCCATTCCATCACAGTTCGTCTTTTATACAACATTCCTCACATTCCATTTATCACACTGTATTCCCTGTTCCTTCATCTTCTCACATTCCATCCCATCATCCTCCATCCCTCACAATCCATCCCTCACACTTTATCTATTCACTCTCCATCCCTCATTCTCCAAAGACTCACACACAATCCCCTCACAGTCCATCTTCTCACACTACAACCCCCACACTCCATCCTCTCATATCCATCCTTTCACACACCATTTCCTCACACTCTTTCTTTGACACCTAATTTCCTTACACTCTATCCCTTGCAATCCATCTCTTCACACTCCATCCATTCACATTTCCTCCGCTCATACTTCATCCCAAATACTCTGTCCCTCATATTCTATCCCTCACACTCCATCCTTCGCACTCTTTCCCCCTCACTCCATTCCTCACACTTTATCTCCAGAAACTTCATGTCTCACACCCCATCCCTCACACTCTATCTCTCACATTCCATCCTGTCACAGTTCATCTGTCACACTCCATCCTCTCACTCTATCCCTCACACTCCCTTCCTCACACTCTATCCCTAACATTCCATCCTGTAAAACTTCATTCATCACACTCCATCTGTCACCCTCCATCCCTCACCCTCCATCCCCTGAGAATCAATTTCTCACACTCTGTCCCTCACACTCCATCCCCTGAGACTCCATTTCTTACACTCCATCCCTCACACTCCATCCCTCACTCTCCATCCCTTACACTTCATCCCTCATACTCCACCCCTCACACTTCATCTTTCACACTCCACCCCTCATACTCCACCCCTCACACTCCACCACTCATACTCCACCCCTCATACTCCATCTTTCACACTCCACCCTTCACACTTTATTCCTTACACTGCATTTCCTCACACTCCATCCCCTCAGACTCCATTTCTCAACTCCATCCCTCACACTCCATCCTCTCAGACTCCATTTCTCAACTCCATCCCTCACACTGCATTCCTCACACTCCAACCTTCCAATCCATCCCTCACACTCCATCCCTTCAGACTCCATTTCTCAACTCCATCCCTCACACTCCATTCCTCACACTCATCCCTCACACTCTACCCCTCACACTCCATCCCTCACACTCCATCCCACACTCCATCCCATTCCATACACCCCTTTCCCCAGTATACTCTCACCACTCTTACATATATTTTCTCATATGTGTTTTAAGCATATGTATATATTGATGCATAGTTCCATTTGTGGTAATCATATGTAATGTATTTTTGTGCATATTATTATGAGCTTTTGTTCCTATATACCTAGTATGTATGTTTCGTATATAAGTGTGTTCATGCATGTTCTTCATATACTTGTTTGGATATATTTGTTTAATCGTTTGTATGTCTTACATGTGTACATATGTGTATGTATGTCACCAGGATTGATGCATCAATTATAAATGAATTGGAGTCTAGTCCAAGTTGTGTTATAAATGACACACCCATTTAGTCAGTTATCTGTTTATCTACTATATGAATCGTCTTTTTCACTGCTGTGTCTAAAATAGCTGAAAATTACAATTTTATGAAGAAAAAATTCACTTGGGGACTTCGGTTTCAGAGATCTTATTCCACAGGCAGCTGGCTCCATTCCCTGGGACTCGAGGTGAGGCACAACATCATGGCAAAATAGTTCAGCAGAGAGAAGTGGCTCATAAGGTTATCAAGAAACCCAGAGAGTCCACACTCACCAGATACCTTGGATCTACCCCAAAGGCACACCTCCATGGCCCCTCCTCCGGCCACACCCCAGCTGCTTGTTACCACTCAGTTAACAGGCTCTCATAATCCAGTCTTTTCACCTCCAGCCTCTAGCTTTGTCTCACACATGAGCATTTGAGGGACACCTAATATTTCAGCCATAACATCTCCCTACCTGAATGTGTAGGGAGATGTTATGCCACACAAATGTGTGTGTTTTTAGAAGGAAATCACTCAGTCATCTCAAAAGTGTCAGGAAATGTATCTGATAACCTTTAAAAAATTTTAAATATCTCAAAAACTTGGGATAAAAACAAATTGGATTATTATATGGAGACAATGGAGACAAGAATATCTCTACATCCACCCCTCAGGCCACACGATAAGATCTAGGGGGTAAGGTCACTCAGCAAGTTTTAGCAATGGACAGGAAAAGTTGGGTCCCAAAAGAGTCACTGAGATCAAGGGGCCAAGGTTCCCAGAAGAGAGCCAATAGGCTACCACTTCCAGAAAGAGCCAGTCCAGCAGCTGTGGAGGTGTGGCCGCAGACACACTGCTGCTCGCCAGAAGAGCAGACACCATCGGCCAGCATGGGAGGAGCTGGGCCAGGCCCAGGCCCCCAGGGGACGCCACCCAATGCCACTGCGTGGTTCTGAAAACCCACCTCACTGCCTGACGGAGTGGCCTGCAGGTAGGCGGCACCAGGCAGGGGAGGGTCCTCCTTGCAGCGGGCAATGGAAAGTGTCCCCACCCTGCTCAAAATGAAGCCCAATTTAAATCTGATGGAGTTTATCTCTGGACTTCCCCTCGGTTGCCCTCGGTGACGGTGAGGACGCCTGGGAGCGTTACTGAAGGTGGGTGAATCATCAGATCATCAGTGTGCACAGACTCTGACTGTGTGATGTCCAAGCTCAGCCTGCCCAGGAAGAAACAAGGACAAAGACAGGACAAAGGTGGCTTTCTCCCTGGGAGTGACCACAGGTAGACCCCAGGGCTGGCATGAGTGGGCACTGAGTGGACACCTTTGCCAGGCTCCTTCTGGCCCCCATGGCCTCCCAAAGCTGTGCCCCTCACACGCGTCCTGCACCCAGAGCTACCCACACAGCCTGCTTGCCGAGTCCCGCCCACAGCCATCAGCCTCCTGCAGCCCAGCTCAGTGCCAACCCTCAGCTCCCCATAGTGGACCACTCACAAGCTGACCTCTAGGCCTGTGGTCAACAGCATGCACCCCAAACTCTCGAGGAGCTGACAAGGAGCCAGACAGGTGCCCCTCTGTCCTCTATGGGGTGTGCGAGCAGAAGGCCACGCAGGGGCCCAACACAGGCCAGGCCTGCCCAGGTGGCCTGTCTGTGCTTCACCCTGAGCCAACATGGAGACGCCACGTCAGCACCCCACAGATCCCTCCAGCCACGCCCACCACAGCTTGCAGCACCTCAACACCTGTGCCTAGGGACCCACTGCCGAGGTCGGAGCCCCCCATCCCATCCCCCCAGGGGCCCATCTCTGAGCTCGGCAGCACCATGAGCCTCTGGAGACACTTCTCAACTGACCATCACAGTGGTACCCGCCTGGCACTGGTGCCCATGCTGAGAAGGGGGCAGCAGGTCTACTCTCTGCCTGGCATGGCCAGGGCCCCAGGACCTGGATGCTGTGGAGCCAGCTGGTCACGCCACACGTGGATGCAGCCCATCACCCACCAGCTGACAGAGACGGGAGAAGCCTCCCTGGACACAGTGGGAACTGCTCTGAGCTGGTCAGCTCTCCTGGGAGGAGGGCTACTCTGCCCTCTGCAATGAGGCTCAGCCAGGGCCCCGGGCCACATGGCCCCAAGGCTCACGGCGCTTCAGCCAGTTGGCCACCAGCTGGACAGCTCTCAGAGTCCCTGTGGCCACCCACCACAGGGTTGCCCAGCTCCCCGCCCACCCCTGCACCTTGGCCCACCCTTCCAGCGGGGGCGGCTGCTTGGTGACCTTGTGGTAACCCGAGTGCCATCCGTCAGCGGCCGGCCGCCAGGCTCCGGAACACTGCGGCAGCTCATCTGAATTCAAATTACCCTGGGAGCCGTGGCGGGTGCCAGCCATAACTCAGAGCCCGTGAGGAGGAGCGCGGCCCGCCCGCAGATTGGACATTACCATACATTCCTGGGGCGTCGGACAGCGCTGCTAATGAAAATATCAATCAAAAACTCAGCTGACTTAATGGTCAATTTAAATTAATTAATTGGAGAGGAGAAAAAAGTTGAGGAAGGCAGTGGTGCTGGGCTCCATCCCCAGCGGGCAGTGAGCAGGAGGCAGGACGCGGCTGGGCATGGCCCTAGGCTGGGAGGCAGCAGCTGGGCCCAAGGCCCCCAGGGCACATCCCAGCACCCAGGGACCCATGCCCGCCCGAGAAAGGGTGCGAAGACTGAGCTTCCTGTCGTGGCCACCCACCCACACAACAGGTGCCTGAACACCCGCCTGCTGGTGGCCCCACTAGGTCCCTCAGCTCCACGGACAGGGAGTGATGGCGTGGTGAGCATCGGGGAAGGCCCTGGGCTTGGGCCTCCTCCACACACCTGCCCAGCCCAGGCTTCCTGACCTGGCCCATGAGGCCCGACTGCAGTCCTCTGCCCAGGGTCCTGGAGGGCTGAGGGCTCAACAGGGGTCAGGGGCGCAGAGGCCCCTTGAGGCCTGTCAATTTCTTCCACACAAAAACAGAGAGAGGGGCTGGGGATGTGGCTCAAGCGGTGGCGCGCTCGCCTGGCATGCGTGCGGCCCGGGTTCGATCCTCAGCACCACATACCAACAAAGATGTTGTGTCCACAGAATACTAAAAAATAAATATTAAAATTCTCTCTCTCTCTCTCTCTCTCTCTCTCTCTCTCTCTCCCTCCCTCCTCTCTCACTCTAAAAATAAAACAAAACACAGAGAGAGCAGGAGCCCGTGAGGGCAGCCTCAGGATGCCAAGGTGGCCAGAGCACAAAGTGCTTGCTGTCCCTGTGGCCAGGAGAGGACTCCGCACTGCCCTCCTGCACTGGTACGCCAGCTTCCACAGGGAAACGCCTGCGCACCCACAGCCCCAGCCTTCAGGGACACAGGGTCCCAGCTTCACCAAGGAGAAGCTGAGGCCGGGAGAGGAGCACGGAGATCCCAGAGGCAAGACTCTGAACCCCAAGTACAACGGCCCAGGCGATGCTGGGCCAGCCGTCCAGGGACCCACTCCAGACGTGCCAGCCGGTTCGCACCCTCCACACAGACAGGGCAGGCCAGCTCCACCTCCAGCAGGGCAGGCCGCACTGCTCCATGCGAGGGGCGGTGCTGGCTGTCCCTGTCCTCAGACATGAAACTGGAACAGGTCCCTTCCTGGCAGAATTACTCAAGCACCTGCCACGTCGCAGAGGCAAGCCAAAGGCCGACCCTCAGCAGAGCCTCAGGAAGGCTGGCCACAGCGTCCTCCCCCTGACCCCAGCTTGGCCACCTGAGCAGCTCGTTCCTGGACACCGCTGGCCCCAGAAGACATGGGTGAGGCTCTCAGGGCCCCTGGTCACACACCTCCAAGCTGTGAGGAGCCAGCCTCACGCAGACCAAGGACAAACAGGAAAAGCCCTGCCATAGCATCCAGAAGGGGCCTGGGGCATGTGGGCAGTGCCCGAGGCCCAGGCCCACACTGGGTGACCGGGATGAAGACCTGTGGTGCTGCGGCTGCCTGGTACCTCCTCCCCAAAGGTGGTGGCAGTGAGGCCCAGCCAGGGCCACGGGTTCACCGTCCACCCAGCAAGACTCATGGCTGGCAGAGCTGGGGCTGGGCGCATCTGGGGGAGGCCAGCCCTCCACAGGCCTCGGACAGACGCTGCCAGGACAGGGGCTGCTGGACTGAGGACGCAAGGCTTGGCAAGGAGTGGCCACCAGAGGGCAGAGCAAGGCCGCTGTAGCGCTAGGACCAGGGGGCGGAGGGCAGGGTGCAGGGACACAGGTGGGGGCAGCTGGGGAAGGAGCCCAAGGCGTCTGTCCACGGAGCAGAATGACCCCTCCCACCCCATCCTGCCCACCTGGTACTCCCCCGAGTCCTAAGCAGATGCCAAGTCCCCACTCCACCAGTCAGGCTGATCACGCGTGGCACCTCAGTGAACTGGACGGAGTCGGGGAAGAGTCACCCCCCCCCCCCCCCCGACAGCCACAGTGGAGGGGGTGGAGGAACAGTGAACTGGACGGAGTCCGGGAAGAGTCACCCCCCCCCCACAGCCACAGTGGAGGGGTGGAGGAACAGTGAACTGGACGGAGTCGGGGAAGAGTCACCCCCCCCCACAGCCACAGTGGAGGGGTGGAGGAACAGTGAACTGGACGGAGTCGGGGAAGAGTCACCCCCCCCCACAGCCACAGTGGAGGGGTGGAGGAACAGTGAACTGGACAGAGTCGGGGAAGAGTCACCCCCCCCACAGCCACAGTGGAGGGGGTGGAGGAACAGTGAACTGGACGGAGTCGGGGAAGAGTCACCCCCCCCCACAGCCACAGTGGAGGGGTGGAGGAACAGTGAACTGGACGGAGTCGGGGAAGAGTCACCCCCCCCCCCGACAGCCACAGTGGAGGGGGTGGAGGAACAGTGAACTGGACGGAGTCGGGGAAGAGTCACCCCCCCCCTGACAGCCACAGTGGAGGGGTGGAGGAACAGTGAACTGGACGGAGTCGGGGAAGAGTCACCCCCCCCCCCCACAGCCACAGTGGAGGGGGTGGAGGAACAGTGAACTGGACGGAGTCGGGGAAGAGTCACCCCCCCCCCCACAGCCACAGTGGAGGGGGTGGAGGAACAGTGAACTGGACGGAGTCGGGGAAGAGTCACCCCACCCCCACAGCCACAGTGGAGGGGTGGAGGAACAGTGAACTGGACGGAGTCGGGGAAGAGTCACCCCCCCCCCACAGCCACAGTGGAGGGGGTGGAGGAACAGTGAACTGGACGGAGTCGGGGAAGAGTCACCCCCCCCCACAGCCACAGTGGAGGGGTGGAGGAACAGTGAACTGGACGGAGTCGGGGAAGAGTCACCCCCCCCCCTGACAGCCACAGTGGAGGGGTGGAGGAACAGTGAACTGGACGGAGTCGGGGAAGAGTCACCCCCCCCCCCACAGCCACAGTGGAGGGGGTGGAGGAACAGTGAACTGGACGGAGTCGGGGAAGAGTCACCCCCCCCCTGACAGCCACAGTGGAGGGGTGGAGGAACAGTGAACTGGACGGAGTCGGGGAAGAGTCACCCCCCCCCCACAGCCACAGTGGAGGGGGTGGAGGAACAGTGAACTGGACGGAGTCGGGGAAGAGTCACCCCCCCCCCCCCGACAGCCACAGTGGAGGGGGTGGAGGAACAGTGAACTGGACGGAGTCGGGGAAGAGTCACCCCCCCCACAGCCACAGTGGAGGGGTGGAGGAACAGTGAACTGGACGGAGTCGGGGAAGAGTCACCCCCCCCCCCACAGCCACAGTGGAGGGGTGGAGGAACAGTGAACTGGACGGAGTCGGGGAAGAGTCACCCCCCCCCACAGCCACAGTGGAGGGGTGGAGGAACAGTGAACTGGACGGAGTCGGGGAAGAGTCACCCCCCCCACACAGCCACAGTGGAGGGGGTGGAGGAACAGTGAACTGGACGGAGTCGGGGAAGAGTCACCCCCCCCCACAGCCACAGTGGAGGGGGTGGAGGAACAGTGAACTGGACGGAGTCGGGGAAGAGTCACCCCCCCCCCTGACAGCCACAGTGGAGGGGGTGGAGGAACAGTGAACTGGACGGAGTCGGGGAAGAGTCACCCCCCCCCCTGACAGCCACAGTGGAGGGGGTGGAGGAACAGTGAACTGGACGGAGTCGGGGAAGAGTCACCCCCCCCCCCCCCCCGACAGCCACAGTGGAGGGGGTGGAGGAACAGTGAACTGGACGGAGTCGGGGAAGAGTCACCCCCCCCCTGACAGCCACAGTGGAGGGGTGGAGGAACAGTGAACTGGACGGAGTCGGGGAAGAGTCACCCCCCCCCCCCCCCCGACAGCCACAGTGGAGGGGGTGGAGGAACAGTGAACTGGACGGAGTCGGGGAAGAGTCACCCCCCCCCACAGCCACAGTGGAGGGGTGGAGGAACAGTGAACTGGACGGAGTCGGGGAAGAGTCACCCCCCCCCACAGCCACAGTGGAGGGGGTGGAGGAACAGTGAACTGGACGGAGTCGGGGAAGAGTCACCCCCCCCCCCCCCCCCGACAGCCACAGTGGAGGGGGTGGAGGAACAGTGAACTGGACGGAGTCGGGGAAGAGTCACCCCCCCCCACAGCCACAGTGGAGGGGTGGAGGAACAGTGAACTGGACGGAGTCGGGGAAGAGTCACCCCCCCCCACAGCCACAGTGGAGGGGGTGGAGGAACAGTGAACTGGACGGAGTCGGGGAAGAGTCACCCCCCCCCCACAGCCACAGTGGAGGGGTGGAGGAACAGTGAACTGGACGGAGTCGGGGAAGAGTCACCCCCCCCCACAGCCACAGTGGAGGGGGTGGAGGAACAGTGAACTGGACGGAGTCGGGGAAGAGTCACCCCCCCCCACAGCCACAGTGGAGGGGTGGAGGAACAGTGAACTGGACGGAGTCGGGGAAGAGTCACCCCCCCCCCCCCGACAGCCACAGTGGAGGGGTGGAGGAACAGTGAACTGGACGGAGTCGGGGAAGAGTCACCCCCCCCCCCCCCCCCGACAGCCACAGTGGAGGGGTGGAGGAACAGTGAACTGGACGGAGTCGGGGAAGAGTCACCCCCCCCCCCCCCCGACAGCCACAGTGGAGGGGGTGGAGGAACAGTGAACTGGACGGAGTCGGGGAAGAGTCACCCCCCCCCCCCCCGACAGCCACAGTGGAGGGGGTGGAGGAACAGTGAACTGGACGGAGTCGGGGAAGAGTCACCCCCGCCCCCCCCCCCCCGACAGCCACAGTGGAGGGGGTGGAGGAACAGTGAACTGGACAGAGTCGGGGAAGAGTCACCCCCCCCCCCCCCGACAGCCACAGTGGAGGGGGTGGAGGAACAGTGAACTGGACGGAGTCGGGGAAGAGTCACCCCCCCCCACAGCCACAGTGGAGGGGGTGGAGGAACAGTGAACTGGACGGAGTCGGGGAAGAGTCACCCCCCCCCACAGCCACAGTGGAGGGGGTGGAGGAACAGTGAACTGGACGGAGTCGGGGAAGAGTCACCCCCCCCCACAGCCACAGTGGAGGGGGTGGAGGAACAGTGAACTGGACGGAGTCGGGGAAGAGTCACCCCCGCCCCCCCCCCCCGACAGCCACAGTGGAGGGGGTGGAGGAACAGTGAACTGGACGGAGTCGGGGAAGAGTCACCCCCCCCCCCCTGACAGCCACAGTGGAGGGGTGGAGGAACAGTGAACTGGACGGAGTCGGGGAAGAGTCACCCCCCCACCCCCGACAGCCACAGTGGAGGGGGTGGAGGAACAGTGAACTGGACGGAGTCGGGGAAGAGTCACCCCCCCCCACAGCCACAGTGGAGGGGTGGAGGAAGCAGGGGACCCAGGAGTGGAGTGAGGCGGGCCTGGAGTGGGAGTCTCCATGGGGCATGTGGGCCCAGAACTGAGGCACACGGAAGTTCAGCTGGGGCAAGGCTGGGGTGGGCGAGGTCAGCACTGCAGTTACTATGGTGGCTGAACCCTGGCAGTGTCCCCTATCTTCAGCCCCTGGCGCAGGCGCCTGAGGGAGGCCCTGGCTTGGGGTCCACAGGGAGCCACACAGAGGCCCTGGAGTCTGGTGCTGGGGGCCCCACTGGGCGGGCCTCTGGTCCCACCAGCACTGCACCCAGCAATCCACCTCACCTAATTTTGTACCCTCTTGCCAAGGTCACCTCCCTTGGCCACCAAGATCACCAAAGTCCCTAGCACAGGGCACTCAGAAGCTGCCCAGCCCAGCAGGTGGAGGTCCATGACTTCTACCCTTTGGTCCCTGGTGCCCCATCTGGCCTGGCCAAGCCTGATCTGACAAGGCCACAGCAGTGCTTCAGCTGGTGTCCCTGTCCCCTGGTGGCTCGAGCCCTTGGGCAACCGGCCAGCTGTGAAGTGCCTGTTGATAGACATCCCTCAGACATCAGGTGCCATGACGACTTCTCCGTAACTGTGGGATCACCCTGGAGCCTCAGACCAAAGGACCCAAGGCCGGCCCGGCACCCCCCGGAACCCACCAGACAGCTCCCCAGAAGACTGCAGCCCACTTAGCCCTCCCCGCAGGGCCTGCCAGGAGCTGGGATTGGTTGGGTCAGAAAGTGCGCCTGCCCTCCTGCCCAGTAGGGACTGACCCTGCTCTCCAGACCTGGGTCAGATTCTAGGCTGGAGGAGGGGTGTCCACCAGCCTCAGGGTGTAGAGGTGCAGAGCCAAAGTGATCCTAGGCACTCCCGGACCCTCTCCCCCTGCTCCCAACTGCAGCCCTCTAGAACTTCCACTCAGCAGGTGGCACCTCCAGGACCAACAGAAAGTCAGGGGCCTGAGGCCCAGAGTTCCTCACTCCAGGCCCTATATCCACCGTGAAGTGACCCCTGCAAAAGCCAGGCTCTGTGAGAGCTTGTGGCCTCAGGTCAGTCCTCCCACATCTCTGTGCTCAGGATCCATGGGTCTCCCAGCAAGAGGAGTAAAGATTCCCCGAGCCGTGGGGTCACACCTGGGTCATGCCCACAGCTCACCTGGGCAGAGGAAGGGGTGGCACAGGGTGAGGACACCTAGTAGGTCACTGACCACTGCAGGTCTCCACCTCTGCATCTGGTAGGTTGCTGCACTCTCCTAGGCAGGGAAGACGCTCCCTGGAGCAGAGAACGAGAGGTCTCTTCCCCACCCATGCCTCCCACTCTTGAGGAATGGCATGGACCCCCTTGGGCACCCCCCAGACCCGCACTGGCTGGAAGTAGAAAGAGCTGGTCATTGGGATGCAAGAGAAGACGGGACAAACAGAGGAGCCCCTCCATCTCACGGGCCAGGGGCCTGCATCTCCCCTAGAACTCCAGCTCCCACCAGGGCCACCAGGGCCAATCTTTGCTGCCACCCAGTGGCTACTGGGGGCAACGCAGGTGGAGCCCAGTGAGTCCCGGGTGAGAGGGAGGGCTCAGGAGCTGGCTGGTGGTGGGCGCTTCCAGGGTCCAGCCCCATGCTGGGTCTTTCAGGCAGCAACCTGAATGTCCTTCAGCCCCTGGGAATTCACAGCCTGTCACAGCGCCGGGCCATCTGTGTTTCTGTCAGAACAAGGAGAGGACACTACAGAGACAGGTTCAAGAAGCCAGCTAAAACACCAAGCACAGGAACAAATGGGAAGACTAAGGAATGACCCAGATGTCAGGTCAAGCTGCTGAAAGCCAAGGTCAGAGAGACCTCCAACGCTCCCAAGGAAGAGCGATGAAGCTCACCTGACTCCCCCTCAGCGGCGCCAGCCAAGAGGCAGCGGTCAGGAGGGAGAGGCGACCTCCATCTCACAAGGCTAAAGCGCCCATCAGTGAAGGCTGACGCAGGCTTCGAGTCCTGAGCACACATCTCAGGCTGAGGGAGGTGAGCCTGGAGACAAGGGCTCCAGACACAGAGCATATGGGGGAAGGAACCCCAAGTAGAGATGACCATCTGTGTACGTCTTAGACAAAAGAGGGTTTAAGCAAAAATCATCACCAGGGACAAGAAGGTGAAACGCACACTTCTGAACTCTGTGCACCAACAAAACCAGAAGGAGGAAGACCCAGCAGCCATAGCAGAATCCAACGCAGTGATCAATAACCAATCATCGGGCAGACCAAAGAAAGTGAGGACAGAGGAGACATGCACCAGGCTCCATCTCCCGACCCACAGGTGTGTCCCTGCAAGATGTCTCCTCAGGTGCACATGGAGCATGTGTGGAAATCGATCATGAACTTTCAACACATTCCCACCACGGTGGAGATGAGAGGTCGTAGGCATTCACCCACAGGGTGGCTGCAACAGAAAACCAAAGGAACAAGCATGGTGGAGGACATGGGTGCTGGGGAGCACAACAGTGGCCATCACGGAGGACGGCACGTCAGTCCCTCCAAAACTCCAAAATGTTCGCCAAGTGCTGCAGCAAGTCCACCTCTGGGCATGTCCCCAGGGACAGGCAGACCAACATCCATAGCAACCCTGCTCCCAAGAACCAGGGGGCAGCGACTCCCACCACCACACATGGGGAAGCAGATGGTGTGCACCTGTGATGAAATCTCGCTCGCTTCCTGAGGAAAGAGGGCCTGAGGTGCTGGGCGGCACCAGGGGCACATGTGGGGAAGCAGGAGGAGGGAGCCAGTGCCTCAGACCCACGGGCAGCCCTTGACCCAGTGCAGGGGCTGGGCGGGAGGGGACCTGCGTGTGGCAGGCCACAGCCCTCTGGGAAGACGAGGACCTCCTGCACGTAGCTCGTGGTGGCCGCGCCACAGCATGGATGTGCTCAGAGCCAGATTCACAGCTTAAGGTGGCTTACAGCGTGGCAGCGTGTGCACAATATGTATCTTACCATGACATGACGGGCACTCACACCTGGAGACGCAAGGCCAGTGAAGCCACTGACTGGGTCCACTCTGCCTGGTGTCCACCCAGGAAGTGGAGATTAGGACCCAGACACACAGGGAGCGAGCATGGGAGGACCAGGGACAAGATGCCACCTGTGAGCCACAGAGATGGCAGCGGCCTGTTGTCTAGCCAGGTTTGTGGCACCTGTGACAGCCCAAGCAGACTGACACCAAGTAAACCAGAGAAACGTCACAGGCCGTCTCAGTGGCTAAATGAAACTAGAGCCATTCACGACCTCCATCAGCTAACTGGGAATGGAACCAACCTTCTGTCTGGAAATCTCCGGATCCAGCACCTCGACTTCACGGCCCTGTAGAGGTCCCTGGAGGTTGGAGGGAGACCCCAGGACAGGGAGCAGCGCCCTCCCGTCCTCCAGGACCCCTCCAGGTCAGCTCAGGGACAGATCCCAACTGCAGGGAGATCACCAAGCTGTCCTGCCACCCATCCCTGCCCACAGCCAGCCCTGAGAGGTCAGGATTGTCTGTCATGAGCACGACAGGGGACTTCGGGTCCACATGAGGGGCAGGCCTGCAAACCACCCTGGGGACACCTAGACGCCTACGGAGACAGAACTAGACCCAGGAGGAGGCCTCCAAGTCCTCACCCATGCCCTGACCCAGCAGCTGTGTCCACAGGCACCTGCACCCCACAGAGGGCACACATTCCACAGGCACGCATGCACACACGTGTGCTCATATGTATACATGTGGGCAGACTGCACACGTACAGACCACAGGTACACACACCTGCAAGCACATGCACACGTCACAGGTGTACAGAGACATACACAGACCCATGGGCAGACACGCATGCAAATGGGCACATGTGTAGTTACATGTATACACATATCTAGGTCCATAGAGATATGGCACACATGTGCTCATGTACATGCAAACACATGGTGTGCACATCTGCGTGTGTGTGGTAGTGGACAATTTGCACATGTGTACACATGCATGTGCATGCATGCAGGCATACCCACACACGCACACACAGCACATACCTCCCTAAAGTCCACTGGCAAAACCTCAGCAGGTCTCATTATTCCAACCCACACAAGGGACCTAGAAGTTCATAAAGGACCTAAAACACTGAGGCAGATGATCTGGAGATTCAGAGACACCCTCCCAAACAACTCCCAGGTCACAAAGCAAATAAAACACTGTGACAGGCGATTTTACAATTATACGGGAAGAGGAACTGCAGTCCACGGAGCGGCTCCAGGAGGAGCTGGAGGAGAATTCACAGCACTAAATGTCTTTATTACTGAGCAAGAGTGACTGAAAATAAATGAACTAAACATTCGACACAAGGAGGGAAAAACAGAACAATAAAGTAAATCCATGGAGGCAGGAGGGGGAGGGATGGAGATAAAGGCAGAATTAATGAATTGGAAACAAGAAAAATGGAAGCGCCCATCAGTAAATCCAAGAGCAGCTCTTCTAAATAAATAAATAAAACAAACAAACCCCGACCAGTCTAATCAGCAGAGAGCACAGCCCGGGAGAACCCAGGGGAGCAGAGCAGCCAAGGAGACAAAGTGACAGGTCACGCAGCCTTGCTCTGGGTGAGACCAACAGTCTTCTAAGACTATGAATCACCAGGACCAACTCACAGATCCAGGAAACTGCCCGCCTCGGGACCCACTGCGGAGCCACAGGACAGCTCTTGACACCACTCAGAGTGGCCAGGCCACACAAGGACTTGGGTGGGGCGCTTTGGGTATGGCTGGGGGGCCTGGGTCAGGTGGAGGTGGGGGTCCCTGCTGGGCCTTGCTGCCCCTGGCCGGCCGAGGCTCTGGCTGCCCTGAGCTCACTGTCTCCCATAACTGGCTCCGGTTGTCCAGACATAGGCCTGACTCAGCTCTGCCCACGACCCTGGCCAGGGGCCATCACAGCCTCCGCTGCCCACTCTGTTCCTGGGACCAGTCAAGCCTCCGGCAATTGCTGGGGGCGGGGGGGGGGGGGTCCACTCCTAAGCAGTCTTAGGGAGATGGGGATTTCCTTTCTTCCTTTCTTGGGCTCTGCAGAATTTGCGTATAAAATCACCTGGGGCTGATTTCTTTGCAGGAAACACAAGTGACCGTCTTGCTCTGTCCAGTGGTGACAGGACTGTCAGTCTGTCTCCTGGACCAGGCCCACTTCCCTAGTTGATCCTGGCCTTCTGACCGGGGCCCCTCCTCCTACTCCTTCCCGTCCAGCCTAACTAGGTGAGGGACACTGGTCTCCTTCCTCATCTCCACCCGTCCCTTCCCTTTGGCTTGGCTTTCTTCCCCTTGCTGGACACCTACACATTGGTTGACCAGAGAGCTGAGCTCACTTCTGCAAGGCCGAGGAGGACGGGGGCGGGGGGGGACCACCTGAGGCCCCAGACCTAAGGGCTTGCTACCCAGACCTTGAGAGAAAGCTGGGGACCGCACTGATCCTAGCACACAAACTCCCACCTCTCCTCCCAGCGGAGGAGCTGGACATCCAGTTCCTCCACAGGGCTTCAGACACTCCAGTCCTGGCAGGTGGCCTTCCCGTCTCCAGCTCTTCCAACTCCCATTTTGAGCTCCCTTGACCCACTACTGTGAGTGGGTTTCTTTTGAATTCTCTGAGCCATGAGATTTTGTTGTGGGGTGTGGCTGGACAGGAGGGCCTGTCTCCACGTGACCCACATCCAGTGGGGCTTTGTCCAGGGATGCCCAACAGCTGAAGCTCACACAGGGCAGCCAGATCTGTGTCCTTGCTGCTCTGAGCCCACTTGTTCAGTTAGCTACTGAGATAGGACTATCAAAATCTTGCTCAGTGCTCACTTTGGCAGCACATATACTAAAACCAGAACGATACAGAGAAGATCAGCACAGCCCCTTGGCCCCTTGTGTAAGGAAGACACTCAAATTCATGAAGTGTTCCTTTCTTTTCTTTTTTTTTAAGACAGAATTGCTAAGGGCTGGGGTTGTGGCTCAGTGGTACAGTGTTTGCCTGGCACGGGTGAGGCACTGGGTTCCATCCTCAACACCACATAAAAATAAATAAAAATAAAACAAAGGCATTGTGTACATCTACAACTAGAGAGAGAGAGAGAGAGAGAGAGAGAGAGAGAGAGAATTGCTAGACCAATGGCACCTAGAGATGACACTAGAAAATCTCTTCCACGACAGGATGGAGCCCAGTAAGAACCTGGCCACAGGTGTGATGCCCTAAAGTCAATCAATGCACGACTTCCTGACACCTGTGCCCAGGCTCCAGCAGGGGAGCAGGCTTCAGTCTAGAGACTTAGAGAGCCGGCTTCCTAACTGTGCCTCCTGATGAGCACATCTGCCAGCCCACAAGCACTGCAAGCCACCTGGGAACCGCTGGCCCACTTAGCTCTGCAAGCCACCAGGTCATCATCACACTCACATGGCACTGACAGGACTCAGCCATCTACAAACAAGCTTCACACAAAAAAATTCTATATCTGTACTTAAGAAAACTGTTAAAGTCGGGCTGGGAGAATGAGAAGACGATGAATATCTCAGAAATAATTAGCAGAAAATATTTAACTAAAAATTTAAATTTATATTTGAACAGCATGGATTAGAACTTTCAATTGATTTGCACATTAAATTTTCTTTATTTAGGGCTGGGGCTGTGGCTCAGTGGTACAGCACTTGCCTAGCATGTGTGAGGCACTGGGTTCGATTCTCAGAACCACATATAAACAAGTAAACATATAAACATCCATCAATAACTAATAAAATATATTTTTTAATTTCTCTATTTAAAATACAAAAAAAAAATTCTCGCTCAGATGGTGGACTTATGAATTTCTCCTTGCAACTCCATCAGTTTGGTTGTAGCACACAACTTCTGGGAGTGACTTTGTGGGTTGCCTGCTCCCTGGCGATTTCGGTCTGTTGTCACTCAGTACATTTATCTTTTTTTTTTTTTTTTTTTTTTTTATCTTTGAACTCAGTGCTTCATCTTTGTTTACCCCAGCTTGCTCCTGCCCTGGGGCCTTTGACCAGCTTTCCCTGAATACAATGTACCTCCCCACATCCCACCCTCCTTGAGGGTAGCGTCCAGTGCCCAGAGCCATCAGTAGACAGCCTGGGGACCAATGAGCACATGGGCGCTGGGGACTTGGACTTCTGGCCTGTCTAGAGAGGGTATCTGCCCCTGCAGGGCCAGGCCAGGGGCTGGGAGGCCACAGGGGATGGCATGGGGCCCAGGTCTTCATCTGCAGCCATGCATGCCTCAACAGGACCTGTCCCAACCTGAGGGACCCCAGAAGGTCTGGCCACTGAGCAGACCCCAGGGACCAGGGCTGGGCTGGCCAGGCCCAGCCACTGGCCCAGAGCTCTAGGCCTCCGCCCTCCCCAGTGCAGAGGGAAGGCTGTTATCAAACCCAGGTTCACCCTGCACAGTAAGTGAAAGCAGCCTTGCCTAGCTGTGCTCCAGACTTCAGCGACAGGCATCTCCATATTGCCACAGACATACCCCAATATGCCACACAGACCCCATGCAGGTCACACTGGCCACACCTTGGACAGAGAGAGACATGAGGACAGTGGCCATCACACCCTGAGGGGCTTGCTGCTCAGCTGTCCAGGCAGCAACTCTGCAGGGTAGAGCCAGGTTGTTGGAGGGGAGAGGGCCCGGAGTCCCACCCCAGGAAACACATGCGTGCACACACTCAGACGCCCTGGGGACTTCGGGCATCTGCCCACCGCCCACCCTCAGTGCACACTCACACTGTGGGGCAGTGCCCTGCAGAACCCCACGAACTGCCTCTGGGCTCAGACCTTGGTGGAGACCTGCTCAGAACACTGGCCTTGCTCCAGAGGCCCAGCACATCACCCAGGGCCTGCCCCAGCAGGTGCCACCCCCACCCTCCCAGGGCAGCGTGGGCACGGGGCCTAGCTCAGCCCTCCAAGCTCTCCCCCAGTCCCACTGACCGCCAGTCAGCGTTGGAGGCCCAGGGAGCCACAGGGTCAGGAAGCAAGAGATGGGAGGTGGCACCCAAAGGTGGGACTGGCTGCCGGCCCCCAGAAGCTGTGAGAAGGCCAGGCTGGGCAGAGTGCTAGAAAGGAAGTCACAGCAGCATGTCCCCAGGCTGGCCCCAGGGCGTCCCTTCTGCCTGTTCCAGCCAGCCTGCACCTGTCTGCCACCAGGGACCACACACCCAGGGAATGTCTGGGTGGCAGGAGGGGTCTTGGAGGTGATGCCTGGGCTGAGCAAGAGCAGGACAGGGATTCTTCTGTGACATCTAATTGCCCTGCAGAGTTAAGTGGTCAGTAAATGCTGGATGGTGGACTTTCTGGTTGGGCACCTGTTCATACCCTACAGTGTACTTTCAGGATTTAGTAGACTGTATTCTCATTTAAAAAAATTAAAAAGAGCGGGGCAGGGGAGCAAGTGCCTACCTGGGGGTGGCGACCACTGTCCAGTGTAGTCCAGGAGCTACCAGGGCCAGGGGCCATGGTCTGGCTTGGGGGGCAACGGCCAAGCACGTCTCTACCCTGTGAGCAGTGGGAAGCCCCCGGAGTGACAGGACCCACCCCCGTCTTCAGGACTCGAGCATAATTAGTGAGGGTGGCCCCCACACACTGGCATCATCCCTTCCTTTAAGGGCAGTCCTGACACACAGCAGGGCTGGCCCTCGAGAATGTCACGCTGCGTGAGTGGCCCTGTCACACCAAGAGACACCAAGACTCGACCCCCCAAGGGGCCTGTAGCCTCCAGTTCAGGAGCAGAATGGGACTGAGGGTGGTTGGGGCCGAGAGCTTCTGCTTGGAAGAAGGCCCTGGAGATGGGCGACGGTTGGCTGGAGGGTGTCACGCACAAGCTTGGAGCACTGAGGTGCACTCTGGGAGGCTGAGAGGCTCAACCTGCAGGGCGGGAGCCGGAGGCCAAGCAGGTTGTTGGAGGGAGGTGGCAAATCAAAGTTGGAGGGTTGGGTCCTGGTTGGGAAATGGGCCTGGAGGTGCCAGACCCCCAAGGACACTGGCAGCTGATGTTTCATCACGGTCTCCCCTCCAATGGAGACCATGGACCCCAGAGGTGGGACAGGATAGGTTCAGGGTAGGATGGCCAGGGGTTTTTGCGGCTGGGGAGGAAGCAGCAGGGAGCCACAGAGCACCCACACTTGGCTGACAGAGGAGGGGCCCATACCCAGCATGCCTGGCCGCAGGCTGGGGCAGCCAAACAGGGCGGAGGCCCAGAACAGGCAGCAAAGGTCGACTGGGAGGCACAGAGGAAGGGGCTGTGGGCATGACCCAGAAGCCACAGTGGGGCCTGGACTTTTCTGGGGACCTGAAGGGTGGAGGGACTTGGGGGTTCCATGGGTGGAGACCAAACTCACACAGGAATGGTACAGCCAAGTGAGCTGGGGGTGTGGTCCCTCAGGCCATGCGAGGTGGGGGCCCAGAACACGCCCACCCATCCCTCTGCTAGGGAGGGCCTGTTGGCCAAGGGAGCCAGGAATGTTCCAAACCCTCAGGGAGGGGTTCTCCCTGGGTAGAGGCTGAGGGATCTCCCAGGTGTGGGTACCATCTGGCAGAGGCACTGAGCAGCCCGAGTTACACCCTCCACACGGCCCTGGTCCCCAGGATGGGACAGGGCTCACCCGGCAGAGCAGTGGTTTTCAGGGGAGGGTCCCAGACCCCTGCCCTGACCTGGGGGCCCAGCAGTACCCACAATCAGCAGCCCTCATGACAACTCCCCCAGACAGTGACCCCCCATCTGTTCAGTTCCATGCGGCTCTATGCCCAAAGCTGTGGGGTCCAAACGCCAAGCCCAGTGGGGAGGACAAGAGCCAGGGGGCACAGTCCAGAGCCAAGCACAGGGGCCCTCCATTGGCCCAGCAGGCTCCCTGACCTGGGCCTCCTCACTAACAGTACTCAGCAGTGGCTGCTGTGGACACCAAGCCTGGGCAGCAGCCTCGGCTCCAAGAGTAATGTTCATCAATGCTAATGGACGGGAGACTGGGTACTGGGCAGTGAGAGCTGTGGCCCACCAGGGTGGCAGGTGACCACAGCCTGCTGTCGGCCCCCCTGCAGGGGCCAGGCACCCACAAAGCAGCTCCTACACCTGCACCTGCTCAGCTCTACGCTCTGAACCAGTGGGAGTGGCTCAGACGAGTGTGTCCGTCACCTCTACCAAATCTCCTTGGGGGGCAGGAATCAGGAAAATGTCCCCAGGGGGCCTCCTCCACTGCTGCAGACACCCTCTCAGGGGCAAACCTCAGATCAAGGCTGGCTTCACAAATTACAGGACAGACAGTGGGTCTGGTGCCTGCGGCCACCAGGCCCACACCACCACCCAGGAGAGGAAGAGGTCATGGGCACTTACAGAGCAAACGCCTTTTATTGAATTCACAGCTGGGTGCAAATGTGCCACCAGGACCGCCTTCCCATGGCCCCTTGAGACCCTGAGCGCAGAGACCTCTGGGCCACAGGAAGCCCCCCAGCAGTGCAGCAACCTGGCGGTCCAGGCTAGAGGCCAGCCAGCACCCAGTGACAAGCCCGGGCACAGGCCCATGCCCCAGGAGCTCTGCCCCAGAAGGACACAGACCACCAGCCCCAGGGTCTCCAGCAAGCAGACCACATGCCACGCTTCCCACGCTGGGCTCCTTACGAAAGGAAGGTCGCCCACACTGGGATCCACAGGCAGACTCGCATTTAATAGAACGCCCTTCTGAAAACTCATTTCAAAATAGAGAGCTCTCCCCGGGTTGCAAAAGCCATAAAAATGCAAAATACTTCTTTAGGAAAAATTGAATCAAAATTACACCTCATGTTCAAAATAGCACAAAACCTATTTCGGCCATCACCTCGCACACAGGCCCCGCCTGCCCAGATTCAGTTGTTCTCAATCTGTTCCAGGTCCAGGTCGCCACGGTCCAGGGGGAAGATGCCCTCCTCCCCAGCACTGTCCCAGTCACTGGGGTCCCCACTGCTCCCTCCCTCGCCTGTGCTGGCCACTGGCTCCCTGGAGGCCCAGGAGCTGATGGGGCAGGGCCCGGGAACCCTGGGGCTGGAGCCTGGCGTGCTGGTGCCCACGGGGGCCTGCGAGTCACACGGGGAGGACACGACCGTCTTCGCCTGGGCCTCATCCTCCTTGTCGTCCTCGCAGTCCAGGGAGCAAAGGCTCTTGGAATTTTTTAAAGTCTGCAACAGAAAAGGCACAGGCTGAAAGCACTCCCCGCAGGCCGTGTGCTGGTTCCAGGGATACAGCAGCATGGCTCCACCCACACCAGAGGCACAAAGCTTGTGGGTGCCTGGCACCTGACAAGCCTAGCCACCCAGGGGACTCGGCAAGGGCTGTATCGGGAGCCCTAGTCTTGTACCCAGCAGACAGACCAGCAGGGAGGGTTCCATGTGTCCGTCCAACAGCATCCCCCACCCAGGGCACACTCTGCTCTTCTGCTCCCTTCACCTCTCAGCCATCTGGGCCTCACCAAGACAAGTATGAACCCGTACAGGACCTGACCACTCACCTGGCTCACCACGGCTTGTCACCCAAGGCCCACCCACTTCCACCTGGTCTCCCACTTTCCTACTCTCCTTATGGTTGGTCATTCTTCAAATATGTCTGTGCAAATACTTCCCCTCTTAACATCTAAGACACACACATGAGGCCACCAACCACCCTGTCCCAAGTGGGTACCTCCCAGCCCTGTCCAGGTCCCCAGGCTGCCCAGGGCGGCAAAGCCTCAGCCCTCTGCTGAGAGGCTTTGACACCTGCTAGCACCACGGCAGCTGTCCTCCTCCTCACTGGGCCCTGCTCAATTCAACCTCCAATCTGCACCCCATAGTCCCTGGACCATCCCCATGCCAGCTAGGCTGTGTACTGGCCCCCAGCAACAGCCATGGACATTCCACCTCAAGACTGCACTATAAAAGCCATTTCTTAGCATAAACAGGACTTGGTCCCAGTACCATTTTCCAGCCTGCAGCTCAGTCCAGTGATGGCTCCCTGGACCCACTGACCACCTCGGCCTCCACTGCAGCTCCACCTACCCAGGTGTTGACTGCTCAGGATCAGACTCATGCTGGCTTCAGACATGTGTCATGTGGTTGGACACGGGGCACAGACCACATGGAAACACAGCCCTGGGCTGGAAGCAAAACTGGCACAGGACCTGACCAGCTCTACACAGCCCAGTGCCCTCCCCACACCTCGATTTTCTAGAGGCTCCGGCTGCTCACAGGACAGCATCTGCTTCTGGGTAGAAACTCCCCAGACCCACTGGGAGGTGAGGGTGAAGGGAGGTGAGCGCACCCTCCAGGGTGCTCCTGATGAGTCAGCACCTGCAGGGACCCACCCTGAGTCCAGCTCCCCCAGACCCAGCTCCCCCAGACCCAGCTCCCCCGGACACAGCTCCCCCAGACACGGCTCCCCGGACCCGGCTCCCCAGGACACAGCTCCCTCAGACCCAGCTCCCCCAGATACAGCTCCCCCAGACCCAGCTCCCCCAGACCCAGCTCCCCCGGACACAGCTCCTCAGCTCCTCTGGACCCAGCTCCCCCGGACCCAGCTCCCCCGGACCCAGCTCCCCCGGACCCAGCTCCCCCGGACCCAGCTCCCCAGGACACAGCTCCCTCAGACCCAGCTCCCCCAACACAGCTCCCCCGGACCCAGCTCCCCCAGACCCAGCTCCCCCGGACACAGCTCCTCAGCTCCTCTGGACCCAGCTCCCCGGACCCAGCTCCCCCGGACCCAGCTCCCCCGGACCCAGCTCCCCCAGACACAGCTCCCCCGGACCCAGCTCCCCCGGACCCAGCTCCCCCAGACACAGCTCCCCCGGACCCAGCTCCCCCAGACACAGCTCCCCCGGACCCAGCTCCCCCGGACCCAGCTCCCCCAGACACAGCTCCCCCAGACACAGCTCCCCCAGACACAGCTCCCCCGGACCCAGCTCCCCGGACCCAGCTCCCCCAGACACAGCTCCCCCGGACCCAGCTCCCCCGGACCCAGCTCCCCCAGACCCAGCTCCCTCAGACCCAGCTCCCCCGGACACAGCTCCCCCAGATACAGCTCCCCAGGACACAGCTCCCCCGGACCCAGCTCTCCCAGACACAGCTCCCCCAGACACAGCTCCCCCAGACCCAGCTCCCCCGGACACAGCTCCCCCGGACACAGCTCCCCAGGACACAGCTCCCCCAGATACAGCTCCCCAGGACACAGCTCCCCCGGACCCAGCTCCCCCGGACCCAGCTCCCCCGGACACAGCTCCCCCAGATACAGCTCCCCAGGACACAGCTCCCCCGGACCCAGCTCTCCCAGACACAGCTCCCCCAGACACAGCTCCCCCAGACCCAGCTCCCCCGGACACAGCTCCCCCAGATACAGCTCCCCAGGACACAGCTCCCCCGGACCCAGCTCCCCCAGACACAGCTCCCCCAGACCCAGCTCCCCCGGACACAGCTCCCCCAGATACAGCTCCCCCAACACAGCTCCCCCAGACCCAGCTCCCCCGGACACAGCTCCCCCGGACACAGCACCTAGAAGGATGCTTCCCAAGACACAGCGCCCCGTTTCCTGCTCTCGTCGCTCAACTATGAAAAGTGAGCATCTGAGGAGTTACACCCCAGAGAACCAAGTCCTCAAAGACAAACGCAGCCACGGTTGGGCACAAACAAGGGTGCATCACTACTTTTTCTCAAACCACGGTGAGCTGGACCCCGTGCCACCCCACACGCAACCTCCACTGGCCGGAGCGCTTGTCCTGTCTCCCCCCGGCCCTATTGGTCAGTGGGGCCACACTGCTTGCTGCGCCAGCTTACAGGGACACTGCATTTCAGCCCTCAGTACAGAGGCCAACCTGCTGGACTTGTGCATAAATCTGACAGACACACAGGAACCACTGCGGGGTCCTGTCACCTCTGTGACCCCAGCTGTGCAGCTAAGGCAGGAAACCAGCAGCTCTGAGGACCTCCAGGTGTAGACAGGACAGGACGGCTGCTCCAGGAGACAGGAACCTCACGCAGGGCTGGGCCGCAGAGAGGACACTGAGGTTCCCGGGGAGACCACTGCACTGACACCGTCTGCACACCTGGACTCGTCCCCAGGGCTGTCCTCCACTTCCAAGCAGAGAAGCCTGACAGAGGCGTGGAAAAGCAAAGGCCAGATTCGGGTTCTAAGCAGCGCTGTCTCCAGAGCGCCTTTGGCCCTGGGCATGACACAGCATGTGGGGACAGACTTGACTCCTGAGGCAGGCTGGCATGTGGTTAAGACTGTAGCACCATCATCAGGTGAGCTGGGGAAGAAAGGGCGGCCTCCTAACACCATCCCAAGATCACTTCCACACGTGTCCAGGCTGGGCTCACCACATCTGCACTGACCCACCTGCAGAAGCCCCAGCTTTGGCCAAACTAAGAAGTCCAGGTTCACATTTTTGGGAAAGTACTAGCCCTGCCCACCATCCAAGGCTACTCAGGACCAATGCTAACTGTCCACAGGCCCAGCAGCCCCTCTGCAGGCCAGGGCTCTAGCCAGGGCCTAGCCCAGAAGAGTAAGCCACGGTGTGGCCAGGAAACAGCAAAGACATTGGGCAAATGCACAAGAGCCTCCCTCCATGGCCAAGAAGAGAAAGGCCAGGCTGGTCCAGGCCAGGGGCCTGCAGGCCTGCGCACATCCACACCAAGGGCCACGGTAGACACGGTCAGACAGGTGTGTCCACAGGCCTGTGTGTGAGCACGCCACGTGTATGTGATGAGGAAGCAGGTGTGGGAAGCACATGGATCCCTGGTCCCTGCCACCTCCGCTGGCACCTGCCCCAGCCTTGCCTGAGAGGAGCTGCACTCTCAGGAGTTTCTGGTAGAGGGTGGGGGCTGGGTGAGCACCTGCACCCCACATGCAGGCCTCTCCAGGCAGGGACTCCCGGGCCTCTCTGGGGACTTGAGCCTGAGGAGACTCCAGCCTACCTGATGCCACAGGAAGCCCAAGGCTGAGGGCCGCACCCCATGCATCTCTGAGAGCAAACCCAAAGAGGGAGCAGGAGGTATGGCGGCCAGCAAAGACAGCCTGCCCAGCAACACACAGGGTGTTGCAGAGACAAGATGCCCATCACTCAACAGAAAGAAAGATGGGAGAGAGAAGCAGGACACCAGTGACCTGAGCCCAGGCCGCAGGGAGGGACAGCACCCACTCCTCACAGCAAGTCAGGGCTGGAGGAAGGAGTCGGATGAAGACAGGGATCGAGGTCCTCAGAAGCACAAGACAGTAGCTAGGGTGGACACCAGGATGGGGCCACATGCCCCTGCCATGGCACTGGAGAGGCAGGAGAGCCAGGCCACAGCACTGCCGCAGGAGGCCTGCGGCAAGGATGGCGGGAAGCAGGCAGCTTCTCACCCTACTTCTGCTGCTGACCATGCCCGCAGGTACCCTGCACCCAGCAGGTGGAGGGGCAGGCATGCAGGACTCTGCACCCAGGACAACCAGGCTGGCCGGGAGTGCTGCAGACAGGTCCCTCCAGCACAGGGCCTTGGCCACAACCCTCACAACAGCACACACCTCACTACTGACAGCATCAGGAGGAGAATTCACAAAGGTCAAGAGGGATCTGACCATGACATCACCCAAAAATGAGACCCTAATTAAAACAGACCCTTTATCACAAAGATACAACTTACATAAAAAAATAAGTAGAAAATCCTAAAAGATGTGTAACCATTAAAGAAACAGAGCAGCAGCAGGTGCCCCAGGCCCAGATCAAACTCATGGGCGAGGCTTCGACTTAATCAGGAAATGTAGGCAAAGCGTCCTCAGGGCACTGCTCAGAAGGGCCACAGGCCCAGGCCAGGAGAGACTTCTGACCACCTGTGCAACCAGAGCAGAGAGCCCCGGGAGACTGCTAGCACTTGACAGACAGAAGGCAGGGACGCAGGTCCAGAGGCCTGTGGGAGGCTGGCCCCAGGAAAACAGGCTTGGTACCAGGACCCACAGTCACACCCAGAGGCCACAGGAAGCCGCATACAGCTGTGGACGATGTGAAGGGAAGGGCAGGGCTGCCCCAGGAGCACAGCCCACTGGGAGTAACCCAGCAGCCTCAGGGAGGCGGGGGGGGGGGGGGGGGGGGACAGGCTCTCAGGTGCAGCCGGACATGCTGGTCCCCTCCCCATGTGGGCTGCCACTCCACAGGGCAAAGGAGCTGCACTGCATGGCCCTGCACAAGCCGCAGACTGACCACACACCTACAAGGTCTGCAGAGCAGGTTCAATGTCCTCACTCTGAAACATAAAGATCGAGCACACATTCTGAAGTGGCTGACAGCAGGTGGAGGGGAGGAGGCTTAGAGGACAGTCAGCTGACAGGGACACACAGAGGACAAGGTCAAGGGAAACGGTGGGGTCAGTTTTGATCAAGGACAGCTCACAAACAAGCGAGCTGCGCAGCTTGGGAGGCTCAGGCAGGAGACAGCTATCTGAGAACAGCTGTCGACCCACAGAGCCCCCATAGCAACACAGAAAAGGGCTGGGAAGTGATATTGGCCAAATTATATATAAATATGTACCTGTTTATTTTTTGGTTTTGGGGGGTTTTTTGGTACCAAGGATTCAACCCAGGGGCACTTAACCACTGAGTCACATCCCCATTCCTTTTTATATTTTATTTTGAGCAGGGTCTTGCTAAGTTGCTCAGAAACTCATTAAGTTGCTAAAGCTGGCTTTGAACTTATGATCTTCCTGCCTTGGCCTCCTGAGCTGCTAGGGTTACAGGCATGTGCCACCACGCCCAGCCAAATTGTATTATTTTCATATGTGCATTTATGAATATGTAACAACTAACTATTATGTAGAAAGATAAGGCACCAGTTAAAAAAAAAAAAAAAAAAAGCAAATTTTTTTTTAACATTTAAAAAAAGGGTTCACGGGTAAAGCACTTGTCTAGTATGTGTGAGGCTTCAGGTTTAGTAACCAACACCTCAAAAAAATTTTTTTAAAAAGTAGGTGTGGAGCTGGGGCTATAGCTCAGTGGCAGAACACTCACCTAGCATGGGTGAGGCACTGAGTTTTAGTCTCAGCACTACATAAAAATAAACAAATAAAAGTATTGTGTCCAGGGCTGGGGATGTGGCTCAAGCAGTAGCGCGCTCGCCTGGCATGCGTGCGGCCCGGGTTCGATCCTCAGCACCACATACCAACAAAGATGTTGTGTCCGCCGAGAACTAAAATAAATAAATAAATATTAAAAAAAAAAAAAAAAGTATTGTGTCCATCTACAACCAAAAAAAAAAAAAAAAAAACAGGCAGACAAGAGGGAGACTGGAAGAGCAATACTTGGGCTGAGGTCCACGGGTCCGGGTTTGCAGAAGCAGCAAGAAAACATCACTGCCTCCTTGGGACTTGGTCCCTGGTGATCTGAGCATGACCCTCGTGGTGCAAAGAGAAGAGCTGCTCTTTTCACTAAAAATGAGGGCCAGGTGGCAGTGGTATCTGTGAACACTTTCACAGATAACGTGAAGGAAATGGCGCTTCACACGCTGCATGCCATCACACGGCATTGCACACAGCAGACCTCAACGACCGACGTGGCCTGCGTCCCGGAGGGGCACAGCATGGCAGGGGCCCTGCTGCTTCACTTCATTAAGAAAGTGACTGAAGGGGCTGGGGCTAGGCTCGGTGGCAGAGATCTCATCGAGTATGGATGGGTCTGATCCTGAGCAAATAAAGGTATTGTGTCCACCTACAACTAAAAAAAAATAAAATAAAAAAAGTGATTCAAGAAAGTGCAGCAAGTTGTCACCCACCAACCCTGGGGTGGGGACACAGAAAGGCCCATCACAATCCTAAGGTGGGAACACAAAAGTCTACTATTATGTTTTTTAATAATTTGAGATGCCAATTTTTATTGTAATTGGGAAAGATGGTCAGTAAGATTCAGAGAATGGAAACTGACCATTTTGCACTACACAGAAATCCCACCTGCACCTCCTACCACTTTGCTCACTGCCCACTGCATCTACACTAGCTGAGAAAGTGCATTTGATCTCTGTCACACACAGCGCTTGGGGACACATCCCTGATGAGCAGAGATGTGGAGTTTCCACACTAATAAGCAAGGCTAATAAGCAGCTGCCACAGACACCAGGGTCTATGGTGTCTAAAGTACCGAAATCTCTCAGCTTTCCAGAGCATGAAAGCCACAGCGAGGTGTGCAGAGCACAGCCCCACCCTCACACCTGAGGCACCTGGCCAGCCAGCCTTGCCTCTGGCCACGCCCTGCCCTGTGGGGCACCCCACTGTCCCACATCTATGGACACTCTGACCCAGCACCACCCTTGGTCATGCCCGCCTTCTCTCTCTCCCAACGGGTGCGGAGTGTCTATGGTATCTCCAGAACGTGACTGTCGCCTGGCCATCAACATGTCCCTGGCATGAGCTATGTCCACCCTGAAGGCACCCAGCCAATGGCTCCCCACTGGCAGCCCCTCCTCTGCCGTCCTCCTTCTACCCACAAGCCATGCCCACGGGCACCCTGGCTGGTGGGGACAGTGCTGTGGGCCTGGAGCTCCTCCGGCTGTCCACAGGCGCCCCACCTGGCTCTCTGCAAAGTGAGTCTGGGTCTGACCCCCATCACCACCAGGAAGAGCCTTGCAGAGAACTGGCCGATCAAGTGGGCCTGGTCCAGAGCAGGCACATGGCAGGGCCCCATGGCGTCCCACACGGGACACCAGCCAGTAGGCCAAGAGCCTGAGGCCACTGTCCTGACTGTGCTCAGGACTCGGCAGACTGCACTCCAGCAGCTGCTTCCAGGACACCCTGGGCACTGCCCACCAACTGCCCACCACGTGCAGGGCCCAGACTTACCCACAGCAAGGCCCCACAGCAGCAGGAGCCAATGGCCTGAGGCCCTGGGATGGGCTGGGCAGTAGGCAGTCAGGGAACAGCCAGGGCCACGGGTCACTTAATGAGGAGGCAGACACACCCTGCCACCCCACCTTCCGCCTTGTGCAGCCCCAGGACCCCACACAGCCAACCAGCTGTAAGCAGGGCCCATCCAGGTCTAGCCTCCTTCCACCTGAGGCAGGGAGACGGACATGCCTCCCAGCACACACCAGAGGCCCCTCTCAGTCCTCCCCTTCTGGACTGCGCCACAGGCAACGGCTGTGGGCATCGCCAAAGGTCAGGGTGCTGGCACCCACTGTAAGGATCTCCAGGCTGCGCCAGGTTTTCTTCCAGACCACAACACAAAAATGGCTCCCTCTAAATGGACTTTCCCAGGGCTGGAGCTGTGGCTCAATAGCAGAGCTCTAGCCTAGCATGTGTGAGGCACTGCGTTCTATCCTCAGCACCTCGTAAGAATAAATAAATAAAATAAAGTCATTCTGTCTATCTACAACTACAAAAAATATTAAAAAAAAAAAAAAGGACTTTCCCAAGAGGTGGCAGGGACATCAGGGTCACGTGTGGGTGCTACCTGCCAGCTGCTACTAGACTGAGTCACCTACAGCCAGGCCAGTGGCCCCATCTCCCACTGACTCCCATGGGCCAAGGGGCCCAGGGTTTGGAGCAGCTCCCCAAGCTCTGCTGGGGTCCCGGGCTCACTTCCCGGGTGATTGCCACCCTTGAAGATGCAGCAGGGTCCCCAGCAGACAGCCCACTGGGCTGGAGAGGCACATGCACTCCTCCCGGCTTCCTCTGTCCCCAGGGCCAGTGTGCAGGCTCTGCCCCAGTGTGACTACAGGTGCTCTGAAGCAGAGACAGGGCCACCATCACTCACAGTGGGACTCCACTCCATGGGGGCTATGCTCCCTGCCCAGGTCATCCCACACAGCACACCGACTCAGAATGAGGTGCACTGAACCTTGCACAAGGCTCCTTGCCCCTTGCAGAACCCCCGGGCACACCCCATCAGGGCCTAGGTTTCCTGAGCACCCAGGACTCACGGTGAAGCTCACCCGTGTCATTTTTAGTAAGTCCAAGGACGGGCGCGTCCACCTGGCATCCTCCTCACGCCTCCGTTTGCGCCGGCTCCTCCTCCCACTGAGCACGCATGGCTGTGAGCGGCACCGCAGCAGGCCATGGCGCCGGCCCAGCTCGGGTGTGGATGTGGGGGTGCTGCTGGCTGAAGGCAGGCGGGTCCCCGCCTCTGCGAGGTGCTCCTGTGAGAGGGACAGGCGGCGCCTTGAGGAGAGCGGGCAGGGCCCTGTGGGACGCCAGGGCAGGCCCGAGCCAGAGGAGCTGCCTTCACTGCTGTCCACGAAGCCGCTACTGGCTGAAGCTGGCCGGGGCACCAGAGGCGAGATGGGGCCGGCAGGCGATGTGGGGCTCCTGGGCAGGCCTGCGCCAGTGCTCCGCTGCAGGGCGGAGCTGCCGGGGCCACAACGCTGCAGCGTGGCACTCCCGCCACTGTTGCACCGCCTCTTGGAGACTGGCGTCCAGACCTTGGAGCCGCCAGGACGCCATGGGGACGGGCAGCGTGCCAGCTCCTCGGGCTCGGATAGAGATCGGCAGTGTCGCTTGGTCGGTGGTGCCGCGGGTGGCCCTGTGTTCTCACAGAGGTTCAGAGCACTGCCCACCCCCGGGCCTGTGCAGGAGCAGGGAGACTCCGGCCTCCACTGAAGACCCTCAGTGTGCGCCACGCCACAGGGGCCTGGGAGGAAGGGGCACACAGGCCCCGCAGCCGCCTGGCTCCCAGCAGGTTGTCCTGTGTGAAAAGCCTTCCAGGGGCTCTCGTCCACTGAAGAGACACAAAGGGCGGAGGAGAGACAGTGAGCAGGGGCTGGGGTCCCCAGCAATCCGGACACAGGCCAAGAGCCTGCCCCAGTTCTGCTCTGAGGGATGCAGCCACAGCAGAGGGACAAAAGGTGACACAAGGTGAGTACGTGTTAGAGCAGAAGCCACCAGCCACACGGGCAAGGCTGGCCCACTTGTGCTGACCACGGGCTCCGGGATAGTCTCCCTCCCTAAAGGCCAGCTGTGGGGCTAACTCACTCTGAGGAGACCACCTGGTCTCAGGAGGCCCTCAGAGCACCCCTGGGGGCAAGCCCAGCTCTGTGCACGCCCTGCGCCACCGAGCTGTCTCCCTCTGTCCCTGCCAGCCTCACAGGCTGGGACCCCACAGAGCCACTTCTTAGAAACAGCCCCCAAGCTCAGAGGTCGCCTCCATGGCTGAAGGGCAAGCCTAGGAAGACACAGGCACCCCCCTGCATAGCCGTCCCCAATGACACAGCTACACAGTGCACACCAGGGCAGATCGCAGTGACAGCCACAGCAACACCTGATTCACTCGCTCCTTCTCTAGGGGCCAAAGGATGCCATGGGGCAGCCTGGTACCTCCCAGGAAGGGCCAGACAGTCCCCTGACCCCCACCCACATTGCTGCCTGCAGAGAAGGCAGAGCCCTCGCTGAGCCCTGACCCTGGCCCATCCTCACAGACCATGCATGATCACTGGCCCAGCAGGGAAGACAGCAGCCAGCGACCTTCCCGGCCCACACAGAGGACACAGAGGATCCCCTGGGCCTGGCTCTAAGACTCCCCTGGGTCCCACCCTACTCCCTGTCAAGGATTCTGAGACACTTACCACTGACCTCCAAAGGGAACAAATGGCCACTTTTGTTCAGTTGCTCAGCAGAATACTAAAAGTGATAAGAGAGAAGTTTCAGCACTGAGACTTACATATGAAAATTCAGAAAAAAGAAATTCTCCTGGCTGGCATGGTGGTGCACACCTGTAATCCCAGTGGCTCAGGAGGCTGAGGAAGGAGGGTCTCAAGTTCAAAGCCAGCCTCAGCAACTTAGCCAGTCCCTAAAGCAACTTAGGAAGACCCTATCTCTAAATAAAATGTAAAGAAGGGCTGAGGAGGTGGCTCAGTGGTTAAGTGCCCCTGAGTTCAATCCCCTGTACCAAAAAGAAATACTCTAATGCATTCATCACTGCAAAAAATCCTACTTCTCCCTAACACTTTATTTTGGGGGTAAGGGTGATTAAAATGAAAAGCACTGGCTTCCAAATACACTTCTAAGAGACTCTGTGAGCATGTGTATGTGAATCCAGTGCTGGGGTGGAACCCAGGGCCCATGTATGTAAGGTAAGTGCTCCTCTGCTAAGCTACACCCCAGCCCTTTTTTATTTTTTTATTTTGAGAGAGGATCTTGCTAAGTTGCTGAGGCTGGCCTCAAACTTTCTACCCTCCTACTTCAGCCTGTGAGGAGCTAGGATTACAGGTGTGCACCACCACATCCAGCATTATTGAAAGTTTTTTTAAGCCAGGTATGGTGGCGTACACCTGTAATTCCAGCAGCTCAGGAGGCTAAGGCAGGAGCCTGATCACAGGTTTGAGACCAGCTTCAGCAACTTAGCAAGGCCCTGTCTCAAAATTTTGAAAAATATAAAAGGTTGGGGCATAGCTCAGTGACAGAGCACCCAGGATTCAATCCCCAGCACCAAGAACTTGCCAACCTGAGCTAGATGAATGGGCAGTTTCACTCTGAGCCTCAGAAACACCTCCTGTCACTGAGCCTGAAGCACCGGCTGCCTCTCCTCTGGCAGCTTGGGCTGCGTCTATGCTCCAATCATTGCGCCTTCCTCTTCAGCAAGGAGCCCCAGAGCCAGGCTACAGAGGGTGCAGAGCCTCCCACTCCCTCAGGGAGGCAGCTCTAGAGGCCAGCACAAAGATGCCATGGCGATGCCATGGCAAATGCCTTTCCCGTCACTGCACCCCATGATGTAGCAGGGACAGCATGGCTGCTGCACAGAAAAGGCACTAACGGTTGGTTCTGAAACCAAGAAAAAGACACCCATGGATAGCAGCTGCCCACATGCACAGCTGTGGGGGCTGGCATGGGCACAGGCACTAGTGACCTTCAGGTTCAGAAGCGGAGAAGCAACAGTTCTGCAGACCACCTGACACTGACAGCGCACACCTGAAGGCTCCCAGGTCCTGGTGCAAACCAGCACAGCTGTGATACCGCCCAGGCCGGGGGCTCACTCTCCCAGCCCCTTCCACATGGCTGCAACCTCGTCTGTAGCTGGCAGTGCCTCATGGCCAGTGGCCCTTCCCCCCATCCCAGCACTCCCCCACAGTGAGTACAGGACAGCACACAGAGCTCACCCTCCCAGGTCTGCATCCCCAGTGTATAAGGAAGTGACCCCCAATCCACAGACTTGCAAGACAGGGCTCCCTCAGCCAGCTCGAATGGCTGCCACCGTGGCTGAGGACCGCAGGCCTGCACCTCCCAAGTGACCAACACACATGCGGGGCAGCACATGCTTCCAGCAGGTCCCCACACATACAGGCTGCATGGGATGTGAGCTGAACTGGTAACCTCCACATCCACCCAGGCCAGTGGCATGATGGGACTTCCCAGAGCCCCATGTCCCTCCCCAGCACCAACCATAGCCAGCCACAGCCACTCTATGCCAGTCTGAATGGTGACCCAGGCCAGCTGCATTCTCTGCTTCCATCTGGCCTCCCAGCCCTCCCCTCCCACTGCTCCAGGGCAGCTAGTCTGACCCGAGTCCACAGTTTCCTACTACCACCAGTTTGTCAGCCAGCAAGGATCTCCCCGAGACCTGCACACAGCCCACCACCCAGCACCTGCAGCCCCAGCCAGAGGCCATCGCCCTGGCAGCCCCCGACCACTCTGGCCACCCTCAGGGGCACCAACATTTCTTTAAACACACTGCACAACTCACCCTTGCCCCTGCCCAGCGTCTGCCACCCACAGGTGAGCACTTACACCCAGCCCAGCATGGGAACAGGCACAAGTCTGGGAAGGCACCCAGCTGAGTGACTTCTACACGTGGAATTTAGTACCTGCTGCTATCTCCAGGCCTCTGGACACCCAAACACAAGCACTGTCCACTCTTTTCTCTCCCTGGCCCTCAGGGCCCTCATGGCCCCCCTTTCTGCCACAGCAACAGAAGGACCCTTCCCACCTTTCAGTGCTCAGCCCCCATCATGCCCCAGCCCCCAGCACTGCTCCAGCAGTCAGTGAGGCCCCGCCACAACCCCCAGTGTCACCAGTCGTCACTCCTATGGTCACTGGTCATCTGTGGGCCTCCAAGTGGTCAGCGCCTCCTCTGGCCTGAAGCCACAGGCCAGGGAAGGAATCAAAACCCAAATCTCCCCAGAGGGCAAGGAACACCCTGCTAAGTGCCCCAGGAGCCGGTCAGGACCGCCACGTGCTGAAGAAGCCTCCAGAAGGCAGCGTCCAGTCCAGACTCACTCCTACCATGAAGCTCCCCCACTGCACAAGGGGGCGAACCAGAGAGGCGGTGACTACAGGCCAGCTCTCAGAGAGCTGCGCAGAAGGAAAGCCAAGCCAGAGGCTACACGCTGCATGGTGCCATTCGAGAATCACTGCTGACCAAGAGCAAGCAGGGATGCTGGAGGGCCCCAGGGAAGGGGGACACACAGGGGAGGTGGTGTGGCAGGAGAAGAGAATTGGGCAACCTCAAGGCACTTACTGGCCTACCTGGGCAAGAGAAGGGCAGGGGAGGCTGGAGTAGCCCATCCTTTCCCTAGGCCTCTCTGCAGAGCAGGACTAGCCTCCATTCCCCAAAGACAGAAGCAGAGCAGAAGGAATGGGTGGGGCTGGGGCTGGGGCTCAGGGGCGGGGCTCAGGGGTAGAGCACCTGCCTAGCACATAACGATGAATACAATAAAAATACTGTGTCTGCACACAACTAAAAATAATAATAATAATAATTTTTTTAAAAAGAAAGAAATGGGTGAACCTGAGTCCTGGGTAAAAGGAGGCCTTGGGGACAAGGGGTGTAGCCCCAGGAGACTCAACAGAGAGCAGCGATGGAGGAGCCCACCTCACTGCATCCAGGGAGGACTCGGTCTGACGGGATGGACCGGCCCTGCAGTCCTCTGTCACGACAGACACACTGCCCTCCCTGCCAGAGCCTCCGGGACTGGGCGAGGCCTCTGAAGTGCACCACACCCAGGCCAAGGCCAGGGACGTGGGGTCCTAAGCATCCAGCACAGGGAGGTGCTCGGGGTGGGCTGGGCTGGACAAGTGGCATGGGCACTGATGTCTGGGACTTCTAACTGCATTCAGATTATTTTAAATTTTAGTTTTAAAACTTATATCCAATTCTGTTACAAGAAAACTTGTGTTTTTTCTGCAATGCCAAGGATTGAACACAGGGCACCCTACCAACTGAGCCACTTTTGCAGGGAGGGGTACTGGGGATTAAACTCAAGGAACTCCCAGCTACAGCCCCGGCCATTTTTAATTTCAGAGAAGGTTTTTCTAGGTTGCTGAGGCTGGGCTTGAACCTGCAGCCACCCACCCTCAGCCTCCCGAGGTGCTGGGATCACAGAGGTGCACCAACACACCTAGCTCTGAGTATGTTTAGACACCCTGGATGCGTGAACCTTCTTTTTCAAGTGTAAGTTTTATGAAATCTAAATACCACCATCAACTATTTCTGTAACAAATATTTGGTTTTTGAGTTTTTAGTTTTGTTTTTTTTTTTTACAGTGAGACTTTTAGGGTCTAAGTTGAATTTGCTGTAGAATAAAATATACAAATTTCTCAAAAGATTTGGCTTTTAAAGAATAAGTTTTTGCCAGGTGTGGTGGAACACACCTGTCAACCCAGCACCTCAAGAGGCTAAGGCAGGAGGATGGAAGGTTCAAGGCCAGCCTCAGCAACTTAGCGAGGCCCCGGTTCAAAATAAAAAGGGCTGGGGTCTAGCGCAAGGGTACAGCACCCTATGTTCAATCTCCAGAACCAAACCAAACAAAAAACACCGTGTCTTCAGCGATGCCCTCAAGTGAGTGCAAAGTCAGCACCCTGGGCAGACGAAGCTCCACGACTGCCAGCAAGGGCCAGTACCCAGAGCCCAAGAGGACACGCATGAGTGACAGCCAACAGAGGAACAGCAGGACCACCAGGGGACCCAGCTCAGAGGACGAGGAGCCCCACAGCGAGGCGTCACCCACATCCACGAAGGCGGCTGTGCTCTCCCTGACAGCCACAGTTCTCCCAAGACGGGACGCGGCAGCTGCTGTGGGAGCACCTGGCGGGTCCTCGGGAAACTCCTCCAGCACACAAGGCACGCTCCCACGACGCCCGCAGGCCAGGCCCATGCCACAGGGGACCAGCCACAGTGGGCCAGCCCACGGCCACCCAGAGAGGGACAACACACTGGGTCTGTCTAGCACGGGCCCAGCCACGTGCCAGCCGGGATGGGGTGACAGGATGGAGACCCCCCAGGCAGGCCACCTACACAGTGCCAACTCCAGACTGGACGCTCAATCTAACCAGGGCAGTGGGTGTCCTCAGGGTGACATATAAAGTCCACTTACCTCATAGGTAGAAAACTACTCTGCCTACGCCAGGTTCAGACCAGACAAAACCCACAGTGATGAAATCAAGAGGTTCCCTCAGAGCACCTGGCCAGGCCACATGTGCTGACCACCTAGACACAGACGTGCACAGGCCCCGACAACGCCAACAGGCCTGGGCCTGGATGCACACGGCGCCTCTGCTGCCCAGCCCACCAGGCCCCTCAGCTCTCGGCCTGGGAGGCCTCCATGTCCCAGTGCAGCCACCTCTGGGACACCACATATGGGCAGCACTCTGCCCTTGGCGCTGGAGCCAACTCACCGGGCCAGCTTCACAGGCCTTGTGGGTAAGGTCATCCAGGCTCTGGTTCTGCAGCTTCTCGGTGATGAGCGTGACCATGGTCAGCGCCCTCCCTCCGCCCACCACGGAGTGCTGCAGTTCTGAGACATCGGACCTCGGGAGGCCCAGGCCACATCTGGGTCGTGCTGAACCTCAGGTTATGTCTCTGCTTGGCAGACACAACGGCCCATCTCCCCAGGCTCTTCAGAGCTGTGCCTGCAAAGAGAAACGGCCACGTGACCAGAGTGGAACCACGGTGCGGAGGCTTCTCTCGTACACTCCTAACATCCCGCCCGACAAACACCTTCCCGCCTTCAAAACCACCTGGAACCTCCAGGAACAGGCTCTTCTGGGGAAGGATGAAGGGTCAGAGGCACACACAGCACCAGCCCCACTGAAACCCTTTCCTACAGCTGCAGGAAAGGCCACCCAACCTGCTCCAAGGAAGGAGGGAAGGATGGCAGCAGTGGGAGCCAGGTCTCCAGGTGGCCAGCAGGGTTCCACACCAGGTCTGCCTCCCCAGCCCTGGCCCCTGAAGCGTGGGTCCCTCTGGGGAGAACAGGGTGGCACACCAGTCCTAAAAGAAGGAGGTTTGCAAGTCCTGAGCTCTCTGGCCCTGGGGAGGCCAGCTCCCCCACAGGGTAAGATGTCCCCATCCAGCAAGAGGTCCAGCATGCCCCCAGGACACCACTCACACAAGGCTTTAGACTGCTCTGGGCCCAGTGGTGAGTGGGAGCTGCCACTAGGGGCCATCAGCCAAGGAAGCAAGAGGCCACACAGATGGCGGGAAGCAAAGTGGCAAACCCGGTGACAGCACCTTCTGAAAGGACAAAGAGAACAAAAGAGGCCTTGAAGCTGAAGAGCACCGGACCCCACAGGCCTCCTGAGCACACGTCCCCAAGCGCCACAGACAGGACAGGGCAGCTACACATTGGAGCACCTGCGAGCGCTAGCTCCACTTCCAGCCAGCCAGCTTGCCCAAGGTGAGTGTCCACCCCAACTCAGCAGGTACGGCCAGCTGGCCCACAGTGTGGCGCCACTGCCACAGCAAGCAGGGCCACACTGGAGAGCAGGAACACCCGACCTCAGCCATGCACAGAGAGACCAGAAAAGCCCAGGAGAACCCCCGTACCTCCAAGACGCTGCCAAGACTTAGCACTCACTTCCCACGCTTAGGAAACACACCCTCTAAACAGAATCCACCAACACTTCCTCTGCGTGACTTTGAAACTGAGGCCCAAAGCTGGCATCTGCCTGGATGGGGCAGTCAGGGCCCTCCATAAGCAGGAAGCAGGGCCAAGTGTAACCATCAACACTGCACCTGAGACCCAGCAGGTGCCACAGGCCTGACCTGGGGACCAGGAGGCCTGGCCCAGACAGGACTGAGTCCTCCCCACACACAGGGGCTACTCCAGGTGGGGGTACCCAAGCAGCTGGAACACTGCTCCCGTATAGCTCGTCTGCTTTGGGATCACACCCCTGTTCCGTCAGCACCTGGTGTGCCTGGCACTGACAGCCCCCACCGACCTGGGCAGAGCTCTGGCCTACACAGGGAATGTGAGCCAAGACAGGTCCAGCGGGTCTGTGTTTTTCAAACAAGGAGGTTGAATCAGCGCCAGGCTTGCTGTGGGACCAGCACTGGTCTGGCTGCCCAGCCTCGCTGCACAAGAGCTCACCTCAGCCCCAACTTCTGAGTCACACCCTCATAGGACAGGGCTTTGTAGGGTCCACCCTCAGCTAGATGGGTGACAAGCAGGACACTCCTTAATTATACCAATCCAAACATCCACCAGTTCCCTTTCCCTCAGCCCAGGTGCCACCATCTGCTGAAACCATCTCCTCCTGCTGAAACCTCCTGGGTAGACAAAAACACACACGTCAACCCCCAAAAGGCCACAGTAGCACAATTCAACTTGAAAAAAAATCATAACATAATGAGTAGTTATTTTAAAAACAGCCACAACCAGGTGTGGTAGCTACGCCTGTAATCTCAGAAACTCAGGAGACAGGAGGATCCCAAGTTCAAGGCCAGCCTGGGCAACTTAGTGAGACCCTGTCTCAAAATAAAAATAAGAAGGGCTGGAGATGTAGCTCAGTGGTAGAGCCCCTGTCTACCATGTGGAGACCCTGGGTTCCCAGTTCAAGGAGAGAGGAAGCAACAGACTCCATGGTCCTGGAGCACTGGAGGAGCAGGTGAAGCTGGGCTGATGCAGGTTTGGGGGCAGCTGGCAGATGGGACAGGAGTGGGTCTGTTTCAGACCAAAAGTCTGAAACCCCATAAACTCACCCTCTGACACACACACCAACATGGGTTTCAGGCAAGAGCCATCAGTGGAGGGCTGGAGTGCAGCTCAGGGGTAGCCTGCCCGCTAGGCATGTGCGCGGCTCGGTTCGATACCAGCACTGCAAAACAGAAAGAAAGGGACCATCACCAGCTGAGTGCTAAACTCCACAGGGGCGGTATGAAAGGATCTGAACTCACACTGTGTGCAACCATCTCCCCACCAGATATTCATTAGTTACAAAGGAAAATAACCCACAGGGGACCTCCTAAGCCACAGGATCAAATGACCACAACAAGAGGCAGGACACATGGACACCGTGCCTTCTGAGGGGACGCTGGGGAGGACACAGCCCACAGCAGGGCTCCTACTGAAGATACAGAACCTCAGTCTATTCAGACACACCCAGAGGGCAAACTGCAAAACAACTGGCCAGCACCATCAGAAGTGTCATGGAGGCCAGAGCAAGGCCAGTAAGGCCAGGAGGGCACCCAACACAACACCGACCATTGCTGAGGCCTCCCAGCACAGCAGGAGGACGCCAACTGAGGAGGAGACTGGGAGACTGACTCGGCCCCGCTGGACGGCAGTCCTGCACCCCTCAGCATCACTTTCCTGATGGACGTCAGACTCTGCCCTGTAGCAGTGGCAGATGTGGACCTGCGGAAGGTCTCCACACCCCTCAACAAAGACATCGAACGCTGGCGGAACTGCATCTTGTCAACACTGCGAGCTCAGGAGGGGCCTGCACTGCTCGGCAGGGCAGAATGGGGGAGGGCCATGGTGGTGGACCCCTGCCAGCAGAGGAGAAAGCAGCTCCGCACACCCTTCCCACCTGGAAGCCCAGCAGGGGCTGTCAGTGGCCAAACCCCAGCACAGCAGGAAGATGCCAACTGAGGAGAAGACTGGGTGTTTCCAGGGCTGCCACCACAAAGCACCACACTGAGGTACAGAGGAACAGAGGAACAGCTGGGCCCTGCAGCTCCAGGTCCAGTGGCTCAGAGGGAGCCTGAGCTTCTTGGCAGCATCAGCATCTCTGCCTCTCCATAGGTCCTCACCTAACAGGTGAGCAGCTTCTCCCAAGGCTCTGCAGCTTCAGAGGACTGGACGATCCTAATCCAGTGAGGCCTCCTCTTAACCTATCTAGGTCACATCTGCAAAGACCCAACTTCAAAGCAGGGTCACATTCAGAGATGTGAGGGAGGTGTCAGGACTTGAATACAGCTGGGAGGCACTGTTCAACCCACAGTGCCAGGCCCGTCTGCCCTCTAGGAAACTGACCGTGATGCCAGGACACAGCCACTAGGCTACAGCATGCCCATCCTCCAGGTAGGCTCCGCCCCTCCACAGGAGCCTAGGTGGGGTTCTGAGATGAAGCTGGTCAGGATCAGAGGAAGTACAAGTCTAGGCAGGAAAGCCCAGAGAAGCACAAAACAATGAAATGGCAGTAAGGAGGAAACCAACCAGCCACCGTCAGGAAAGAGGTGGCAGAGAGGAGGGCCACTGGCCTCCACCAGAGAAGAGGTGGCAGAGAGGAGGGCCACTGGCCTCCATCAGAGGCCAGCAGCAGCCTGTTATGGGCAACCTAAGAAGCCCCTCGGAAGACGACATGAAGTGGAGACTGAAAGCTGAGCCAGCGGCCCCAAGAGGGAGACAGAGGCTGGCCCTGGCAGGAAGATCCCCCAGATGCAGAGGTGGATGTACAGCAGCGGAGGCAAACTGGGATACCTGGCTCAGGTGACAGAACTGGCCAGCCCTGCCCACAGGAGGGTGGGACATGGCCAAGGACAGTGCTCTGGAAGGAACTGGGAAAGGACACAAGCCAGACACCTCAGGAGGGACAGTGGGCCCCACGGTCTGCCCCTCCCAGGGGCCAATGCCCACTGGAGCCCATTCCCACTCCAACTGTCACCAAGCCAGCTCCCAACAGCTCTGCCCTCCTTGCACAGGAGCCAGTGTCAGCTGACCCCTTGGCCCTGCCCCTTCCCTGCCACTCTTTCTCACTCTACCCTGGAGCATGCTGGGCCAAGCTGGTCCTCAGGCCCCTGCACCAATGCCAGTGAAAGGGGGCTCCCACGTTCTGCCCCCAGAGCCACCCTCCCGGGTCTCTCTAGGACAGAGGACAAAACCCTGGCCCTGGCCCCAAGCCCTTGGCCTTCCCTACCCTCCTTCTTCCGTCACCCTACATTGTGGCTGCACAGCCCCCATCCTCTGCCCAAGCATCACAGGCGGGGCAGGGGCTCCACAGGGGCAATGAGAAGAGCCCCCAACTCGGCACCAACCCAGATGCTCACCCTCTACCTAGACAAGAGACAGAACTCCCGCTGGGCTCTGCACTCACTTCCTGGGGACCCACCCTCCACATCAGCACCAAAGTGGGTTCTTTTTTTTTTTTTTTTTTGTCTTCATTCAGGTCTACTAGATGGAGTCAGAGCATTGGCCAAGCCATGAGTCAGTATCCTGTGGCTGTCCTAAACAAGCCCCACAAAATGCACAGCTCTAATGGCCCTCCAGTGGCCCTGGGCATGTTCAAAGGCCTCTCCCTAATAGCAGCCTCACTCCCACCCCCACCATGCATCCCATCTGTGTCCACCAGTTCTTTGGGATTAGGGCCACCCCACTCCAGCACGACCTCACTGATTACATGGGCCACCACCCTGCTTCCAAATAAGGTCACATTCTGAGGTCCCGTGGATGAGGACTTCATGTGGATTTGGGTGAGATACCATCCAAGTCCATATCCTCTCCTCACAGCAGACACCCCAGAGGGTGCTCTCAGCCCCTGGGAGGTGTGCTTCCCTTCTTGCCCCACTTCCTCCCCCTCCCTGGGACAACCAGTGACTGATACTGACCAACTCACCTTGACCATGGACACGGCCTACACCAGCTCCTGCACCACACCTCCCAGGGGCTCAGTGAGTCTTCTTCCACGTTACCCCCATGCAGAGCATGCTCAGTCAGCTGCCCAGCAGGCTGTCCCCTAATTAAAAATTCCCTCCTTTTTGTGGCGGGGGGTGGGGGGAATCTGGAGATTGAACTCAGGGGCACTGGACCACTGAGCCACATCCCCAACCCAATTTTGTATTTCATTTAGAGACAGGGTCTCACTGAGTTGCTTAGTGCCTCACTTTTGCTGAGGCTGGCTTTGAACTTTTGCAATCCTCCTGCCTCGGCCTCCTGAGCCGCTGGGATTACAGGTGAGCACCACTGCGCCCAGCCCTCCTTTTCTCATATGCAAAGTTTCTGCCTAATACAGTTATTTCCCCAAACTCCCCAATAGAATTATAAAGCTCCTAGGAACAAGTTTGGTTGACTAAAAGACATCAAGAGGGCTGGGGCGGTAGCTCAGTGTGCAGCACTTGCCTAGCATGTATGAGGCACTGGGTTTGATCCTTGGCACCACATAAAAATAAATAAAGGTCTTAACGCCCATCTACAACTAAAATATTAAAGAAAGAAAGAAAGATGGGCTGGGAATGTGGCTCAGGCAGTAGCGCGCTCGTCTGGCATGCGTGCGGCCCGGGTTCGATCCTCAGCACCACATACCAACAAAGATGTTGTGTCTGCCGAGAACTAAGAAACAAATATTAAAAAATACTCAAAAAAAAAAAAAAAAGAAAAAAGAAAGAAAGAAAGAAGGAATAAAAGACATCAGGACCCTGCAGCCTTGAGCTTAGACCATAGGGTAGTGTCCTCCTACCTCTGGCCTGGCCCCGTATCTTGCAGCTTCCTGGGAAGAGGTGCCCATGAGCCCATGACTCTGCTCTCTTCCCACAGAGGCAGGAAGCCCACCCCTCCAACACCTTCTAGCTCTCAGGGTCTTCTCTCCCCAGTGTTGGAAAACAGAACAACCTTGCAGAACTCAGGCGTGCTGGCTGCTGACCATGCCTCAACCCTCTCCAGTGCTGTCTCTGGAATGCTCCTGGATGTCCTCTTCAGACCGCTGGCCTCTCCTCCGGGCCTCACCCCCTTTGCTGTGCCGCTGACCTGCCTGCAAGGCCTACCCTCAGCTCCAGCTCCCAGCTCTGTGTGGCACGGGCCTCCACCAGGCCCGCTGAACCTCCAAGGCCCCTCGGAACAGTCCACCTTTCAGCCTGCTCTCTCCCAGAGCCGTCTGCCGTTCCTTCTGGTCCTGCACTGGTCACCTCAGTCCTGTTTCCAGGCTGGACTTCCACCAACGTTTGTCATCCTACTCGTCACTGACGCCAAGGAGAGCCACATGGCTGCCTCAGGCAGAGGAGCCCACTGGCACGACCCCTGGCACTCAGAGGGTACTCAGAGAGCTCAGCAAGGATCTCACTAACTGGACTGACACGGGCAGCACGAGCCCAGGAGGCGCTAGGCCAGGAGAAATGCAGCTGGTTCCGGGCAGACACCAGACCCGGCAGCAAGGGTGCTGCCAGGGAGGCTCCCCCTGACCTACCAGGGTGAGACCCTGAGCAAGGGCCGCCCCGAGGAGCTGCTCCAGAACCTCAGATCCTAGAACCACACGCGATAATAAGTGACTGTTACTGTCCCAAGCCACCAGTTTTGGAGGCAATTTATTATGCTGCCAGGTAACTAAAACAGTGATGCTTACTCCAGAGAAAGGGGCCAAATGCCACCTCGCTGCTAGACTGATTAGTCACCACACTGGCACCAGGACTGGGGAGAAGGTACCAGTGGTGTCCCTCTCTCAGCACGGCCAAGCAAGTGAACCTCCCATGGCCACTGAAATCATCAACTGTTGCTGTTTGGTGGCTGCTGACCAGCTCAGAGCTGTCTCTTCTTTGAAGAGAGCGTATGCAGATGCCACGCTCTGGGTCCTGGGAAGCCCGGGACACATTCTTATTCTGCTGCCACACAGCTAGTGCTACTAATAAGCTGCACAAGAACTCGGAAGTCTTTCTGGAAAGCCCTTTCAAAACAGGACAGAACAAAAACGAGAAAGGGAATAAAATGCACCTGTCCTAACCAATCAATCTCTTGGGTTTTGGTGCCAGGGATTGAATCCAAAAGTGTCTAACCACTGAGCCACATCCCCAGGCCTTTTGAGACAGGGTCTCACTAAATTGCTTAGGGCCTCACTAAGTTGCTAAGGATGGCTTTGAATTCATGATCCTCCTGCCTCAGCTTCCTGAGCCGCTGGGATCACAGGTGTCTACCACCACACCCAATTCTCTCAATATCTTGCTAACAATAAAACCCACAACTATTTGTTTGGAAGTAGGATCTTAGTTTAAAAGTACTTGGGAAGGGCTGGGCATGTAGCTTAGTTGTAGAGCACCTGCCTAACATGTGCAAGGCCCTGGGTTCCATCGCAGGTACCACAAAAAAATAATATCATTATTATGGAGCAAAAAGTGCATGAGAATGAGAGTCAGTTGGTGTAACCCAACAAATCAACAGACTAACATAGAAAACTCATGTCATCACATCAGTAGATACTGGAGAAAGCATCTGACAAAATCCACCAGCACCCATTCATGATAAAAACTCAGAGGCGGACGTGGTGGCGCATGCCTGTAATCCCAGCAGCTCAGGAGACTGAGGCAGGAGTATCCCAAGTTCAAAGCCAGCCTCAGCAACATCGAGGCACTAAGCAACTCGTGAGACCGCTTTAAATAAAATACAAAATAGGGTTGGGGATGTGGCTCAGTGGTCAAGTGCCCCTGAGTACCCGGTACCAAAAAACTCAGTAGATACAAGGAAAGGGTACAACTTGAACATGTCCCCTCCAAACCTCAGGCCTTGCCAAGGTAACAGTTCTAAGAGCGGGGCAGTAGGAGGTGACGGGCCACAAGGGTACCTCCCTCCTGGAGGGCACTGCCACAGAACCAGACTGAGAAAGTAAACTGCTGTCCTTGCAAACCACCTAGTGTGACATGAAGCGACACGACGTGTACATACGTGCTCCTGGCCCCGGCTCCGACTGGGTTAGTGCTGGGTACCACCAGCCTCAGGAGCAGGCTCAGGCCTCAGAGAGCAGTCCTGTTCCCGGGCCTTCTCTTCCCCTAATTTCTTCTACCCAGGGCAGGTCACAGAAATCTCATCTTAAGTTCTCATCAAACACCACCTGTCTGACAAGACCCCCATGAGAAGTGTCCTGCCCCTGCCCTCCAGGAAGGCATGCCCAAGAATCTGGTCAGAGACCAGTGCTGGGCTTGCCCACCCAGTCTGTCAGCCTATGTGTCTAATCACACCATGCTGGGTCACACCATGCAAGGACAATGACTCCAAAAACACTCTGAAGGACAGGGCCCAGGAAGTTTCTGAATAGGGAACCCTCACAGGAGGGTGAACAGAAGTCACCTGTGTGCTGGGAGGATGGCAACCCAGCTCCAGAGCCCTGCCCCCTGCACTGAGGACCCCTCTAGGCTTTGCCCTCTGCACCTCTCCACCTCTCCACCTCGCTGCTCATTTGTATTCTTTAAAACACCCTCTCTGTGTAGGTGCAGTGATGCACGCAGGGTGACCTGGGGGGCTGAGGCAGGAGAATCTCAAGTTCCAGACTAGCCTCAGCAACCTAGCGAGGCCCTGTCTCAAAATAAAAAGTAAAAGGGCTGGGGATGTGGCTCAAAACATATATATATATCTCTCTTCCACATTAAACTGGCAAATGTGTGTATGGTACTCCTGAGTTCTGGTTAATCAAACCGGAGGAGGGGGCTGTGGGAAGGTCAATTTACAGTTGGTCAGTCAGAAGCTCCAGAGGCCCAGAACTGCAGCTGGGGCGAAATGGGTGTAGTCTGGGGACCTGATGTGTCTCCAGTCAGGTGGTGTCAGAGCTGACCTGACCCTGCTGCTTCTTCTGCAGACTAATGGCTCACTTGCTGGTGGGGAGTAAGCTCCCACCTCCAGAGGCCAGAGAAAGCTTCAATGTTGGATGTCATGGTAGGAGAGCAGAGAAGCTTGCTTCTCTAAAACCCACCCAGCGCCAGGTATTCTAACAAAAATGGACTAAAAAGAGAACTTTCTCAACTTGATGAAGACCATCTATAAAAACCGACAGCAACACATGCATTAGCAAGAAACGCGAAGCTCCCCCACTCAAACCAGGAATGAGGCAAGGATGCCCCTCACTGCTGCTTCTCAAGAGCACCCCCCAGAGCCCAGCTGATGCAGTGGGAGAGGAAGGGACGAAAAGTCCACAGCCTGGGGAGCAAGAAACAGAACTATGCTGTTCTCAGCAGGAGACGGAGGAAGAATCGTTCTGCAGCAGATCTGAAGGGCCTGACGACTACCTCTGGAACACTGAGCCGTGGAGATAAGACTGCAGCAGTCAGCACACATGCGTCACCACGTTCCTCTATACCAGCAGTGAACAAGTGGAATCTGAAATCAAAAACACACCACCATTTACATTTGCACCCAAAAAAATGACTAAGGAACAAATCTAACAAAATATGTACAATCTCTATACCAAGGAAACCACAAAACTGATGAAAGAAATCAAACCCTACATACATGGAAGAACCCTCGTCTGTGCAGAGGAAAGGCTCAACACTCAAAGCACCATCTCCTCCCAACTGGACATACACATTCAGCACAGTCCCAAACTTCTTACCCACGAAGTCACCATACCAGATGCCAAAGACTGCATGGCTTGTCAACAGCAGAGATGCGTTACTCACCATTCCGGCAGGTTTGGTGATTAGTGAGGGCCTACTTTCTGGTTCACAGGTGACCATGTGTCCACACATGATACAAGGGCAAGGGAGAACCATAATCTCTTTTCTAAGGACACTAATCCCATTCCAGAGAGATCTGCCCTCACAATCTAAGAACTTCCCACAGACTCCACCTCCAAATACCATTGCATCATGGAGTAGCTTTCAGCACAGGACTTTTGAGTGGACATAACAGTCTGTTTCTCTCATCAGTGGAAGCTGGAGCAAAATAAGGGAAAGGAAATGGGAATGAACTATCATAAAGATAGGGGAAGGATCACAGGAGTAGGAGATGGAGGGAGAAGGGACGGGAAAGGCAAGAAAATGTGGAACGAATTTAACAAAATCATGTCATATGCATGTATAAATATACCACAAGGTAGTTTCACCTTTATGTATATATAGATAGTACCAATCAAAAATAAATAGCCAGGCACAGTGGCGCATGCCGGTAATTCCAGCAGCTCAGGAGGCTGAGGCAGTAGGAACACAAGTTCAAAGCCAGCCCCAGTAACTTAGCCAGGCCCTGTCTCAAAGTGAAAAATAGAAAGGCTAGGGGGTTAGCTCAGTGATAGAGCACCCCTGGTTCAATCCCCAGTATAAAGGGGAAAAAAGAAAAAACACACAACCCTGAGGTACCACTGCACACCTATTAGAATGGCCAAAATCCAGAACTTGGACACTAAATCCTGAGGAGGACGGGGAGCAACGACACTCTTTTTCACTGCTGGTGGGATGAGAGATGGCACAGACACTGTGTATGATCATTTGGCAGCTTCAACACTCCTCATCCCACAACTAACAGTCATGTTCCTTTGGCATTTAATCAAAGAAAGCAGAAACTTCTGTCCACAACAATCTTGCCCAGGTGCCTACAGCAGTTTCATTCCCATCACCAAACCTGGACACATCCAAGGTGCCCTTCAGCACTCCAGTGGATAAATAAACTGGCACATCTGGACAAGGGGTGCCGTGCAAGGCTGAGAAGAAATGAGCTACCAGGAGACACAAGGAGCCATGGAAGAAACTGAAACACAGTGAAAGCAGCGCAGCCAATCTGAAAAGGCCCTGCGCTGGGACTCGAGCTAAGACAGTGCCACCAAGGTGGCAGAGCGAGGAATGAACAGGCATGGCACAGAGGGTCTTCAGTAGTGACACTACTCATCACACACTTGTCAAGCCCACAAAACAGTAACACCAAGAGTGGACCCCAGTGTTAGCTCTGGACTCGGCTGACGATGTACTACGGTAGCTTCTCAAGTGGAACCAATATGCCACTCTAGTGGAATGCTGGCTGTGTAGGGTAGGAGAAGGGGTAGATGGGAACTCCCTTGCCCTCTGATTCAATTTTGCTGTGAACCTAAAGCTGCTGCTCTGAGAAATAAAGCATATTTTTTTAAATGTACAGAAACCAAGCTTGAAGTGCTACCTTTGAGACACAACAAGACACTTGAATGGAGTCCTCCTCTCTGCTGGTCCCCACACACTGCACGTCACACAGAAGGAAACAGCTCCCAGGCGCTTCACTCTGACAAAGGAGCACAAGGCAAGCTCTAGACAGATGGGTAGGAGAGCAGGTGGCCCCAGCTGGCCGGTATCCCCTGGGCTCCTTGAGCAATGACTTCTCCTTTCTGACCCTAAGTTTCCTGGAACTGAAATTAAGAAGAGCTTGCCTAGCACACACCTGGAATCCCAGTGTCGTGAAGGTAAAGGCAGGAGGATCCTATTTCAAGGCCAGCCACAGCAACTTCCCAAGACCCTGACCCAAAATAAAAAATAAAAAGGGCTGAGGATGTGGCTCAGTAGGTAAGTGCCCCTGGGTTCAACTCCTAGGACCCAAAAAAGGACAACCCATGAGACCTCAAGGAATCAAATTAACTAATGTTTGAAAGCACCCAAGTGCCAAAGATGAGGTTTAAACTATGACCTATGCTTACAGCAGATGCTTAGAAAATTTTTATCCAATTTTCCTTTGGTAAATATCATTGCAGAAAATGCTAAAAAGGTTTACATAAAAATTTTTAATTTGCCTTTTAATATATATATTTTTAGTTGCTGACAGACCTTTATTTTACTTATTTATATGCAGTACTGAGAATCGAACCCAGTGCCTCACACATGCCAGGAAAGTGCACTACTGCTGAGCCACAGCCCCAGCACCCCCTTAATTTGCTTTAAAAAAAAAATGTTTTCAGGATTTCTAGTACACCAGTGAAAAGTACCCAAGGGTTTTCCTGGTTCTTCTCTCTACCAGTTAAATCATATTTTCTCAAAAAGGAACGTCCTCATACTACTGTTCCCTATGCTCACAGTGATATGAGCAAGCATCTCCACAACCAGAAAGCTACCGGTGCATCTACTTTAAAACAATGACTGCCTTGGCATTTCATCTCACATACTTTGAGCAGCAACAAAAACTGCTCTCTCTGTGGCCCCCAAATCTAACGTAAGTCAAAAAATTAGGATTCATACACAGTGGCAGAACGGTTACAAAGGAAGTTTCTGGGTTTTTTTTGTTGTTGTTGTTTTTTGCAGTGTGCAAATGAAACCTGGGCCTTGCGCATGCAAAGCAGCCCCCCACCATGCATCTGGTCCTCAGAGTGGAACCACAACTGTGCTAGAAACCCCAGATACAAGCTCCAAGTTCACAGGACAGGGAGAGGAACCATGGATCAAGCAATGGAAAGGGATGGAGATCACCTGTGCCCAGCATACACCAAGGAATCGGGAGAGGGACAAGGCTCCAGAGCTAGGGGAGGAGAACTGTCTGAAAGAATTACCACCAAGAACTCCTGGACTGGCTACCCCAATTTCAGGAAAAGCCACTATTTCTGAACAATTTCCATTTGGAATTTGAAGTAATAGTTTCAAATCAAAACAAAACTGTTCCCTGGCCTTCTACCTTCAGAGCAAGAGGCCAGACTTTCCCTCTTGGACTGATTTTCCTTGGGGACAAGGTGACTGTGAAAGGACAGCACAGCAGCAGCAGCAGGTCCTGAAGTCAAAGCAGCCCCAGCTAAAGACTTTCTCAGAGCTGAGAACTCATCATAAATTCAATTAAGCCATGAATCTAGTTTGAGTTAAATAAATAAATATGTGGAGCACTTGTTGCAAGTGAAATGCCTTGGGTTTCGTCCCCAGAACCACTGGGGAAAAAAATAGAAAAGAGGGGGGAAAACTTAACAAAGTTACAAGGGAAGCTTAGATTCAAAGAGGTACCCTGTTATGAAATATAAAAGTCAAGAGTCATTTGAGGGGCTGGCTGGGGTTGTGGCCATACAATGATGGTAAGTGTGAGGCACTGGGTTTATCCTCAACACCATGTAAAATGAACAAACAACGAAATAAGAGTATTGTGTCCATCTACAAAAAAAAAAAAAGAGTCAACTGAGCACAAGCCTGAGGCTGAGGCAGGAGGATCATAAGTTTAAGGCCAGCCTCAGCAACTGAGTGATACCCTGTCTCAAAATAAACAATAAAAAGGTCTGGGGTGCCGCTCAGTGGTGAAGCACCCTGGGTTCAATCCCCAGTACAGAGAAGAGCCAATGTCACACAGATGGAGTGATGAAACCTCAGATTTGTGACTGTACTCAGATCAGGCAAAATGAAATAAATGCATGCTGCAGAGTCAGTCAGGAGACGCCATCTCACCTAGTGCTCCCTTCTCCACTCAGAGAAGTCCTAAAGCCACTTACTGGGGCCACAGCCTACACAGGAAAAGCGGCTCCGGATTCCACCTGAGTCACCTTGTGCAGGTCGCTGGGGATGGTCCCCACCTCGTCTGGGTCCACCTTTGGGGATTCCTTAATGTGCTGCGTTATCTCCTCAAATGCCCTCCTTCTCCTGGGTTATGGGACCGACAAACACGTGGGCCCCAGAAAAGGCAGTGGCCCACCCAGCTCTGCAAGGCGACAGCAAAGTTGATTCAACAAGTGGAGCGCGCCCCTTGCAGTGTGCATGGGTGCCTGGGGCGGCAGGAGGGATCCGGGGGTCCCGGGTCGCGCCTAGACTGGTCGGAAGGGGTCGCCGGGTGCCGGGGAGTTTTAAAGTACTGGGGACCCCGGGGAGCGCGGGGATCCGAGGGTGCACAGGGTCCCGAGGCGAGAGGAGCGAAAGCCGGCGGGGGAAGGGTCCGAGAGCGCGGGGGCCTGCGCCGGTGGAAGGAGGTCGCCGGGTGCACGAGGAGTGTTGGGGTGCTGGGGACCCCGGGGCGCGCGGGGCTCCGAGGGCGCACAAAGGTCCCAGGCGCGCGGGGGCCTGGGCTGGCGGCCGTCTCGGTACCTGCGCGGCGGGCGGCGGGCAGCGGCCGAGGTGGGGCGGCGGGCGCCGGCCGCGCAGGCCGCGCTCCTCACATGCGCTCGACGCGCCCCAGCCGCGGCGGAACAAAACCGCGGCGACGCCCCGCCCCCTCCGGCCGCCCTCATTGGCCGCCGCCGCCGCCGCCGCCGGAGCCGTCACCCGCCGCCTGCCGCGCGCCGCCGCCGCTCCGTCCTCTTGGCCGCACTGACGGGCGGGGCGACGCCAGAGCCGGCGCCGCGTGGGCGGGGCCTCCGCGCCCGCCCCGCCCCCGCCCCCCGGGAGCGCGGGGCGCGCCGGCATGGGTCACGCCCCGGCCCCGCCCCCGGCCCGCCCTGTGCGCCGGCGCTCACTGGGTCGCGTCGTACCGAGCTGAGGCCGCCGGCGAAGGCAGGCGGCGGCGACCTGCGGCGACCTGCGGCGACCTGCGGCGACCTGCGGCGACCTGCGGCGACCTGCGGCGACCTGCGGCGACCTGCGGCGGTGGGCGAGGGCGCCGGGCCTGCAGGGCCGCGCCTGGCCTGCGCGAGGCGTGGCCGACGGATCCCAGCTGAGGCCTCCCGGGCCTGGCTTTGACCTATGGTTCCGGGGAAGCCACTCGCCCTCTCGGGAGCTGCTACGGGAACTGCGCTGTCAATAGGCACGCGTGCGGTGCCGAGGAGGACGCGGCGCAGGCGACGCGGAGGGGCCGGTTCCGCCGGCGCCCGGGGGAAGCCGCGCCGCACTCTGGGTGCCGGGCTCCTCCTGCAGCCTCTCAGCCCGGCCGGGTCCAGAGCGCGGGGTCCGCCGGGCGCCCGCCACGTCCACTCTTTTCAGTGTTAAGGAAAGAAGTTAGAAGGGCTGGAAAGGAAGAAGTCAACGCCTGTGTTTACAGTCAGAACGACTTTCCATATTCAAACACCAAAAAAAACAGATCAGGGTTTGTAATAGGCAGCCAGGGTGCGGGACAAGACCAGGAAACAACAATCGGGACACAAAGCGGCATCTTTTAGAAAGTGCCATTTTCAACCTCAGGTCCGGGTGAGTGAGATGAGGTTAAATAAGACACTTCTGTTGAAGGGTCTGAAGGAGGCAGCTGAGCTGTATTTGTGGATAGCTGTGGTCTGGACCTTAACCACCCCCAAAGACCCGTGTACTGAAGGCTTGGTCCCCAGCTTGGGGCACGACTAGGAGCCGGTGGTGGAACCTTTAGGAGTAGGGCCCAGTTGGAGGAAGTAGGACACTGGGGGCATGCCTTTGAAGAGGACATTGGGACCCCCATGCTTCCACCACGACGTGCTACAGGCCCAAAGCTACAGGGCCACAAAATCATGGGCCAGGAAGAACCTCTCCTTATGCTGACTTAGCTTAGTGGATGTTTTGTCACAGTGACAGAGAGAACGCCAAGATGGCGGATTTTCTCTCCAAATAACCTGTAAACTCAAAGCTTTCAGTGTCGCTTGCCAAGCTGATGCCAGCAATCAGTAGAAAGAACAAATGGCCAAAAGTAAGCAGGACAGAATCCAGAAATAAGCTGCTTCTCTGGGGTCACTGACCTGCAGAAGGGGCCCTGCTGGCCAGGGCAGGTGTGGGCTGGGGCTGGTCCAGAGTGCCACTGATTCCCTTCCATGTTTGTTTTTGTTTTGGTGTGGTGCTGGGATTGAACCCAGTCCAGGCCTGCCAAGTCAGCACTGCAGCCCTGGCTCTCTCCAGGTAGTGAATTCACATCACCACCTCTTGCCTTATACAAAACCAGCCCCAGAGGAATCAAAGCAAGACCTCGGGAAAACCTGGGAGAATATCCTTATCTAAGTGGAAGTAGGAAGGGTTTCTTTTTTTTTTTTTTTTTGGTGATACTGGAGATAGAACCCAGGATCCCTTTACCACTGAGCTACATCCTCAGCCCTTTTTATTCCTTTGTTTTTTGTTCTTTTGTTTTGTTTTGTTTTAGCCTAGGGTAGGATTTATTCAAGTGAGAAGAGGCAGAGTTCCCACAGGACAAGAGGGAACCTGATAGGTTGTCTCTAAATAGAACATAAAAAAAGGCTGGGGATGTGGTTCAGTGGTTAAATACCCCTAAGTTCAATTCCCAGTACCAAAAAAAAAAAAAAATAAGGAAAAGGGGGAAAACAAGTTGGATGCCATGGCACACATGCACCTGTAATCCCAGCAGCTCAGGAGGTAGAGGCGGGAGGATCACCAAGTCAAGGCCAATCTCAGCAACTTAGACCCTAAGAGCTTAGTGAGACCCTGTCTCAAAACAAAAAATAAAAAGGGCTGTGGATGTGGCTCAATGGTAACGTGCCCCTAGGTTCAATCCCCAGTACCAAAAAAAAAAAAAAAAAGAAGAAGAAAACGATAATAATAACTACTCATGGTCCACTGAATGAAATAAAAATCCAGGAATCTGCCAGGCACAGTGGCACACACGTATAATCCCAGCAGCTTTGGAGGCTGAGGCACAAGGATTTCGAGCTCAAAACCAACCCCAGAAACTTAGCAAGGCACTTAGCAACTCAGTGAGACTCTGTCTCAAAATATTAAAAAAAAAAAAAAGTTGGGGATGTGGCTCAGTGGTTAAGCACCCCTGGGTTCAATCCTCAGTACAAAAAAAAAAAAAAAAACTAAAAATCCAGGAATCTAAGCCAAGTTGACAAACAGGCAAGAAGAGAAGCCCTCCTTAGGACAGCAGCTAACAAGTCACCACACAGGGAACACCATGACAGTAGTACAATAGCAATGGCCGGTTCAGACCAGAAGCATCACAAGTGCCGTGAGGATTCACTCCACGTCCATCTGACCTCAGAACACATTCAGTCGGCATGTCTGGGTGTTGCTGTGAAGATGTGTTTCACATGAGATCAGCATTAATCACAGTAGACTGCTGAAAGCACAATGCAGATGGGCCTTGCCCAATCAGTTGAAGGACTTTTATAAAGATCAGGGGGGCTGATATCCCCCATGAAGAGGGAAATCTGGAGGCACGTGGCTTTCAGACTCCAGGGTAACACCAGCCCGTTCCCTGTGGGAGGCCACCCTGCCCATGAGCTAAGCACTCCTCTCAGCCTTGATTAAAGGGGGTGTTGGCCTGGCATTGCACGCCATAAGCTTTTTCGAAGCAAGTGGCCTTCACCTTGGCTCGACAAAGAATTTGCTTCAGCCCTGGGCTTGAGCGTTACCCAGTGGGACTGGACAGCACCCTGAAAGCTTACCCCCTTCTTTATTTGGTGTAGAATATTCTATTGAAAATCCTTTGTCTTTTCCCTATAAATAAAGTGATTCCGGGTACACTTACTCTCTTGCCTTCCAGCGTGGAAGAGGACCCCGGAGGTCGCAGAGCTGTCCACCACCACCACCCCGCTTCCGTCAGGCTTTGTGAAAAAATTACTTCCGTGTCTGTGTGGTCTTTTTGCTGCCAGCCCAAACCACGCAGGGTGATCTCGATTCCATCGCCCATGGATGTGGGCGATACCTCCCCAGGCCTACAGCCTGTGGCAGACCTGGCACATCTCAGACCTGAAGCCTTCACAGTCCCTCTCTCCAGAGGGAGGGGCCAGGGCGATCTCTCTTGGAAGCCCTGACACAGGCTGGTGGGTGGGGATACTGCTGAGGGCAGCACAGAGCTACTGACAGTGAATAGCTGGCAGAGCCTCCTAGCATCCCCGCAGGTGCTCTGCCCACCTTGTGGGGAACACCAGTACAGCACCTGTCCAGGAGATCCATCAGTGCCCCAACCAGCCCACTCCCTGCTTCTGAGGATACACAGGAAGGCCACAGCCCACGCTGGATCTTGTGGGGGTGAGCAAAGCCAGCACCATCCAATACAAAACGAGCCGCCAACCCAAGTGGAAAGAGCCCAGTGTGAGCACCCAACCAGAAACCTTTGCCAGCAAAGCAATAAACCCATCTTTTTCCTTTTTCACAAAAATAAGAAAGAAAAAGAAGCCAGAGTCAGGCACAGTGGCACCCACCTGTAATCCCAGTGACTTGGGAGGCCGAGGGCATGTCCCCAGAAAAGGACCTCCCACCTGGCCCCACCTACTGAGGGCCCATGGCCTCCCCACAGTGCCACCCTAGGGGACACACTTAGCCATGTCCACCCACAGGAGTGAGAAGGACACCCCTCTGACCACTGGGCCCTCCCTACTTGGCTCACCTCCTAGGGCCCCGCTGCACCCCCAGCAGCCTGGCGCAGTCTGGAGCACAGCCCACGCCCTCGGGGGGCTGTGCAGGTTGGCTGCGGCACAGGCAGGCGCTGTGCAGCCACAAGCATCGGATCCCACAGGTGCTTTGTGGGATGTGGCCGAGGACTCCGGCCTGGAAAGCACTGCAAAAGTCAACTTGTTTCCACAGGCTCCTTCTGGTGTGCAGAGCCATTGCTCTAGTGCCTGCGGCCTTGCTGGGCTCAGTTGGCAGCTGCAGGGCCACTTGAGTGGTTACCTCAGAACCATCTGTATGGACATCCCATGGCCTGCCACTGGGCAGCTCTTTCTAGTGCATGCCTCTTTCCCCCGCCCTGCTCCACCCTGCTTTTCTCCCTTTCCCACCCCCCCACCCCCCCCAGCAGGGGGAACCCAGGGCCTTGCACTTGCTGGGCAGGTGCTCCACTGCTCAGCCACACCCACAGCCCCGTCTTTCTGTTCATTCCTCTGCTCATTCACTTCTAGCAGCCACCTCCATCCTGTTGTCTCCTTGAGTTGCCCTCTGCTGCCTGTTGCTCTACCGAGGCTGCAGTCCTTCTAATGGCTGGGCAGTCTACTTCTGTCTTCTGGGGTTCCTTTGGGCACTCACACTGCCTGTAGGCACAGGACCCTGCTCCTTAGTCCCTGAGTGGGACTTGACTTTACTAGGGATTGAACCCAGGGCTGCTCTACCACTGAGCTATAATTTTATTTACCTATTTTTATTTTTTTGGAACCAGGGATAAAACCCAGGGGCACTTAACCACTGATACATCCCCAGTCCTTTTTTATATTTTATTTAGAGGTGGTCTTGCTGAGTTGCTTAGAGCCTCACTAAGTTAAGTTGCTGAGGTTGGCTTGCAATCCTCCTGCCTCAGCCTCCAGAGCCACTGAGATTATGTGTGTGCACTCAGCTTCAAATTCTTAAACATAAAATCATGTTTATTTGCCAAGCCAGGTTCAAAGCCAACAGGCCAAGTACCAGTCTGCACAGCACTTGATGTACCCAGCCCAGCAGACCTTCCAAATTGCCCATGCTGGAGAACCAAAGATCCTAAAACCTATCAGCTCATCAGAAGAGCTGTCCACCAGGGTTCAGAAGGCCCCCGGTGGCTAACTCAGACAAGTGACTCACCTGGGAGACTTGATGGACATCTTCCTACCAAAGGGAGGGAGGAGTCAGCAACCTGGTGGCAGAATTGCTGAGACAGGATCCTGACAGCAGCCAGAAATGAACAGCTGCACAATACATAAGGAGAAAGCAAGTCAGGGGACATGGGATGACAGCCCTGATAAGCTGACCCCATCTACACACAGAGACGGGAAGATGACTGGTGAATGGGATGAGATAGCAATCAGCCTGGGATGTGAAGAATTAATCATGCTGAACTCACTTAATTTAATTCCGACACTCCTTGGTTCGATGTACAAGAGTCAAGAATAAAGACGACTTGATCTTCGCCTGTTGGTTATTTGTAACACTCATACAGAAAATACTAGATTATGTTCACACAGTAAAGCAAGGGCTGAGGCTCAAGATTGATTTCCTTGGGTGCTCAACAGCCTTCCAAGAATTTAAATGTGCAGCAACAGCTAGGAGCTGGGGACTCGCCTCTGTGCACCAGGGCTCCCAGCTGCCCAACCCCTCAACAAAGCCTCAGCCTCCCTCCCCCACTCTGGCCTCCTCATCACCCCATCTGCCTTGCCCTGGGCTGAGACCATCACAGCCCACCCCAGCCACAAATCAACTAAATTCCTCCAAAATGGAGGATATACACACCAACCCCACCGAGGCCTCAGAGTTCCACTTGATCACAGCAACAGCCCAGTGCAGGGCATGGTATTGGAAGCTGCTCAGTGTGGCAAGGCTCCTGGATGTGCTTCTAAGTACAGCACCCCAGGATGAGTATCTCTTCCTGCCCCACCACACACACAACACAGAGGGGGACATATGCTCTGGGGTCCCCAGTCTATGGCAATTGCACAATCCAGCCAGCAGGGCACACAAGCAATCTCCCGGCTAGGCTTGGCACAGGGCAATGCTCTAGGCTCCTGGCTCTGCCCTCTGGATCCTGGGCCCTGTCAGAAGCACCTTCTTTCCATCAAGGGATATTTGTGAATGCAGCTGGGGTTTTCTCAGGCGGCTTCCTGCCAGAGGATCTGAAGGGTCCAAAGGTCTTTTCCCATTTCCCACTGCCTGTCCCTTCCAGTCCTCTACCTCTTCCAGAAGCTTTGAGACCTGTGAATCTTATTGGCTACATCCATCTCCCTTCCAGATGAAGCCTCTGGGTCCTAGGCTTCTGCAGGACTAGCTCATGAGCTCAGCAGCCCTAGTGTCTCTGAGACCCTCAAGCAGTCAGCAGCCCTGCCCTTAGCGTCAGCACGGCCACCTCTGGCTGCTCTCTGCACCTGATGTTTGCTTGGAAGCCACTTACATAACTTCACCTTCTTTGCCATCAGGAGAGGTGGAAGCCCACACTGTGTGTTCAACAGTCCTTTAGCTTATCAATGCCCATGTTCTCACATGGGCAGCAGAAGCCAGGAAGTGGTCAGCAAGCAGTCTGGAGAGCTTGTATCAGGAACAGGTGGAGGTTGGTGTCTCTGATTCCACCACCTGAGATGGCAGTCTGCCCTCCCATCCTCTCCATTTGGAACTTTACTGCAGTCTACACTTCGCTCCCACCTCAGGGCTCCACACTTGCTGCTCCCCAAGGGGTGACAAGTCACTCAAATGCATCCTCACATCTACCACGCGGCCTGCGCAGTGGTTTCATTAATGAGGTTCTGGCATTAAGTTAGTTAGAAGAGATCAAAATAAAACACACAGACAGTACCTTATTTTATATTGCTAGGTCCCAGACGGCTCGCCTCCCTGGTCCCCGCCTCAAGCCGCCCAGCAGGTCAGCGAGGATTACTCTGGGCTAGCAGGAGAGAGAGAGAGCGAACACGCCGGGGAGTAGCCTTTTATTTGGGGGGACAAGAGATTCAGGGGAGAATTCCATCCAATGAAGGTTGAGGGGGGGCTGCACTCCAAGGTCAGGGTCAGTGATTGGGTCTCCAGGGTCAGTGGTTACGCACACCCCCACACGGATGGGCTCTCTCATCAGGAAAGGGTCGGGATAACTCCGACACAGCCAGAGTGCCTCAGGCCCTTAACGGGAGTCACCCAATCACGTGTCAGAATGGCTCCCCACATATTCCCCCTTTCTATTCTTAACAATGAGGCGGCGGTTCACTCTCTGGAGTCCCCGGATTCTTGATTGGAAGACTCGCCATCCTATAGTTACAATACAAAAGAGAATTAACAGCAAAGAGAACAATCCAATAATGTACCAAGCGGAGTGTTTAAGAATATTTCCAGGGTTGAATCCATTTAACTCCTTTAATATTTGGTTAGCCAAAGAAGAAGGATCTGAAAAATCAGCTCTATTATTTTGAATGTCTTGGATATGGTGATGAAGTTCCAGAATATCCAAGCTATTATTACTATTTTGCCAAATACCTAATAAATGGTTTTTAACCTTCTCCCAATCCCAGAGAGAAGCATTGTACTTGGCAGCTGTAACACATACATACTTATAATTAGCATGGCATTTAAGCCTTTCCTTAAATTTTAAGGCTGAAAGTTCATTACCAATGTTTATAACAGTCGCCTCTAAGGCGTTTAACTTAGTCTCAATCTTTTTATCAATATTTACTTGATTACGCAGAGCCTTGGAAGTATTTTGAGCTAAATTATTAAGAAATTTTGTATGTTGAATATTCTGAGACAATGTCAGAGATGTAGAGACAGTTGAGGCAATAAATGAGACCAGTGCTAAGACACCAACAATTATGACTCCAATAGCACGTTTAGGTCTTGTTAGCTGGGCATGAATTTGCTGCAAAACTTGTAAGCCAGCATCAGTATACCATGGCTCTGAAATATTAGCAGGTAATAAAACAAAAGAGGGCTGATGAAGTATCAGCACTCCTTTTCCTCCATTATACCTAGAAATACAATTGGTTAGGTTGCACTTATTACAAGTAACAAAATATCTATCATATATCCATTTAACTTTTACATTTCCAATAATTAAAACATAAGGAGATTGGATACAGGCTCTTAGGCCATAGCAAGATCCCTCCTTACAGTTCTTGCCAACAAATTTTGGTAAAGGTTTATCTGTAAAATGTAAATATTCTGAGGCAGCAATTAAACGCCAAATATCTTTTTGAATACCTCCTTCACTATAAGTCAAAATATTACTAACAAATCCTGCAGGTGTCATAGCAGAATTTCTTTGTAATTGTCTCTTATCAATTTTTGGAGACCAGTCTAAAATATACCCACTAGCTTTAGACACCTTATGTTGTACAGGAAAGGTATTTACACAATCCATCCATTTAGGAAAGGTGCCAATTTCAATTATAGAACTATTTGGACAGTGGGGTACCGGTGGAGGTTTTGCAGAAATGACTGGCTTGTTATGGGAAAGTCCCATCTTAATTACTGATCTAGTATTAGGTTTTAAGTCCCCATAAATAGAATTATTTGTCAGTCTAGGTTTACCAATCGTTGTCTTTTCTTCAAATGATACTTTCAGACAGCCAGCATGTTTATCATGTGACCAACACAAAGGTAATTGGGCACTGTAGCCAGAATAATTAAATCTAGTCACATGATTGGGAGTAATATGAGTATCTGTAAATCCTCCCATCATGAATGAGTCATTAGTAAATACTGGAATAGATTCTCCAGTCCACACAGCTGGGTGTACCAGGGGTGGATCTGGGAAATATGTCCAATAAGTGTCTACTTGATTCCCTTTTACCTGACAGCCCAGTAGGGCAATTACTGTCGCTACCATCAAGACTGGGGTCCTGTTCTTTCCTAGGCGTCGAAGTATTTGGGAAGCCTGGGTTGTCAGCTTCTTCACATCTTTCCACGAAATCAGCTTTTTGGCTGGTTCAATCTGGTCTTTCTTCATCTTTTTCCGATATCTCCTCCTTCTGGGTTGTGGCTCCTCCGGGTCAATCCTCAGTCGCTTGAGTCTGGGTTCTATCTCCTCCATGTCTGATAGCACGTTCAGGCACCCAGATAGGACGAAAAGCACCTTCTGGAAAAATACAAGCATGCCCTCGGCCCCATGATATTACCGGATCTGGGCCCTTCCACTGACCAGTCTGTAAATCTTTCCACAGAACTCTGCCTAAAGGGCCTGTCACCGAGGGAGACATTTGTCTCTCAGCAGCTGTGTGACCTTCTGCGTCACAGTTTAAAAAATTTAAAACAAATAAGGCATGATTAAGGCTATTTTGGGGAGTCACTATCTTATCCCCCCTTTTCAATTTTTGTAATTGAAGTTTAATAGATAAATGAGCTCGTTCTACAATGGCTTGACCTTGGGGGTTATAAGGAATTCCTGTTTTATGATTAATTTTAAACTCTTGGCAAAATTGTTGAAAAGCAGAGCTTACATAAGCTGGAGCATTATCTGTTTTAATCTGCATAGGACACCCTAAAACGGAGAAGGCTGCTAAGCAATGAGAAATTACATGTTGAGTATTTTCCTTAGTACGTGCTGTGGCAAAAATAAATCTAGAATAAGTGTCCACTATGACATGCACATAACATTGCTTACCAAATTGAGGAATATGAGTTACATCCATTTGCCATATCTGATTTGGTTTTAATCTATGGGGATTTACCCCTGATGGCAGAGATGGAGTGTGAATAACACACTTAGGGCATTGGCTTACAATCGGACGAGCCTGTTCTCTGGTAATACTGAATTTTTTACGTAAGCTAGAAGCATTCTGATGATGCAAGGAATGGGAAGCTAGTGCACAGTCATACGAAGACATCTGTTGACAAAAAGCTACTAACTTATCAATTTTATCATTACCTGTAGCTAAAGGTCCAGGAAGGCCAGTATGCGCTCGGATGTGTCCAATAAAACATGGGTACTTCCTCATTAGCACTGTCTTTTGTAAATTATGAAATAATTCAAATAACTCCTGTGATGAAGTAAAGCCAATAACTGAGGTTTCAATATTTTTGGTAACTCCGACTGCATATAAGCTGTCAGAATAAATATTAATAGGCTCATTTGAAAAATAATCTAAGGCACAAATCAGAGCTTGAAGCTTTGCCCTTTGGGCAGAAGTATAAGAAGTTTGTATTACCTCTGTGTGAACACGGCTGAAGAAACCTGCCTTACCAGAGTTGGAACCATCCGTGAAAACCGATAAAGCTTCCTCTATTGGATGAGAATGTACAATCTTTGGAAAAATAAGTGATGTTAATGATGCAAATTGTACAATCTTATCACGAGGATAATGGCTATCTATCTGGCCAGGAAAATCTCTGCAAAAGCTATCTGCCATGAGCTAGAAGTTTGAAAAAGCCAATTAGTCTGTTGAACAGAAAATGGAATAATTATGATATCAGGCTCAGATCCAATTAATTGTAAAATCCTAGTTCTACCTTTAATTACTAATTGAGCTATAGAATCATGAAAAGGAATTAATGTTTTTTGAGGGGAATGAGATAAGTAAATCCATTCAATAACTCCTAATCTTTGCCATATGGCTCCTGTTGGGGTATGCTCAGTTGGAAATATTAACAAATACATTATTTCTTTAGGATCTATTCTAGTAAGCTGTGCATTTTTAATTGCAATTTCCACTTTCCTTAAGGCTGCTTTGGCCTCCAAAGTTAGTTGACGTGGAGAGGTTGGAGAAGGATTTCTTTGTAATATCTGAAATAAAGGACTTAACTCAGAAGTAGTTAACTTTAAGGATGGTCTTAGCCAGTTAATATCTCCTAATAATTTTTGAAAATCATTTAGGGTACGTAACTCCTTAACTCTTATCTGAAGATTTTGAGGACGGATTGTACTCCCTTGAATTATCTGACCTAGATATTGAAAAGGAGATATCTTTTGAATTTTTTGAGGAGCTATACATAAACCCATTGTAGTAAGTGAGGTCTCTAACTGAGTAGAAATTTCTGAAAGTACTTCTGGATTAATATGAGCCAATAGTATATCATCCATAAAATGAATAATATATGTATCAGGGAAGTTATTTCTAATGGGATCTATTGCCTGATCAACATATTTTTGACACAGTGTAGGACTATTACGCATTCCCTGAGGAAGGACTTTCCAGCAGTATCTTTTAACAGGTTCCTTAAAATTAACTGCTGGGACAGTGAAAGCAAATTTTTCACAATCTTCAGGATGTAACCTTATAGAGAAAAAACAGTCTTTTAAATCTATTACCATCAAACTATAATCTAAAGGAATGGCTGTGGGGGAGGGAAGTCCTGGCTGTAATGATCCCATAGGCTGAAATATTTCTCTTAAAAGCCTTGAAAATCATTAGGGGTTTGTACGGAAACTGTGGTTCCGCTCCGGTAAAATTAAATATGGCGGCCCACATGGTTGGCACGGAAACTGTTTGTTTTGCTCCGGTAAATCTAAAGATGGCGGCCCCCATGGCCGGCGCGATGACATCACACTGTGCGACCGTTCTTGGAATTCCCGGGCTCCCGCCAGGAGGAAATGCCGGCGGCGGCGGCGGCGGCGAGAAAGCGGGCTGATCCGCGCCATCTGAATTCTCCGCAATGGGTCGGAGAACATCCTGACAGATTTTATTTGCGTTCTCAAAAGCCAATTGCCTAACTATAAATTTGCTAGCTCCTGGGTCCCCGATGGACCTGTTCGCAGCCTGATAGAGTCGGGCTACGAAATTTGAATAAGTCTCACTGGCACCTTGTCTGATTTTGGTAAGAACTAAATTGGACTGGTCCTTGGGGACAATTTGCCTCCAGGCACGTTTTGCACAATCAGTTATTTGATTGTACACTACAAAATCATAATTTAACTGTCTTTCTAAATCAGCAAAATCTTCAGTCCCTAAAAACATCGTTACTGGCGTTTCTATGCCCTGTCTCCTGTTCCTTTCTGCTTGTTCATTACAAAAATCAGTCCAGTAAGTTTTCCAAAGCAAGTAATCTCCCCCGCTCAGACAAGATCTGGCTAAAAAATCCAATCACTAGGAGGAAGGGGTTGTGAGCAAATATTTTCTATTAGACTCTGAACAAAAGGCGAATTTGGGCCGTACGTTTCACATGCATTTTTCAATTCCTTGATAGTTTTAAAAGGGATTACAGCATGAACTCTAACTCTCTGATCTTGTTCATTAGTTTGCTCAAAAACTGGAAAGAGGTGAAAACCAGTAGTATCCTCTCCCATTTCTTGAGCCTTCCTAATACCTTGCTGAACTGGGGTAAGAAAAGTCATCTTTAATTCAGCACACCTGTTAAATTTGGTCCTTCTAGCAGGTATCGGCCGAATTTTAAGCTTGGGCAGGTGGTGCTAAATGCAGTCTATTAAAATTTCTCTCTAAGTCCTGAGTTTCTATGTCTAATTCTTCTTCCTCAGACTGTGAGCTGCTATCAGACTCTGTACTATCGCCATTTGGAATTTGGGTTTCTAACTCACGTAGCTGAGAAGAAACCTGAGCCCCTTTAGGAGTTTCCTTTGTATTTTCCTCTCCAGGAAGATTGTTTACCACTTCTGGAGGGCTCTCCAAGATTAGAGATGCTTCTTCTTTATCATGCTGTTCTGTACAATCTGTCTGTGGGCTAGCTTGCACAATTTTAACCTTTGTTTTAGCTCCTAGCGCGGCTCAAAGGAAAGGAAATTAATTTAGCTTCAGGCTGATTTTCCATTTGAATAGACCTAATGGCTCTTTGAATACCTTTCAGAAGGTCTTCTGGTGGCCACGGACTTTGGTCCATGTATTCAAAGAGACAGACTTCTAGGGCTGTCCAAGTTTTCTGTATGTTCTCTATACCTCCAGGTATTTCAGTAGAAAGACAAACTCTCTGTAACTTTCTTCCTAATTTCTCCCAAGTAAGTAAATTTGGAGACTCTTGGTCACAAAACCAAGGACAATATTCACCTACAATCTTTAAGAATTGCAATAACTGAGTTTTCTTTATCTGTTTTCCTTTCTGATTAATTATACTGTCTAAAATAGTTAGATACATTTCCTTATCCGAAGAAGTAGAATTTCCCATTTTAAGTAATTTAACGTCTCTTTCCTTCAATATCTCCCGGTACTTTTGTGACCCAAATGTCACTTCTTCCTTTCTCTTATTTCTTATTTTCCTTATCCTCTTTATTACTTTTGTGACCCAAATGTCACTTCTTCCTTTCTCTTATTTCTTATTTTCCTTATCCTCTTTATTACTTTTGTGACCCAAATGTCACCTCTTCCTTTTCTTTATTCTTTATTCCTTACTTTCCTTTATTTTCTCTTTATTTCTTTTCCTTATCTTCCTTTTTATTTTTTCCCTTAATCTTTTTAGCGCGCGCTCCCACTCAATCTAACTAATTCAGAATGCCCCCCTCGTGGGCGCCAATTCTACCACGCGGCCTGCGCAGTGGTTTCATTAATGAGGTTCTGGCATTAAGTTAGTTAGAAGAGATCAAAATAAAACACACAGACAGTACCTTATTTTATATTGCTAGGTCCCAGACGGCTCGCCTCCCTGGTCCCCGCCTCTAGCCGCCCAGCAGGGCAGCGAGGATTACTCTGGGCTAGCAGGAGAGAGAGAGAGCGAACACGCCGGGGAGTAGCCTTTTATTTGGGGGGACAAGAGATTCAGGGGAGAATTCCATCCAATGAAGGTTGAGGGGGGGCTGCACTCCAAGGTCAGGGTCAGTGATTGGGTCTCCAGGGTCAGTGGTTACGCACACCCCCACACGGATGGGCTCTCTCATCAGGAAAGGGTCGGGAAAGCTCCGACACAGCCAGAGCGCCTCAGGCCCTTAACGGGAGTCACCCAATCACGTGTCAGAATGGCTCCCCACACTCACAAGCATCACCACCCCCATATTTTTATCCCCTAACCTGACCCTGAATGCAGCCTTTGTAGCTTCCTCCCCATCAGGGCAGGCTCCCATGCCAAAGCCAGGACTATCAAGGCCCTCACCAGCGGGGCAGGCAGGGACTTGGGCCAGCACTCTCATTGGCACTGGGCTCAGTTCTCTCAGAACCTGGGCTGCTCTCCCTGTGCACCTCAGCAGAACCTCAGGGATGCCAAGAGGCTCACTCTGACCCCCTACACAAAGTTCATCAAGGCAGTGAACCCATCCAGCAACGTCATAGATCCGTTAAAAGAGTTTTTTCCTTTTTATTTTTGCAACATCATTCCATACAAAAGCAATGAAAACACAACAGTTTAACAAGTTTACAATTGAATATCTGTACACATTATCATTTACAGTAATTTTACACTGTCAATTAACTGATTGTAAAAAAAACATTCTAAGTCGCTCTGTTGCCTTAACTGTCTCATCAGTTAAGACCTAGCTAGTGCTATTTACAAGTACCCAATCAGAGACTTTAACTTACATAAAACCCATTAATTTAACATCTTTGTTCAGAGCTCTGTATGGGAGGGAAAAAACTACTTGGACTTATTGATAAAAGGCCAGAAAACACATTTCCACAAAATCATCATGTCTCACACTGAATATATTTTGTCAAGTACCTGCAAAGAAAACCACCCTATATTGGTCCTAAGAACACATGGTAAAGTTTACAACCAGCCCACCTGACAAGCGGCAACTAAAAGTCTAAGGAGGCTGTGGGAAACTAGTTCACTTGCACTGGCCTTTCCAACTTGAGAGTGGAAACACCATGCACCCAAGTTTGCTCAAGACTGCTTCGCAATCAATATTCCTTGGATTCAGCACCATTTACAAGTTAAAACATGCAAAACATTCACTATACACAAAATTAATGTTTCTAAGAAAGTAAGGCAAGAACAACAACTCATCCTAAGACCATGAACTACTGACAGACACCACCCAGCTACCAGTGCACATCACAGGCCTACATGTTTGGCGGACCTCTAGCTGGCCAGAGATGGCACCTGCTTCTCCCAGTGGCCACCAGGTGGCAGTCAACTCATAGCAGAGAAGTCTTTCAAGGGCTCAGTTAAGCAAGCTTCCAAATCAAATTCGTCTTCCACTTGGCAGTCCACATGTCTGACCTTGGTGGGTGTGCCAGAATACGCATCCTAAAAGACACAAGCACAGGTCACATCTGTCCCTCAGAGAGGCAGGCTTGCTGAGCGATTCCAATGCACAATAATAAACCTTATTTTAGTTGGAAGCTTCAAGTTCCTGCCCACTAACTATCCACCCACCCCTGCCCCAAGGAACACCTCACACCTCTGAGTCATGGCTGCCTCACCTAACAGGAGCTGCTGTGACACAAGACATCACCTAACTGACCTGTGAGGGTATGACCTTTCAATTAAAATTTTTCTTTAAAAAATTAAAAGGAGTGGGGATGTGGTTCAGTGGCAAGGCATCCCAGGGTTCAATCCAGTTTAAAACAAAAACAAAAAAAAAAAAAACACCACCATGATCTGAGACAGGGTTAGGGTTAGGCCCATAGGTTGTAGGTTTTTCTCCAATGCAGCAATGTTCAAAAATAGATGGCATGGGGACATGCCCCTGGAAGGGTGTATCTGGTTCCAGAGCCCTTCCTCTTCCCATCCCCCTACTTCCTGCTTTCCTGGTGGCATGAGCTAAGCAGTTTTCCTCTACCAAGTCTTTCCACCATGTTCTGCCTTTCCTTAGGCCCAAAGCAACAAAGCCAGGTTAACATGGATCGATACCTGTGAAATTATAAGCCAAAAGAAATCTTAAAATATTTTTAGGATTTTGCAAGTGGACAAAGTCTAACAAGGTATACGCCTTAAGCAAACATTTTGCTGTTCCTCTACTGAACATCTGTGTCGCCTACTAATCACAAGCAGACTATGTGGTGTACAAACGGGCGACATAGGAAGGCAGACAGTAAAAGGCAACTCTGGACCTTGGTTTATATGTTCAAATATGGTACAGGAACCCAAAAGCACCAATTGCTCAAGTATGTATGTTTGAACCTTTCACCTATTTTTTTTTTTTAACTAAAGACTCTGAATATGGGCTGGGGATGTGGCTCAAGCGGTAGCGCGCTCGCCTGGCATGTGTGCGGCCTGGGTTTGATCCTCAGCACCACATACAAAGATGTTGTGTCCGCCAAAAACTGAAAAATAAGTATTAAAAAAATTCTATCTTTAAAAAAAAAGAACAATTTTTTTTTAAAAAAAAAGACTGAATATTTCCATTTGAAAACATTGGGTAGTCTCCTTTATAAGAATAATAAAGGAATCTTTTCATTGTACATTATTGTACTTATGCAGGAAAGTCTGAAAAAAACCCAGGGCTGGGGTTGTGGCTCAGAGGTAGAGCACTCGCCTAGCATGTGTAAGGCACTGGGTTTGAAACTCAGAAACACACACACACACACACAAAAAAAAATTTCCACTTCATTATCCACAGAACTGGAGATGAGGCAACCTGTATACTATCTTTAAAGGGTTTCCCGCTAGAAAACCTAACTTTAAATACCTAAGTAGCAGCCAGACACAGTGGTGGATGCCTATAATCCCAGCGGCTTAGGAGGCTGAGGCAGGAGGATCATGAGTTCAAAGCCAGCCTCAGCAATGGTGAGGCACTAAGCAACTCAGGGACACCCTGTCTCTAAATAAAATACAATAGGGCTGGGGATGTGGCTCAGTGGTTAAGTGCCCCTGAGTTCAATCCTTGGTTGCCACAGTCTGGCTGGGCACAAAATAACCAAGCCGCCACGAGGCACTTGCAGGCTCTCAACACTTGGTACCATTAAAAAAAAAAAAAACACCAAAACCCCAGAGACAAAGCAATCCCTCATCTAGTAACATTCAGCATTGATTTTTATGCCAGTAGTTCCGCAGCACAAGCCGGACACCACTTACAACACTTGTGACAATGCTCACACAGATGCTGGATTCAGAGGGCAAAGGCCTTATACTATAAATGGAAATGGTGGGACTCTTCAAAAGCCTAACTTTAGGTCACTCTCTCAGAATTCAATCTTATGATCCGAAACATCCAAGTACTTACAAAGTTATCCTGTGAGCTCGTCTGGGACTCAGAGCTGCTCTCTGTGGATTCAGTTTCCATTTCCCCAAGGTCCACAGGGTGTCTGTAAAACGAAATCCAACAAGGCTTTGAGAGTCAGGACAGGACGGGGGGGGTTGGCACATGCCTATGATCCTACCTGCCTTGAAATTTAAAAAGAAAAAAGGGAGGTGGGACTCAGGATGTGGCTTGGTGGTCGAGTGCTCCTGGGTTCAAAACCTAGTACCTACACAGCAACAACAAAACAGAACTTGTGAAGATAAAAACTTCCCTTAATTAAAATAAGACCTCTGCATGGGCTGGGGCTCAGTGGTAGAGTGCTTGCTTAGCATGTGTGAGGCACTGGGTTTGATTCTCCGCACCACATATATATAAAGGTCCAACAATAACTAATAAAAATGTTTTTAAAAGACTCTTCATAGGGCTGGGGATGTGGCTCAAGCGGTAGTGGGCTTGCCTGGCATGCGTGCGGCCCGGGTTCGATCCTCAGCACCACATACCAACAAAGATGTTGTGTCCACCGAGAACTAAAAAATAAATATTAAAATTTCTCTCTCTCTCTCTCTCCTCTCTCACTCTCTCTTAAAAAAAAAAAAAAAAAAAAAACTCTTCATAGGGCTGGGGATGTGGCTCAAGCGGTAGCGCGCTCGCCTGGCATGCGTGCGGCCCGGGTCCGATCCTCAGCACCACATACCAACAAAGATGTTGTGTCCGCCGAGAACTAAAAAAAATAAATATTAAAAAATTCTCTCTCTCTCTCCTCTCTCACTCTCTCCTTAAAAAAATAAAAAATAAAAATAAATAAATAAATAAATAACTCTTCATAAATAATTTTTTTGTTGTTATTACTGTAGATCGAACCCAGGGCCATGTATGTTAGGCCAGTGCTCAATTGCTGAGCTATATCCCCAGCCTGACTCAAACAACTCTGAGGATGTTCATCTTTTAAGGGAATAGAAAAAAACCACCAGAGTCCTAGATTTACTGAACACTCTCTTCCAACTCCAGAAGGTAAATCCAACCCAGTAGGCAAAATCCTCCCTGAAATTCTCCCCACAGTCCCATGACTAGGGGACACCAAGCCAAGCCCTGAGAGCGAATCACTCTGTTCTGAGAACTTCTAGGAACACCTGTCATTAGTCACTGTGCCAGAGAAACGGAACTAGAACACAACAAAGACATACATTTCTTGCAAATCACAGCCTTCTTCAGCTGGAGGATCCCAGAAGTGCAGAGCCACCTTCCAGAGCTTGATCTGCTGGTCCCATGAACGCCGACTATACTTCTTAAATTTGTTGGGGGTCTTGGGGTGAATACCAGGTTGTCGAAGGTGTCTGCAGGGGAGTAAGGTCACCTCAACACAAGCGTCTCACATTTCTCAATAACTAGGTTAGCCAGGCTCTAAGATCAGCTCTATCTGACAAAATACAGATCAGGTGAGTCTATAAAATGAGCCAGCCATATAAAAAAAGCACTACTTATTTGCAATCTGTTCCAGAAAAGTAAACGTTAATCTTAATGTTACCAAATACTTCATGAAAATTCAAAAGCCTTTCCTGTATCCATTTGTGTCTGCCTGGAGAGAGAGGCAAGGACATGCTGCCTGAGAGAAAGCAGGGTTGAGTGGCGGGCAATTTCCTCTGGTTACATCTTCAGGATCTGTGGCAAAGTCCCACCCCCACTGTACGTTTTAATGACTGTATTTGCAAGACTACTAGGACTCATGAGCATACCACCTGACATTATTATTATTTTGGGTGCTTTTCAGATACCAATCTATTCTCCTTGATTTGCACACAAGCTCCTGTGAGTCAATGACAGACAATTCTCAGCAAGGCATGGTGGGGCTGATTTAGGAAGTGCCAAGGAGACAAGACTACCTGGGGACCTCTTTAATATAGCGATCGTAGGCAATAGTGTTCTTTCCATAGTTGATCTGCTTCTGTCTTCGCATCAGGACACTTTCATCTGTCTCCACATCAGCTGGCACTGTAGACGCTGACTCTTTTGAATCAGAACTGAAAACATGGAAGATTAAGAACAAGCCTGGCATAAAAAAATCACCATGTAAGCTATGCCAAGAAAGTGCTAGAACATCATCATCCTCTGGTTCCAAACCATATTAATCCCAGAACAGCCCAGAACCTTTGTACATTTGGGGATTTAGTACACAACAGAAACTATTTCAAATCAGTAAGGAACCAGCTAATCAATAAGTGCTATCAGGACAATCTGCAATTCAATTACAAAGAAATGTTTACACAGCATGTACCTTCCTGATGATGATTTCCGCTCTCTTCCAAAGTCATTTATGAGGAGTTTTCTTTTATATCTGAGAGGGAGGAAAAAAAGAAAAAAAAAAAAAAAAAAAAAAAAAGACCTTCTTTAAAGGTCTAAAAACTAGCAATGCTTCTAGAGTTGACAGCCACCAGGAATGCAGCCTTCTCCCTGGAAGTCAGCATATTGTTGTTGTTTTTAAATGCAAAACTAACCTCAGTTACATCATCTTATAAAACAAAGGTTATCTGCCAAGATCATAGTTTAGAGCAACCAGGTCTAAAAAAACTATCCTAATGCTCTCAGGCACACCACTCTACATCACACAAAGAGTCTCTAGGCCAAAAGGAAAACCCTCGACAGCGTCATCAGCCAGATGAGGACAGGCAGCCAATCCCAAGACGCATCCTCAGAGGCAGCTAACAGATCTGCTCCCACCTACTTGTCCCCTGCTTGATCCAACATACTGCAACAAACCACACCAACTCAGCTAGCCGGGCTGGGGTTGGATGGTGAGGGGCAAAAGGAGAGGAGGGACTAGAAACGCCCACGATGTGACCCAGGGATTTATCGTCTGGATGCAATGAGGCAAGGAAGGGGACCATCTTGCATGAAGACCAAGCCAGGCCACCATCGAGAACAACTCCTCACCTGAGTGGCACACGGTGGTGATAGAGTCAGTGGCTGTGGAGCTGGGCTGAGTGTGCAACTCAGTGGTGGAGCACTCGCCTCGTCACACCACCCAGCTAGGAAGGGTCGCCACTAAGGCCCTGGAAAGTAGGCTCCCGGAAGATGCTGATAAAGTTGTTGATAGAACTTTATTTATTTATATGTGGTTCTGAGAACTAAACCCAGGGCCTCACACATGCCAGGCAAATGCTCTACCACGAGCCACAGCCTCACCCTGGGAACCAAATTTTGAGAACCACTGCTCTAAGGCACACCTTGAAATGAGTGTAAGATTCAAAAGCCACAAAAACATTTTTGTGGTCCAAAATGTGTACCTTGCAATTTCTTTGTTAACTCTGGTCCTCATTTCATCTTCTTCAACGGCATTGGCCCAGTCTGAACACCGAGAACGGGGCTTGGGGCCTTCAGGAGTGGTGAAACTGCAACAAAACAGAAAGGCCATCTGACCTCAGGAGCACTTCCAGTTCCCTTTCACACTGTCAGGAAACACTCAGAGGCCATCTGGCAGAATGGGCTGAATCAGATGTGAAAGCATCTCTACTCTAACCATTACGTCATGGTTTTATAAAAAAGATTTCAGATAACATGCTTACTGCTATGTAGTGTCTGGCACACATAAGAATCAAGTGGAGTGGCTACTTTTTTTCTTTCAGGCACACGATTCAGAACCCATTATACATACAACTACCTTGTGGATGTAAAGTGTACTGTCTGGCGCCTTTGCTGCACTAGGGCAGTAAAGTGCACACTTACAGTTGAGTCAAACCTAACCCAAGAGCTCAATTCTATCAAGGCTTGATGCCAAAACTTCTGGCAGCCAGAACCTTCATCATGTCTGTTATTTATATTAGATATAAATTTATATCTTTTATTTTTCCTCTCCAACTTTCTATTGACTACTGTTGGTGTATCAAAACTAGACTAGACACGGGCTGGGGATGTGGCTCAAGCGGTAGCGCGCTCGCCTGGCATGCGTGCGGCCCGGGTTCAATCCTCAGCACCACATACCAACAAAGATGTTGTGTCCGCGGAGAACTAAAAAATAAATATTAAAAATTCTCTCTCTCTCTCTCTCCTCTCACTCTCTCTTTAAAAAAAAAAAGAAATAAAGAATTTCTTAAAAAAAACTAGACTAGACACTAATTTCAATAAACAACCACAGGTGTTATAGTCACAAATCAAATGGCATGCTTGGAAAACATAACTGCAACAATAATTTATTTATGTAACTTTCTTCCCTCATAGTCACCCCTGAGAATCTTAAGTTAAATTTTAAAAATGGTCAGGAAAGCCTGAAATCAAACCAAGTAATAAAGTACAATTTAATCTGGTTCAATAGCTGTATTGTAAATACAGAGTAAAGCATAGGGAGGCAGCCCTCAAGTGGTATAGCAAGAGGTCCAGGTCTGGGTCTCCAGACCCCTCACAATGATAGCTTAAAGAGTAATGCACAAGCGATCTTATGCCACCTCTCATATTTTGGAACCTTTTGTGATGCTACAGCGCATTTTAAAAATTTATTTATTTATTTATTTTTTTAGGTATAGATAGACACAACACAATGCCTTTATTTTTATGTGGTACTTAAGATCGAACCCGGGTCCCGCCTGTGCTAGGCAAGCGCTCTACCACTGAGCCACAATCCCAGCCCCTAAAGCACATTTTTTGACAAGGCAGATTGGATGCCCAATTTACCCCATCTGAAAACAACGAAGCCTATTTTATACACTGAACTAACCTCTTCCCAAAGGGACCACTTCTTGCCTACCCCAACATGACTAGCATGGAGATACAGCTAGTGCACACACAGCAAGCACAAAGGCCCAGGGACAGAAGTATTCCTTTTACGTTGGTGGAATGAGGCTGTGCAGCTGACCTATCTGCTTGAGGGTTTGAGTCCAGATATCAGGCATGCCAGACATTGTAAGGATTTAACTGGGAAAGGTTTAGAGCTTGATCTCAGTAAGGCTTTGCTGCCTCCCGTTTCTACCTAGCCTAGAACTAGTTAGGGCTCCTACTCACACCCCTCTTCCAAGTCTTTAAACATTATCTACATGTACTGGTGACTCACACTGTGCCTCCTCTAGCCTAGTCCCTCCCCACAGGAGATCTGCTCATCCTGGGCAAAAGACTCCGCAGTCAACACAGGTACTCAGGCCTGAAGGCTCAGTCACCCTGACTCCTCTTTCCTCTAGCCCCCAAACCATCAACAAATCCTCCAGGTCCTGCCTTCAAGGGCCCACACTAAACAAGCGTTCCCCACCACCTGGCTACCCCCATCTGGCCTAATCACCATGTCCTTTCATACAGCTCAGTAGCAGCCTTGTCCTTGTCCTCTAGTCAGCTCTCAGGCCACTCAAGCCACCTGAAAGCCTAAGAATAAAATGTGGTACAGGGATCACTTCCCATTTCATCCAGTCACCAAAGAGTCCCTCAAGAAGTTCTCCCTGAGCAGCCCATCACCAGCTCATTCTCCTCGGGTACTCCTGGTCCCTCTGGACTATCTTGTTCCACTTGCTGCCCAAGTCCCAAGAGACATTGCTTGGTGAACATCTTGACCTTCCCAGAAGCGCCTAACCTAGAAAATGCTGGGCCAAGCAGACACCGAACAGGCCATAAAATGGCAAGACTCCTGGGTGCACCAGCGTGGAAAAGATGAGCTACCTGGAGCTTAACTTTCGGTTTTCATCCTGGCTTTTACGTAACACCTCTATTACTCCGGTGTAACATACCTTAGCAAAATCTGCTCAAAGTAAAACACAACTGACAAGCTATGTTATTAGATCATTTTTAAAGAAATAGCCTCAAGTAGCTCCCAGCACCATCTCAGGGTTTACCAGAGGTTCACGAAGTGATCAACTCGGGCTGAAACCGGTTCTGCAGCCACCTGTCGGAGAGGATGCTTCCCGGGCCTGGAGCAGAGACCAGGGACCCAGCGCCCGCCTGCCTAACCTGGCGCCGCCTAACGGGGCACACAGACCAGCCCCCGCCACGCGTCGCATGCACTCTGCGAGGCCCACCTCGCGGGTCTGCGGTCATCAGCCAGGTGCTGGCCCTCCTCCGCGTCCTCGGGCTTCCTGCGCCTCCCGTCCGCTCTGCGCTTCCGCCCGAGGCTCCATCTCTTAGGGGACGACGGGCTACGGAGACAGAGATCGCGGTCAGCGGCGGGGACCCAGCCTACACCCAGCCAGGCCCCGGAACGCGCCGCGCCGCACACGGCCAGGCCCCGGGACCCGCCGCGCCGCACACGGCCAGGCCCCGGGACCCGCCGCGCCGCACACGGCCAGGCCCGAGACCCCACCACGGGCCCACTCACCTAGCGCCGCAGTCGCGGCGGCTCCCGTAGGCAGGCGGGCTTCGCGGCCGACAAGCCATGGCGGCAGGGACGGCGTCGGCGTGCTCGGCGCCGGCGCGGACAGGCTCTGCGCGCGCCCCGCCCCCAACCGCCCTTTTGTGCGCGCTGCCCCGCCCTCGGCGCTCCCGCGCGCGCTGGGTCGGAAGACACCACCAGGTCCGCGCCGGCGGGGGATCCCCGCTCCGCTACATGTTCCTTGCGGGCGGACAAGGCTTGGGCCCAGGCTCCAGGGCCGGGCGGAGACGTGGGACCTCGCCGCCGGAGGCTACCGCCCAAGAATGCGAGCCAACGCCACTGGCTTAGCTGAGAAGAGGCGGAGGAACAGAATACCCCCCTCTGGCTTCCAGACGGCCGGCTCCGCGGCTGCTCGGGCGCTGATTGGTCGCGCCTTCGCGGGCGGAAGGGTCTTGGCGGGAGATTCGACGCGCGCGCCGTGGCCACACGGAATAGGCGGTACGACTTGCCTTTCTATTGGTCCGCCAGAGTGGGCGCTCCAATGATTGGTCCCGACCAAAGGAACGGGCTTTTGATTGGCTTGGTCCGGGCTGGGGCGCGTCTCCGCGCCGGCGGGAACCAGGAAAGTACGGCCTGGCTTCGGTCCGCAGATCCTCCGGCCGCCTTGGGTTTTGGGTTTCTAGTCTGTTTTAAGCCATTATAAACTTTGGCGTTACCTGGCGTGGTGGCACACTCCTGTAATCCCAGTGACCAGGGAGGCTGAGGCAGGGAAGACCCCAAGTTCAAAGTCAAACATCAATTTAGGGAAATCTTGTCGCAAAATAAACAAGGATTGGGGATGTAGCTCAGTGGTTGAGCAACCCTAGATGCAGGCAGCAGCGATGGATGAGCGTCCTCAGGCGCACGCCTGCCACCGCCGGCCTGCTTGCTTCACCGAGGCTTTGGGCCCCTGTTCTAGCGCCCACGGGTATAATAGTGGTAGGTTTCAGGAACCGGTCCACCCTGTACCTGGCTAGGGGCCGAAGGAGGGTGAAGTGCACTGGACCTCGTGCTGTCCTCGCGCAGGTTGCGAGCAGATTCCGCCTAAGCAGCAGCGGAAGCAGAGGCCAAAGAGGGGTGCCCAGCTCCAAAGCCCTTTTCCCACACCCGGAGGGCTGGGCTTTGGCATCTGCTGCCCAGGGGCGGCCTTGGAGACTGATGCCGGGCCCTCCCTTTCCAACTCAAAAAGGTCATCCCCAGGCCAAGGCAGACGGGTCTCACTCTGTCCTCCCTGGAGTTCCTACACCAGGAACACGTTCATTCCTTCTTGTCTTGAACACTGCACAAGGATCAGTTTGCGAGAGCTTTCCTAATATTCTCCAGCCATCACCCCCCCAACTGTGACAAAAGCTTGGTGCTTTCTTTTCCAGCAATGATGCTTGAACCTAGGAGCACTTTACCAGCCCTTTACCAGCCCTTTACTTTATTTCATTTTGAGATAGGGCCTTGATAAATTGCTGAGGCTGGCCTAAAAATTTGTGATCCTCCTGCCTCAGCCTCCCTGGTCACTGGGATTACAGGCATGGGCCTTAGCACCTAGCAAAAGTTGGCTTTAATATCAAAAGTAAAATAAAGCACAGCACTTCAAACTAATATTTTATTAAGTACAGTATCATTTAGCTACATTTATCTGTATAAAACAAACTTCCTTTTTTGGTAAAAACAACCCCCAAATTGCTGGCCTTTCCTAGGCAGCCCTTGAAATTCTGGACTGGCTCTTGGCCTTGCCACCAACCCCCATTACCCAAAACAGCTTGCTCTGCTGGAAAACCTCCTGGGGTTAGGCTCAGCCTTGGGTAAGTAGGGCTAGCTGGATCCTTCATGCCTGCTTGAAACAGCAAAGTGTAGGGCATAGATGTGAGGGCCACCCTCCAGCAACCACTGTGTCAGAGCTGGTGGGGGGTGCCTTCTTCCCCTCCCACCTGAACCATCAAATCATCAGTAGGGCAGCATGCCCAACAGAACTTTGACCATTGGGAGTACCTCTTCAGAACCAGGCAGACTCAGAGTCAGTGACTGGCCCTGTCCTTTGTCCCTGGTGGGCTTGACTTCTGGATGTCCCTGTGTCCTCCCTGCTGTCCTGGGGCCAAGTCTGATGCCTCAGTCTTCTGTGGACCATGGGAGCCAAATACACCAGGGCACAGTGAATACCCTCCAGGTGCTAGGTGGCCCCCAGGAGTGAGTGGAGGCATCGTGGACTGACCCCAGCTTGCTACTCCTGCTTCCTCATTCAGGAGTAGCCTCTCATCAGGCTGCAGCCACCAAAATGCCCCAGCTTGGACCTTCACACTAGAGTGGCACCCCAAATCTCCACTTCCACAGTTGGGCTCCACCTCAAGTATTCCAAGCAGTATCCATGGCTGGGGAAGGTGTCCCAACACCAGAGCCAGCAGCCAGCTCCAGGACATGGGCCAGAGAATGGGCGTGGGTGAACGGACATGAGTCTGGCTCATAACTGAGGGATAGATGTGCTTGGTAAAGTTAAGGCAAAGTGGCCAAGTGAAGGTCATCAAGGCAGTCCTAGGTTCTGGAGGCTCTGGAATGCTCTCAGTTTGAGTACCTGCCCTCACCTGGAGGAAGGTGGCCAGAAAGAGAAAGTGCAGAAGTCCCTGGAAAAAGAGTATCTCTGATGAAAATTTCTTTTAGACAAATATCCTCAACATACAGTAGGCTCAAGGCAGAGTGGCTTCAGGTCATGTGCTTTTTGAATAGAGCCCTATGCCAAGGCCAGGGAGGTATGGCCACTCCCTGGCAGGGGCAAGTGGCTGGCAGGGCCACAGAGTCCATTCCAGATCTCCAAGGCCCTACCCACATCCTCTGGGAAGCTCAGCGCACAGTACACACATCCAGGATGCAGAAGCGAGCTCGGCAGGTGGGGCAAGGCACACGGCTGGCCAGCCAGGTGTCAGGGCGCTGGGGGTCCTGGCGGCTGGCAAACCATTTGCCCATGCAGGTGAGACACCACATGGGGCGGCAGTAGCACTGCTGGCACTCGCCTACGGCGGGCTCCTGGCACGTCTTCACCAGCTTCACACTGGCACGTGTCTGCATGCAACCAATGCAAGCTTCCAGCTCCTGCAGGGGTTACATAGGGAGCTGAAGGAGCCTGGTGACATGTTCTGTGAGGTCCATCCAACCCTCCCCTCAGGCTAGCACTTACCTGGCTGCTAGGCACAGAGTAGGCTGGGTTGACCTCCACCAGGGAGGCAAATGTCTCCAAGAATAGGTCACCCAGACTCTGGTGGATGACTACGTTGGCGGCACTGCGGATGGGTGCCCGGAGCTTCTCACATAGCTCGCCATATTCTGTCGAGTTCAGCCTGCAGGAGATGCAGCCTGCTGGGTTGGGTTCCTCTGCCTGAGGGGCCTCGACCTGGAGCTAGCCAGGACCCAGAGGCAGGCAGGGTCCAGGGAAACCAGCTGCCTTGAAGGATGCCCAGGACAGCAGCCAACAATGATGGCCCTAAGGCCAGATCCTATAAACTCACCCCCAGAGCCAGGAGGGGAGAAGCTGGGAGCCAAGTTGACACCAAATCATGGTCCTGGGCTGTCCTAAATGTGTTCCAAGAAACTGCAGAAACTTAGAGAGCAGAAGGAGCAGCACATGGGGAAGCTGAGAGCAGCAAGATCCCTGAAGGAGGGTGATGCTGGAAGGTCAGATGACCCATAGCACACAGACCCCAGGAGTGCTGCAGCATTCACCACCACACCCAGTGCCTCCCAAGGGGCAATGAAGGCCACACCCTGCAGCAGACCGCAGCCACCACACACTTACCGGATATCAAAGGGTTGCACAGAAGGACTGGCGCTGACCACACAAATGGTGAGGAGCTGCACAGGCAGGTTTGAGTCTGGTGAGAGCTCATGCTGCCGAGACTCTGTCACTGTCAGGTGTACATCCTGCTGTTGGGCCACGTGCACACGGTATGTGGTAACCTTCATCACCCATGTGTCTGTCACAATTACACGGGCACCTGGCACACCAGTAGCAAACTTATCAATCCGCCGGAACTCAGTGTTGATGGAGGCGGCCACGGCCTGCCAGCCGGACTGTGGGAGGGCATAGAGGGCCAGGGTGCGGGCCAATGGGTGGCAGGTCCACTGGTCCTGGGACCAGTAGTAAATCAGGATGCTAGCAACAGAAGGGAGGGTCACAGCCAGCAGGAGGAAGAGCTGCCAGGCCTCTGGGGCCTGGCTGGGGGAGTAGAGTCGCTTTTCTGAAGCCGCACAGCACATGCCCACATAGTAGCCTGAAAAGGAGAAGGTGCTCAGGGAAGCTGGAGCTGTCAGGTGCCATCCTCCTCTTGCAGTGGCCATCTGGAGGTCACAGTGCTGCCCTTCGGCTGGCAGAGGGGAGTGACTACATCCTCTCTTGACACTAGCTCTGGGCCTGGCCAGCTACCAGGACAGGTGGGCTTCACCATTCCTATACCTCCACACCACATTAGGGGGAAGGTTTTCAATTTACTTCTTTAGTTTTACATGAGAGTATTGAAAAAAAAAAAAAACACGAACTAGAAAACCAAAAGTAAACACAAAGACCTTGTCACAAGGCTGATCCTAGGGGTAGCTACCTGGGTCAGATCTTGGTCTTTCCATTCCACCCTGAGAAGGCAGATCTGACAACACCCATCCCAGAGCTGGGACAATTTATGCAAAAATGTAAACAAACCAGGTACAACAGTGCATGCGTGTAATCCCAGTAGTTCAGGAGACTGAAGCAGGAGGGTCTCAAGTTCCAGGCCATCCTCAGCAACTTAGCAAGGCAGGCCCTAAACAATCTAGTGAGATCCTGTCTCAAAATTTAAAAAGAGGTGGAGATGTAGGGGCTGGGGATGTGGCTCAAGCGGTAGCGTGCTCGCCTGGCATGCATGCGGCCCGGGTTCGATCCTCAGCACCACATACCAACAAAGATGTTGTGTCCACCGAGAACTAAAAAATAAACATTAAAAATTCTCTCTCTCTCTCTCTCTCTCTCTCTCTCTCACTCTCTCTTTAAAAAAAAAAAAAAAAAAGAGGTGGAGATGTAGCTTAAATGTAAAGCACTGCTGGGTTCAATCCCTAGAACCAAAACAAAAAGGTGAACAAGTACAGAAAGAATAATGAAGTATGTTGCAAGGACAAAGAAACTAGCTCCAGGGCCCTACTGCCACATCCACACAATGGAAACATCAGAATGAATAACAAAGTAGATGGTAAGGGACTACAAAGGCAGGCTCCCATTTGCAAAAAACAAACAAAACAATAAATGTTTATTCTGGCCAAATCCCTATGTGTTAAGATAACTTGTTATGTAGCAATAGATAACTAACATCTATGAAACTTGGAAGCTTTTTGAAAGTTGCGAACACAAGTTGGTGAGACAACAGGCTGTAAGGCCAGCTCTGCTGTCTACTATAGGTATGTTCTCCATGAACATACCTATACCCGGCTTTCCTTTGGTGCAAAGGGAGTGCCCATGGGGAGGGTGCAAGTACAGGATCTTCAGAAACCCACCCCACATCCTTCAAGGGAGCAACATGGTCAGGAAGTCTGCTCCACTTTCCTCATCTGCCTCACAGGACATGGGGTCATCAGGACAAGAAACCAACTGCCACAGCAGTCCCATCTTCATCTCTCCAGCGGACTCCCCTCAGCCCTCCTTCCCTTGGAGGTAGGTCTGGGTGCCTCCAGCTCTCCATTACCCAACTCCACCGGTGTCCACAGAGCAGCAGACGTGGCACTGCCGTTTGTCCTCCCAGACCTCTTTCTCCCAGTGCCAAAGAACTCCTGCCTAGTTCCCCAACGTGCCCCAACGCTCTCCAAATCCATCCTCTAACCGACTGACAGCCCCGCCTCCCAGAGACCCCACTAGCAGCTAGGTCACTGCTCAGCACTGCTCTGGACAGCTCCTGAGTGTCCTGGCCTGGCAGAGAACTCTGCATCTACATGGCCCCCAACTTCGAGCTGCCCATCCGCGCCGGCTCTCCCCACACTCATCTTCCAGGGCACCTTGCCCAGGCGCCCTCCCCCACGGCAGGCACGGTAGCGCGATCCTGTACCCCAGCCACCATGACGGTTCAGGACGCGAACCCGACTGTGCCGGTCGCCTTTCCCACCCGCACTGACCGGCTGCACGGCCGGGCGGGCGGGGCGACTGGGCACCCCGGGGTCTCGCAGCAAGCCCCGCCCGCGCGCAGGGGGCTCACCGAGCGGCAGCAGCGAGTGGCACAGCAGCGTGGCGGCCGTGCGGCGCAAGTGGTAGGACACGAAGGCGGCGTCCTCGCTGCCCAGCCAGCCCGACAGCAGGTTCTGCACCGTGAGCCCGGCCGAGTGGAACTCGTTGGGCGTGAACACGAAGCACACGGCGAAGACCAGGTAGGCGAGCGTGAAGGTCACCTCGGGGCTGTCCATCGCGCCGCCACCCCGAGAACCGGGAAGAAGCCAGAGCGTCGGATCTCGGGCAGTTAGCGGTAGCAGCCGCCCAGGCCAAGCCAGGCCACGCCAGGCCCCCCGCGGGGCACTCTGGGAGAGCGAGTCCGCGACCGGCCGCCCGCGGGGCACTCTGGGAGAGCGAGTCCGCGTCCTGCCCCCCGCGGGGCACTCTGGGAGAGCGAGTCCGCGTCGGGCCGCCCGCGAGGCACTCTGGGAAACACAACTGAGAAACACAACTCTGGGAGGTTGTGTTTTTTGCCCAGCTGCCCCCAGCAAGGCGCCGGGACGGAAGTTTCTAGTCGTCCTGCAAGTCCCCGTAATGGTATGGGCCTCCTCACGAGCAGCCCTGGAGAGGGGGCTGCACCTAGCCCCACTTCACAGGCGAGAAAACAGGCCAAAGCGAGTGCCTCTCTGGCCCCGGCTATGCCGCGCTGCACGCTCTCGTGCGCAGCAGAGCCCGAAACTCGCGGGCAATGCCCCGTCTCGAGCTCGGGGCCACGGCTTCTGCGGTCCCTCGGTACCGGAAGCGGAACGGGCGGTGCGCGAGGGGTGGGGCCAGAGTGCCCTCCCATTGGCTCCCGGCGCCCTGTGGGCCCGCCCCCGGCGGCACGCTGATTGGCCGGGTGGCGCCAACCGTCGGTATTTGAATCCGCGGGCGCGGCGGGCGGCGACCGAGGGCTGGGAGGCGGCGGCTACTGGGTCCTCTCGGCGCGGCTTCTTGGCTCGGCTCCTTGCGCGGAGCCGGGGCGGCTCTCTTCCTTCCGCGCGGCGGGCGCGGCGGCGGACAGGTAGGCGGCGGCCGCAGGGCGCAGTCCCAGCCACGAGGACCCCCACCCGGATCCTGCGGCGGCGCCGGCCCCGAGCCCGCCTTCCCTGGCGGGGTCCCGGCGCGTGCGAGGCTCCTCCTGAGCCCCGAGGGCTCTGGCCGCGCCTGCTCTGCGACCCTTCCCGGCTCCCTGCGAGGGCTCTCGCGGCGCTTCGGAAACTCGGAGCGGGCGGCCGCTTCGGAAGCGCTCTTGCCGGCCTCCAGACGTGGCGGGCGGCGTCCTCCCGGAAGCAGTAGCCCGAGCTGTCTTCTTCCTCGGCTCCAGCCCCCAGGTGACCTCATCTTGCCTGGAGTGTCACCTGGAGGCTGACTCACAAACGCGTGCTTGTAGCCTTAAGTGTTTGATTTCGAACAGCTGCGGAGTCGCCGCCCCTCTTCTGATAGCTGTAGGCAGGATATCTCATCCCCACCAGCTCCTGCTGCCCTCCCTAGCAGCAGGGTTGCTTAGCTGCCTTCCAGGGGTCATCCTTCATGCCTTCTCCTGTTCCTCACCTGAGGGCCATCACCAACTCCAGGTTTTCCACCTCCCATGAACACCTGGACCCTAACCTGCTCTCCCTAAGATGCTGATTCTGATAGGACTGGTGCAGCCGCAAGACCCCAGTGTACCTTATACTCTGTCTCCTACTCAGCAGTCACTTCTGCACACAGAGGGCATCAAAACACAATCCTGGCTTTTCGTTCTCTGCTCAAGAGCCTTTTCCATCCTTCATGGTCCCACCTGAGAAGCATGAGCTGACTGTTCTCCCACTTTCCTCTTGGAAAGGCTTCTTCTAGGTCCGCATGTCCCAGAGTCCTAGGCTTGTGCCTCCCACAGTCATCCAGTGTCTTCTGTACTCCCTGATAAGTAACCCAGTTTTTCAGACCAAAAACCTAAATTGCCCTTTACTTCTGTTTTCCCACTTGCACCTGTTTTTGTAGCCTGCAGGAGATTCTGGTTTCATCACTTCCTTCCCTGTCCATCCACTCACAGTTCCATAGTGGGCTTTTCAAGTTGAGACAGCAAGGACCTCTGGTACTGGTTGTGCTGACCTCTTTCTCTGCCTCCCTTCTTGCTCTTCAAACTAAACTTCCAGGGCTCCAACAGAACCATGTACCCATGGTGTCCTTTTGGGCAGGTAGATACTTGGTTCTTTGGTTACACCTGAATTGCTTATGCTGTAAATGAAATCTGTCTTGTGAGTGACCAACATGAGGACCTGGGGAGTAGAAATGGAGCCATTTTAGAATCTTCTGGGCCTGAGGGCCCTTCTTGGCACCTACTGAGTATCTCTTTCCTGCTGGCTTGCCTTCTCTTGGCTTCCAGCCTGCAAATACCCTAGTCCTTCCCTTCTCCTGCCTAGTAGGAGGGGTACAGACTAGTGCTGCTTTCCTATAGAGTCAGCTACAACTGTTATTTTTGCTTTATACCACATTGAGAGGCTCATGTGTAACCTGAGGCTTCCTCTGGCTCTTAATTCTTCTTAAAGACTAGGACCTTCTGTACCCTGGCTTTTGCCCAATAGTGCGATACACCTGGAGCAGTCTCTAAGCACTGGTTCTGTCAGCATGAGCCCTATCAGTGCTTGGCCCAGAAGGTGGCAGTGCAGCCTGAAGCAGAATGGAGACTCTAAGACTGCCCACCTTTGCAGGAAGGAAGACGTCTTGCAGCACTGTGGGGCAGCTCTGTCCCTGGGATGTGTCTATGCAGATGACAGTGTCATTGCCCCCATATTGATACAAAACATTTTCCTTTTTCAGAATGAGTCTGCAGGTCTTAAATGACGAAAATGCCATCAGTGAAAAAAGTACAGAGAATTGTGACTTCCTGTTTTCACCACCAGAACTTACCGGAAGATCATCTGTCCTTCGTCCGTCACAGAAGGAAAATGTGCCACCTAGAAACCAGGCCAAAGCTGCAAAGGTGAGTGGGGAGCCCTGAGCTGCATGGTGCTGCCAGCGTGGTCGTAGGGAACTGCATCATGGAAGAGACACTCTCTTCACCCTCCCACAGGTGACTTTTCAGACACCTCTGCGAGATCCACAGACACACAGGATCTTAAGTCCTAATATGACTAGCAAACCTGAGACTCCTTTTGCTCTGGATAATAGCATTGGATTAGGAGACTCTGACTACACCTGGATACAGAAAGAGAAGTAAGTGCTGGTGTCCTTGCATATGTACAACTCTGCTATCTGAGGAGCATTGCAGGAGTGCTCTGTCTCCTCTAGGCTGGCTTTCTTCTGATCTCTGCTCTGAGCAGATGCAGGATGTGGCCTGTCAGGAGAAAGTTAATTATCAAGTACTTAGAAAAAGTTTTGATTTCATGCTTCACTTCTTTGCTGTGCCCTTGCCAGTTGGTCTTTGTTTCTGTAATTTGGTTAAATGTTCTGACTTTGTCTCCAGGGAAGATAACAGTGTCCTTCCTCTCATATTTTGCTTATTTCCTTCTGCTTGAAAGTCAGCACTTGCAGAGAGCAGGTGAGGCTCATAGGCAGAGAAACTGTCCTATGGTACACTAGTCAGAGCACATGTGTGGCCAAAGGGATCAAATCAAAACACTTGACCAGCACCTTTGGGTGCTAGGCTTGGCCGTTGGGCCACCAACCTATCAAAATGACTGACTAGAGCTGCTTCTAGGCAAAGCCCGAGCAGTTCTCCACCTCCCTGACCCCAGGGACAAGTCCATGTCCAGAGCAGGAAGAGACCTCACTAGCACAATTTTGTGCTGGTTTTTGCATATGTAACTGTTCAAAACTTTTAAACAGATTTCACATGTGTAGAGAAAAAGCCTAAGAAATATCACTGCTGTGCTTCTCACCAGATTTAAATAAAATGTCACTAATAGATGAAGATATTTCTCTGGGCCATGTGCTATTTCCACCCTGTGGACGCATCTCCCAACCTGAATCTACCGCTTTCCCATATGTCCTTGCTACTTTTCAACTTGATTTTATACTTTTTGAAATTTGGTCAGATGAGATCAGAGTAAATCTCATGATCTTTGACAATTTTAAGAAGGAAGACTTGCCACTTGGCTGCCATGGATCTGGCCTGCTTTGAAGCCAGGAAGGTTCTTGCCTCTGTCCTGTGTCTCTGGGCCTGCCTAGCAACTGGCCATAGGGCAGGAGGTGGAGAGGAGCTGGAAGTTGGCTATGAGCTTCATCTGTGAGCTTGTCATCAGGGTCTCAGGCGTGGTGTTACTGCCCTGTTTCCATTCATCTCCTTCCTGATACTTTGCTGAGAGTTACATGGTGGGGACATGTATTTATTGGAGAGAGCAGAAAGTAGCTGGCCAAACATTGTCCTAGTGTGCTGAGGTGGCAACCTGGGAGGGAGGAGCATAGCTGTGAGCAGTCGAAGGAGTTGAGAAGTTCCTTATCCCAATTTCTTAATTTTAATGCTTTCAAATTTGGAGAAAATAGGGCTGTAATCACAGAGTCCCTTCTCTGAGTCACTGAAATGCTGAGGCTGGCCTCTTTTGAGTGATCCAAGATCACATAACACTTGCTCCAAAATGGCACTGTGCCCTCTTGCACTGTAGTTCAGTCCCCAGCCCTACCCTCCATCCGCCGACTGCCCTGACAGACCCTCCTGCCTGTCAGAGGCTCTGTGGTTCCATCACCCTGCTCTCTGCCACCCTTGTTCTTAGGTGTGAGGCACGACAGGGACAGCAGATCCCTTGGGAGATGCCCTCTGCACCCTGATGTTCTCCACGGCAGCCAACTGTCTGAAAGCAGCATTCCTGACCTTAATTTCCCTGTAAAAAGCTGGAACCATGTGTGCTTTGACCCCCCAGCCACTTAGCTCTAATCCCCACCTTAGAGGAAAAAGTGAGAAAGCTTTCACTGGGACTGCTGGCTTATCGTGTCTCTACTCTGAGCCAGTGTGTGCCCTGATGCACTATCCTATGAACATGGACTTAGTAAGATTTAAGCAAGAGGAAAGAGTTAGCCAAACATTCTTGTGTCTTCTGGTAATGTTCTCCATGTGGACTGAAATCTTGTTGAAAAGCTTAGGACCCTTGGCGTTAACCAGTCTGTTTCTGTGAAGCCAACAGATTACCAAGGAAGTGGACACCAAAGCTATAAATGGGTTTCTCCAGGCAGAAGCAGTGGCTGATATTGACCTTCCTCCAGGAGACATAAGCTTCAAAGCGTTTGGAAATAATGATGGCTCAAAAAAACCCAGCTTGGCCACCCTGGCTGATCCAAGCTCCTTAAGCTCTTCCCAGGGCCCAGAAAGTCCTGAAAACCAGATGTTGTCTCCAAGACAAGTGTCTGACAGTCCGGGTCAAGCCTCAAAGGAAAGTGTTAGCTCTCATTTCTTAGATGGAAGGATGCCATCCACCTCTGAGACCCTAGAAGATCCTCTGGGGACAGCACCCCAACACAAAATGGAGACCCCTCCCCGAGCCCCTGCCGAAAGTTCATACTGCACTGCCTCAGCCATGGCTACTTCACCTGGTACCAGCCCTGAGAGCCCATGTGGAGGGGCTCTCCCCATAGACCTGGCTAGTGAGACCCCAGGCTCCCCTGAGCCAGCAGCCAGTGCCTTCCTCTCTCCCCACATCTATTCATCTGGTCCTGAGAACTCAGCCCCAGCTGGCCCTCTGCAGACTGATGGGGCCACAAACCCAAGTCCTCAGAAGGAAGAGGCCGTTGGCCAAATGACTGTCCTGCCAAGGTGTGAGCCCATAAGACTAGAATTCGATTTCTGTAATGAAACCACCAGTAGAAGGCTGGCTCTACCTGGGAGACGGGGAAAGAAACCCAAGGGCAGGCAGGACCCTCAGGAGGCATCAGAGGGAGGTGAGGGCCCTGAGCCTGTTCCCCAGGACTCTCACCTTGGCTGGAACAAACTAGGTGACCCAAATTTCAGCCCGTTAGGAGGTGGCTCCAAGCCTGATGGCAAAGAGGCCTGGCCCCCAGAAAGCCCAGCAATCAGGTCAGCACCACCTGTGGCTGAGCAACCATGTGTCAGACCCACAACCCAGGAGGACTCGCCTTCAAGCCAGTGAGTATGGGGAAGGCATGTCGGGCAGCTGTTCTGTGTGTGACCAAGCGCCTGAGTCCAAAGTTGCCACTTGTCCCTTCACAGCACCTTAGAAGAAAGGGCCTCAGGGCTCAGAACCAAACTGGGGGCGGGGGGTGCTGGGGGAGCACAGGTGCTGGGAGCTGCCTCAGCTGATATGCAATAGAATGTGTTCAGCTTAAAAAAGAAAGAACAGTCTACCACCAGGTGATAAGCGGTAAAGCTAGCACCATGGCACAGCACTGTCCCTGGGCATGTCCCTTCAGGGGGCAGCCATGACCTGTATTGAGTGCCATTATTCCAACACCATACGCAGCCTGTTTCCTCTAGGGTGACTTCCTCAAGTCACGCTGATGCACCTCTAGCATGAACACCTTCTCAGGTGAACCAGCACAGCAGTGCAGGAGACAGGTGGCAGCTCAGCGCTGGAGTGGGGAATGCGGTGAACACCAGCCTCTGCTGACTTTCTCTCTCCAGGCAGCTGTGTTCAGCCACAACCAGTGACATACCTGTGGTGCAGATGGCATCTGAGACCCCAAGAGCAGAGGGCAAGGTACAGTGTGTGTGTGTGTACATAGGTGCGTCCTTATACTATGCAGCCATTTACATGGAGGGCGGAAGAGGCCAGTGAAATCTTCTGTCATCAGGCTGGATACACTGCTGCCCACCCCCCTTTCCCAAAGCCTCCTTTCCTTCTGGTGTGTTTCGAGACTGGGTGAGACGGTCTAACACAGGGTTCTCAGCTGCATGAGATGACATTGATCTCCCTGTAGGAAGGAAGCTTGGCTCCCAAGAACTGTCTGGAGAATGAGCTGACAGCCCCCTCTGCTCAACTGATGCCCGCCCCTCCTCATCAGGGACTGGAGCCTGCCTCGGACCTGGAGGAGGAGTGCTTCAGGGACCCAGCTGAGGGTACGCAGCCCTGGTATTGCTCTGTTTGCCCGAAAGCTGTCCTGTGGACATTTCTGTTCTGTCTCTTGGTTTAGCTGTATCATTTACAGGTGTCTGTTTCCCAATTTTAAGTGTTTATCATAGAAACTTCTGGTCCATCAAAAGATAAGGTATTTTCAGTAGAACAAAGCAATACTTTTACGATAGAGGACCCTAGACATATAAATTGTGGATTCGCAGAGTAGGCAAAAGATGTGAACAAAGTAATGCACAGGTGAGATCCAATGAGTGATGAGCAGCTGGGTACCCGCTGACAGATGGCATTCCTGTGCAGCCAGTGGGAACTTGTGACTACGTCGCTTGAAGGATAGAAGGCAGCTGGTGAGAGCTCCCTGTTGGCTACTGTGGCCTGGTCAAGAAGTCTGGGACCTGCAGTCACATGTGCTGTGGCCTTTGTGCCTGGTCTCTTCACCAAGTTTAAGGCCTTTGGGACTCATCTGGTGTGGCAGGGGTGTGTGCTTCACATTTGTTCATTGATAAAGCACTTAGGTGGTTTCTGCTATTTAGCTCTTATGAGTAACACTACTAGTGGGACACAGTGGCCCACCCCTATAAATCCGTCTACTCAGGGTGCTGAAGCAGGAGGGTCATAAGTTCAAGGCCAGCATGAGTGATTTAATGAGACCCTGTCTCAAAAAGTAAAGGGCTAGGGAGGCAGCTCAGTGATGAGTGCAGCTCAGTGGTGAGTGCTGTGGGTTCAATCCCCAGCATCAGGAGGGTAAAGAAGAGTGACAATACTCTGCATGCTCTTACACAAGTGTGTGCATGGGTCTGGGTCGTTTCTCTTGGGTACATACCTGGGGGTGTAATTACTGGATCCTGGTAACTACACGTGGCTTTTTGAGGAACTGCCAGACAGTTTGCCTAAGTGGCTGCACCATTTTACACTCATGTCTGTGGCTCAGGAGGGCCCCATTTCTCCACAGCCCCTCCGGTGCTTGTCATCTCTTACTGGTTCCAGCCTCCTGGCAGGCGTGAAAGGGATTTTCATGATGGTTTTGGCTCATATTTCCCAGACAGCTAGCAAACATCTTTTGAGCACCTTCCCATGTGCTCGTTGCCTTTTGTGTATTTTTGGACAAAATGTCTGTTCACATCATTTGCTCATTTTTTTATATTTGGTTACCATCTCTTAACTGCATAATTGTTGCCACCACATAAATATTAATATTGAAAATAATATTACGTTTCCTATCTGAATATTGGTTTATAACTTTCGTTGAACAATAGTTGCAATGGTTTAACTGTCCATCAGGCCAGTGAGAAGAGAGTGGGACGTGGTTCAGTAGCAGTGCTGACCCACATTAGGGAGCCAAGCAGCGGCGTCTGCATGCACACTGAGCCATGGGCCCAGAGTTCTCAGCACCTGTGCATTGTCTAAACAGACCTAAAGTTGTGTGTGATTTGTTTAGAGGCTGCTGCACTAATGGCAGACAGGGCTTACAGGAGTGGCACTGAAGACTATGTGTGGTTCATAACAACCAAGTCCATGCTTTGCAACACTGTAGTAAATTTTCTCAAGGGTAATATTTTCAGTAGAGTGCACAAATCAGTAACAACTGATGTACTAATATTTTACTTTCCCCAAACCAGAATGTTTACTAAACTGTCAGGGAAAAATGATGTGCAATGATTTGGATTATTCAGTTTTACAATTTTAACATACATTCAAAAGCATTCCATGCATCCTAACTTTGTACCAAGGACAGTTTGGTAATGATGGCTTTTTTTTTTTTTTTTTTTTTTTTTTTCCTTTTGGACTAGGGATTGAACCACTAAGCTACATCCCCGGTTTTCTTTTTAAGACGAGGTCTTGCTAAGTTGCTAAGGTTAAGCTCAAACTACCCCACCTCCACAGGCGCTGGGATTATAGGTGTGCATCCCTGTGCCTGGCTATTAGTAATAAATGGTTTTGGTTTTGTTGGTTTTTTGTGGGGTGTGTGTGTGTTTGAGAAAAAGGAAAAGTTTCATTGCTTTGCTAGCAAAGGAAAAAACACTGGGGACTCCTGCCCCGGAGGCTGTGATTCTGCTCATCAGCAGGAACAGTGGGCTTTTAAAAAGGTGATTCAAGGCCATGTACCGTGTATTCTGTTGGAGTTGTAATTCACTTGATAATTTGGAAGATAGTGATTTCTGAGATCTTCTGATGCCATCCCCAAAGTCTGGATTACTTCATTCTTATGTTTGGTATGTACTCAAGGACAGGTAACTCTGCCTAAAATGGGGAAGAAAGGTAATCCTGCTCCCCTGAGATTATTAGGGAAGAGCAGGGAGAGAGGAAGGGAAAGAAACATGTCCACTTTAAAAATAAGTTGCAGTGGCAGAGCAGCAGGGGCTATACTAAAAGCATAAAGTGACCACTGTTCCATTTCCTCACTGTCGATTTCTACATTCCATTTCTATGGAAAACTGGGTGATGACATCTCCAAGCTGCTTCCTGCTGAGAGAGGGCAAAGTTGGGGGAGTAAACCAAAGTCTTGTTCTCTATCAAGTGGGGTGTGGACAATTAAGGATATACAGCATCAGAGCAGTCCAGAGGTCCACAGTGGCGGATGGCAGGCGAATGGACAAGGTATACATAGGGCAGGGATCTCTCAGATGACCAAAGTTGTCATGACTTTCCTGAGTTCAGTTTCCTTTTTCTCAAAGTGGATCACAACCTGTACAACTCGGAGAAGGCAGGAGTTCCTGAAGCAAAAGGAGCTTCAGCAGCTGCTGGGACGCCCCTCAGTCCCTGCCCTGACTCGGGAACAGCTCCTCTGGTTTGACCTGAGGCATACCCGCCCATCTCCCAACTCTCTTGCATTTGCTCTCAACAAGTTTCCCGCACCATGAATCCTCAGCATGGAAGTGGGTTCCTTGGAGAGCCAGGCCTGCCCAAGAGTACTAGAGAGGGGTGCTCTTGGGCCCCACCTGGGGTGCCAAATTGGTTACTGAAGGCTCGGTCCCTGTCCCTGATGTCAATCTGATAATGAGGACACAGTTTTAAGGAAAAAAGGGAAAAGTTTTATTGCTTTGCTAGCAAAGGAGAAACACAGTGGACTCTTGTCCCAGAGGCTGTAATTCCTGATAATAAATGGGTTTTTTTAGGTGGTTTACATTTTTTTAGTTGTAGATGGTCACAATATCTTTATTTAATTTTATGTGGTGTTGAGGGTCGAACTCAGGGCCTCACACGTGCAAGGCAAGTGCTCTACCTGTGAGCTATAGCCTCAGCCCCTAATGAATGATTTTTAAGTAAAAGGGCATAATGTTTTTAAGCTTCACAAAATGGTCACAACCCTCTTTTGACATAAAATCTACAAAGACTATGTGGTGAAATATGGTATCTTTTTGTTAACTGAGAGGTCAGTCTCTTGTTAGGTAGGACTTGAGGACACGGTTGGCCCCTGTATCCAGGGTTCCACATCCTTAGATTCAATCAGTGTTGGATAGGAAATTATCAAAGAAAAACTGCATCAGCATTGAATGTGTAGAAAGGATTTGCTTACCACATGCAACCAGGTTCTTGGTGGGGCTCTTCCCGGGACATGGAGAAGCCTCTGGCCTGTGGCTGGGAATACTAGCTGCATTTATTTCACCAAAGAACTGTGGTCCCTCCCTAACAAGCACTTTGGGAAGCACCGTTGTACAGCTGTAGGCCCAGGTGTGAGGAGGTGACCCCACTGTGACTCTCTCTCAGTTCTAGGCACAGGTGCTGAGGTGGACTACCTGGAGCAGTTTGGGACTTCCTCCGTAAGTGGCAGGCTCTTATAGCCTCACCCCAAGACCCACCCCTGCTGCTGTCACCCTGTGCGGTGCTGGTGCTCAGCCCTTGGGACTCCCACAGCACCGGCGTTGTGGCCGAGTCTCTGCGGGGCCCCTTTCCTATAGCGTCTTGTCCTAGCATCCTATGGTCCTGGCACCTTTGCTGAGACCCGGTAGACACCCACAGTGCTGGATAGGTGGCCTTCGGGCAGTGGTAGGGACACTGGAAGCAGGCCAAGCGTGTCCTTCCCCAGGCCCCTTGTCAGCAAGCAGGTGGCCCAGCTCGTGGGGCTGCACCTGTGGGATAGCAGAGGAGCCTGTCACCTTGCCCTTTCCCCCCAGTTTAAGGAGTCAGCCTGGAGGAAACAGTCCTTGTACCTGAAATTCGACCCTCTACTGAAAGACAGCCCTCTGCGACCAGTGCCTGTGGTCCCAGTGACAACAAGGTATGTCCCCTCATCTGTGGAGCTTTTAACATGGGCCAGGGAGGTGAATCCTGTCGACTAAGGGGGTTGATCTGAACTAGAAATCAGTCATGGTGGCAGATAAGCAGGCTATGAGCTGCAGCCAGTCTCATGTGGTGGGGCCGCTGACCCTCACCATACACACCACCCTAAGTTTTTAAAGGCCCTAATTGTTAAAATTAAGAAAAGTAGATCCTATAGAACAGAGGCCAGTATACCATGACCTGTGGCCAAATTCTGCTCACTGCCTATATTTTACTTAATTCATTTATTTAGTCATTTATTTATTCATTCGTTTGTACTGGGTACTGAACCCAGAGTTGCTCTATTACTGAACCACATCCCCAGCCCTTTCTATTTTTTAAGACACTATGTTGCCCAGTCTGACCTTGAACTTGTGACCCTCCTGCCTCAGCCTCCTGAGTTTCTGGGATTACAGGCATGACCATTGCACTCAGCCACATATACTTCATAAGTGAAGCTTGTTGGCCCAAGGTCACACCTGTTCCCTCACAAATGGTCTGGGTAGTGTCTTATGCTACAGGGGCAGAACTCAGTAGCTGTGATAAGCTGTGTGCCCTTCAAATCTAAAAGCATTTACTATTTGGCATCTGCAGAAAACCCGGGCTGACCCCTGCTCTGGAAGAAAAATGGGCATATTTGTCTAATTTCAAGGAGAATGACTTAGCATGATATGGAAATTTAAAGCCAGGGAAAGAAAGGGCTGTTGCCTCTGGCTGTGAGAATTCTCTGTACTGTGAGGACCCACAATTAAGGCCCTTCCCACTGGACACATCTGCTGTGGACAGTGCGGCCATGGACCTTGAACACCAGGAAGGAGAGCACTGTGGGTGATGGCAGGCAAGACGGGAGAGGACCCAATTCATCAGAGATGTCCAGCCTGCCAGGTGCAGTTCTGCATCCTCTACTATGAACCTGAAAACCAAAAACAGAGTGTGGTTAAGATTGGACATGGCAGCTGGGTGCAGTGGTGCACACCTGTAGTCCCAGCCGCTCAGGAGGCTCAGGCAGGAGAATCACAAGTTCAAAGGCAGCCTCAGCAAAATCAAACTGCTAAGCAACTCAGTGAGACCCTATCTCTAAATAAAATACAAAATAGGGTTGGGGAAGTGGTCAGTGGTCGAGTGTCCTAAATTAAATCCCCTGGTACCTTTTAAAAAAAAAAAAAAAAAAAAAGACTGGACATGATGAGGTGCGGTGGCATGCCTTTGGGGCCAGCTGCTCGGCAGGCCAAGGCAGGAGGTCGGTAGGTTTGAGCCAGCCTGGGCAACTTGGTAAGGTCCTGTCTCATCGGGGCTGGAGGCATGGCTCAGTGGCGGAGCCCTTGCCTGCCTGTTCAAGGCCCTGGGTCCACCCCTCCCACTGGGGCTGGGGAGACGTGCCTGTCCCTCCTGTCCCTCTCGGTGGAGAGCGTGCCAGTGACCCTGCTGCCTGTTTCGTCTCAGCACACAGGATGCCGATGAGCCTTCCTTGGGAAACCCGCTGGAAACCAGGCTTGTGGAGTTGGATTTCTTGGGCACGTGGGATGTTCCTGTAAGCATCGAGGTCTCTTTGGAGCAGTCTTCTTGTGGTCTCAGTATATGCGGGTGGGGGCTGGGGCTCAGTGGTAGAGCGCTCACCTTGTATGTGGAAGGCACTGGGTTCAATCCTCAGCACCACATTAAAAATAAAGGTATAGGAGCTCCAGTGGCGCAATCGGTTAGCGCACGGTACTTATAAAAATAAAGGTATTATGTCCATCTACAACCCAAAAGATACTTTAAAAAAAAAAAAAGACATGGGCAGCTTGCGGGCCTGTTTTATGTTCCTGAGGGTCTGAAGACGTTGGGTCCGATGATGGGGCAAGGGCCCCCTGGCCATTCCATGACAGACGAGATCTCTGCTGTGGGCCCTCACTGGGCATCTCTGCCTGGTTGTGGCCCTGGCTTCTGGTGAGAGGTTGGAGGCAGCAAGGCAGCTCCCATCAGCCTGTCTATCGCCCTCGCAGGCACCGGGCCCACCCGCATGCCTCCTGGAGCCTGGAGGCCCACCACTGTCTGTCGGGCCTATTGTGGACGTCCTGCAATACAGCCAGAGGGACCTGGATGCAGCGGTAAGGACCCAGCCCAACAGTGCCCCTACTCTCCAGCCATCCTGGGGAGTAGCCAAGGACTGGGCACAGACAGCTTTGAGCACAGGACCTGGTTCCTTGCTGGGTCCAATGACCTTGACTGCCCTTGCTGCTTTAGGTGGAACCATCTCTGCTGCAGCAACGCTGGGCCTGGTTTAGCCCTGGCTGACATCAGTCACTCCGCAGGGCCTCAGCCTGCACTGCAGCCCAAGTAGTTTAGGATTCCACATGTCCTTCCAGGTCCAAGCAGGCAACTATCCCTACACAGAGATGTCAGGTGTCCCCAGTCAGCTAAGACCTCTGTCACCTCAGCCTCCCAGGAGGGGTTCAGTTGTGGGGAAAATGGCCGTGTAGATGTGGCATTTATCTGTGGGGCAGTCTCACTGCAGTGTGCCATGGCAAGTAGGCACCAGTGTCTCAGTGCTGAGGGTAGTAACTTGCTGCTGCAATGCTGCTGCAGTCCTGGGTCAAACCCTTTCCAGCACCCCAGCCCCCGTGGACGTGGCTCTGGGCAGGATGGAAGACTTGTCTTCACTTTCTTGGAGTCTGAAGCCCCCTGCCCTTCATATCCCATGCTTCAGCCATCTCTCCTTGCTCCTTGGATATGCAGAAACCTCAGCCTGTGTTAACGCTGGTTCTGAGTCACTTTAGAGAACCTGTGTGCACAGGGTCACACAAAGGGTCCAGGTGCCTCAGGCCCCACTCTGAGCTGCCTTTATGCTCACTAGTCTGCACAGAGATGGGGCCAGGTAGCCCAGGAAGGACAGCTGGCAGATTGGGCTCAAACTATACATCTGCTTCAGTGTAGCTTTTTGTGACCCTCAGGGCAGTGTCCTCTTAGGGGCCAGTGATACACACCTGAACCAGACACACCTAGGCTGCCCTACCTCAGTGCTCAAGCAGCCCTCTGGTCTTTGCTGCAAGCCCCACCCTGTAGGCCTGGGGCTCACCTAACTTGGGCTTCTGGTACATACCTGACCCACAGCCAGTTGGAATGAAGTTGGGCTCACTGGGCAGGTACAGGTCCACAGGAGCAGCCAGGGACCCCACACCTCATTCACGTGAAGCAGGCAGCCCCCAGCCTGACCAGGTTCTTATGACCTCAAGGGTGGGGAGGTCCCTGTGGGTGCACCCACTCAGCAGCCAGGTATACCCACCTGCCAACCACGTGTGGCTTGTTCAGGTAAGCGCAACACAAGAAGAGAACCTGGAGCTGAAGAGCAGGTGTGAGGAACTCCGCGTGAAGAACCTGGAGATGGGGTGAGGCTTGCAGCCGTGTTTGGCTCCCACCCAGGGTGGCCTGTCATGGGTGGCCACAGACAATCACATGCTTCCTCCACAGGAAGGTCATGGACGGGTTTGAAGGGCTTGTGTGCCAGGCAATGGGTGAGTGCCAGCTGCTTCACCAGCACTTCCCCCACGTGTCTCCATCTGTGTCCCCTGAGCTGATAGCCAGGGCCATGATTGCCAGGGTGGGTGACAGATGCTGCCTACCCAGTCCGCAGTCTACCCCACCAACCCATCCCCTCCCCTCCCCAGGGGGCTGGGGTCGGTGCTTCCTGCCCCCCTGCAGAGCCTTACATCCACACAACCTGTAATGGGCCTCAGGCTGAGCACAAGCCTCCAGATCTCAGGGGGGCCCTTCCCTCTCTCCAAGGATCTGTCAGGCGCTGGCATGGAAGCAGCAGCTGCTTCTGGCCTGTCCTGCTCCAGAGATCCCAGCAGCAAGGGTTAATGGACAGAATCTAACCTGCTGTGCCCTGCCTCTCGTTCTGTGGCTGATTGTGGCATCCAGTGCAGGGGCTGCTCCCTGAGTCCTAGTGTTTGATTTTCTCAAGAGGAGGCTCAGAAACAGAAGGAGCTTGCCAAAGCTGAAATCCAGAAGGTTCTGAAAGAAAGAGACCAACTCACTATGGATCTGAACTCCATGGAAAAGTCTTTCTCTGACCTCTTCAAGCGGTTCGAGAAACAGAAGGAGGTTCTTGAAGGTTACCGCAAGGTGGGTGGCTCACAGTCGGTGCCCACGGTACCGTGAATGGGGTCTGCCTGGGTTCTCTGCCCAATTTTCCCTGGCACCAGGGTGTGTGGCGTTCTGGGAACGGGATAGACTGTATCCAGTAGGTGCTGGTGAGTGGGAGCAAGAGTCACATGACGCCGTCTGTGAGGCACAGGTTCAAGAGGTAGGAGGGACTTTGGCAGAAGCCCTAGCACATCTCCATGCAGGTATTGGGTGGAGGAACAGGGCAAGGGGCAAGGCCTCAGGGCTGCAGGTACTCATGGTGTAGAGAGGGGACCTGCACAACAGCTGGTGGCAGCTGGCTTGAGTTTAGGGAGCACTCTGAAGGGGCCCCCTTTCCAAGTGGCAGGTAGGAATCCATTCAAATGCCACTTCAAGGGCTGGGAGCATGGGGTACTAGGGTCACTGCTCCTCAGCAGTCGGCTTCTCGCTGTGTCTAGGGACCGCCATGGAGAGCAAAACTGAGTGGGTCCCTCAGTGTTCATCGTGTCCTCCTGCCAAGTGGGTCTGGGGGCCTATGTGGTGGTCCCCTGCTTTCTTCAGCAGGGCCTGGCAATTCTGAAGACTTGAAGGCCAGGCCTCGGTCCCAGGGGAGAAGGTCCAGGGCCTGTCCCGTAGTACACAGAGGGCTGGGAATGTGCATGGAGGGAACCCTGCCCACTTAGCCTGGCAAAGTGGACAAAATGGCACACTGTTAGAGTTATCATCTGCTCATTCCCAAGAACGAAGAGTCACTGAAGAAGTGCGTAGAGGATTACATAGTGAGGATCGAGAAAGAGGGCCAGAGGTACCAGGCACTGAAGGCCCACGCAGAGGAGAAGCTCAGGCTGTGAGTGCTGGGTGGGGACCAGAGTGGGTAGGGGTGGGGTGGGGTGGGGCAGGGCGGGGCTTAGCCTTTGCCTCTGCCCCTCCCTCTTCCAGGGCAAACGAGGAGATCACCCAGGTCCGCAGCAAGGCCCAGGCAGAGGCCTTGGCCTACCAGGCGAGCTTGAGGAAGGCACAGATGCAGATCCACTCTCTGGAGAAGACTGTGGAGCAGAAGGTGGGGTGTGAGGCCTGATCCTGGCTGCCAGCGCCTACCGAAGGCCACGCCTGCCTCTCCCTTGCAGCCTGTCTATCCAGGTGCAGAGGGCAGGGCCCCTGAGCATCCTGTAAAAGCCCAGCAACTCATTTTTTAATTTTTCCTTCAGACTAAAGAAAACGATGAGCTGACCAGGATCTGTGATGACCTCATCTCTAAGATGGAAAAGATCTGATGAGGGCCATGGCCACACCTGCCTTCTCCTGTCTGTCCGTCTGATTTGTCTTAGTTTTGTGTTCTTCTCTCTTAATCTCAACTTCTTTTCAAAATAGGTTGCTTTTAAAAGAAGACTAAATAAAGTTTCCCTTGAGCTCAAATTCTAAAGTCACATTGTCCTGGATCTGGCCTGAGGCTGCCATGCCGCCAGCTAGGTCCTGCCTTCCTTGCGCCTGGATAGCTTCCCCAGGAGCTGCTTCAGTCTCCATTTCTGTGAGGTGCCACCAGGCAGCACATGGGGTGGGACTTGCCTCGCCCCAGGGAGCTCAAGCCCTGCCTAGTCGGCCTGCCATCTGGTCAGCCACATAGTCCTGGGCAGGAGGGGCACTGCATCTCTGCCTCGGGACCACAGATGGGAAGCAAGTGGCCCAAGCATTCATGTGAGGAAATCAAGCCCTAGCCAGCCAGGGCAAGACCTGGAGGCCTCGCACAGAGGTGGGCATTAGTTGATGTCTCAGGTTAACACCTGACATTCTGGCATGGGAACCAAATAGGTTTTCCTAAGAAGGAATTTTATCCTGCCTCGAGGGTGCCAGCCACTCTGCAAATCCTGACCTTACCAGCCAGAGAGGCAGAGGCAGAGCTGGGAAGAGCTGCCAGTGCTGCTGTGGAGCAGGCAGGCAGATGTCAGGAGCGCCATGGTGTGATCTCCCTTCATTACGCAGCACTTGAAAAGATGTGGCCATTCCTGATACTAATAATATTAATGTTTGCTCATTTCAATTGTCTGATATCTGTTCTTACCCAGAACTAGTTTATATATAATATACAATTTTTTTTTTTTTATAGGTGGACACAATACCTTTTTATTTATGTGGTGCTGAGGATCGAACCCAGGTCCTCACAAATCCAAGACCAGTGCTCTGCTGCTGAGCCACAGTCCTAACCCCCCAGTACTAGTTTTTAAAGATCAAAATTTTATTCTGTTTACATCTTAGGTAATCTATTTACATTGGAAAGATGTCAAGAGCCTTAGGGAAGCTGAGCATGGTGGTCCATGCCTATAATCCCAGCGGCTTGGGAGGCTGAGGCAAGAGGATCACAAGTTCAAAGCCAGCCTCAGCAATGGCAAGATGCTAAGCAATTCAGACCCTGTCTCTAACATACAAAATAAGGCTGGGGATGTGGCTCAGGCAAGTGCCCCTGAGTTCAATCCATGGTATCCAAGAAGTTTTAGGAAAATGCTGCAAAGCAAAAATTTTGTAATTTCAAAAGCAAAAACGAAACTGTAGCATCCAGTGATACATGCTACATATGCCAATTTTAAAGACAAATGTCCTAAGGAAGCAATTGCCACTTAGCTATTTACATACCATAGAGGGTAAAGGGATTGAAAATGCACTGAAAGTTCCATTTCAGTTTCATTTGATAGCTCTTTAGACTGCAGATTTTCAGAGCATACTAACTGGAACTTATTAAGTGCCAGGTGACATGTGCCCGTAGTCCCAGTTACTCAGGAAGCTGAGGCAGGAGGATTATTTGAGGCCAGACTGGGCAAGATAACAAGACCCCATCTTTAAAAAAAAAAAAAAAAAACGTATATATTTAGTTCCCGATGGACCTTTATTTTATTTATATATAGTGCTGAGAATTGAACCCAGTGCTTCACACATGCTAGGCAAGTGCCCTGCCACTGAGCTACAGCCCTAAAATTTTCTATCTAAAGAATAGTTTATTTTCAATGCTGATTCCAAAAGGCTGTTTAATAAGTACACGTATAGATCTTACTTATGAATTCATGAGTGCCAGTTGTATTTGCTTAAGCATCAGAACCTGTAAATACCACAGCCTCCAATTCCTGTTGGTTGAGAAAACGCCTTGTGAGTGGTGTTCCTTCTAAAGACTGAGCTCTTAACTAAAGGGAGGAGCAAATGTCGAAGTTCAATAAATTCTAATGAGCTTCAACTTGAAACAAGCAACTAGATACATGGGTGCAGCTGGGATTACAGGTGTGCACCCCAGCTCCTCACAATGCCTTAAAAGTGTCCCCTGCTCCTAGTGCCTGAAGCCCATTCCTTCACAGCCACAAACAGCCCAGTCATGAGCTGGTGGCCCATTTTTAAGTCTTGACCAAAGCTCACTGTCTACAACAAAGGCATGTAGGTAAGAAATAGTAAGTTGACAGGCCCCACAGGTGCCAGGGCTGCATCCTCAGCACCCAGAGCTGGCTCAGTGGGGCTGGTTCCGCAGAATGGCCTATGTATGTATGGTACAGGACCCCTGGGATAAGCTGAATGCAACTGCACAGTCCGTAGGAGCCCTTCTGAACAGGCCCAGGCTTGGTCCAGCTGGGCATCCTTGACCCACCTTGGCCTCCAGAACAAGCCAGAAGGCCCGGGGTGGGCAGGACTGAGCACTGTGCTCCAGGGAGCTGATGCTGCAAGGCCTGGACCACATCCCCGGGACCCAGCAGAGGAACAGCAAATGAGAACTGTTCCTCAGGGACAGATGCCAAGGCCTGCGGACAGATCCTGAGCCACAGCGGGGTATTCTAACAATGAAGAGCAGGGTCCCACCCAGGGAGGGACCCAGTTGAACACCTGGCAAGATAGTGGTCACTCTAGTAATCTCTGAACATCCCCTCAGCCAGAGCAGAGTCCCAGGACCTGCCTGGGCTGGGCCAAGAGAGAGGGTTGATGACTCTTGAGGGGAGCAATGTGCTTGGCTGCCACCAGGGGTCGCTGCTAGCCATGGACCACAGAGGCCAGGTTGCGATGCCAAAAGCCCGGTGGACCTCCTGAGAAGTGGAGGAATGGAAGGGGGGCTTCAGAGGACAGTCTGAGGAGCCCAGCAGCCTGGGCAGACCCCTGAGGCTCCAGGAGGCCAGTAGCATCTGTGTTCAGCCCATCTGGAGAAAGGTGCCTGGTAGGTGGCAGAAGGCCTTGTGGGCTGTGCAGGCATTCCTAGGCAGGACAATGGCCCGCTGCAAATGGGGACTGGGGGACCACCCAGCCCTAAGCCTCAGGCCTCTGTCCTTCTCCCTCAGTGTCCTCCAGGCCCCACCTCCTTGTTCCATCCTAGTCAGCTCTTCCAAATCCCATGGATCTCCTGCCTGGCCTCTTGGGCCACCCCCTTCCACACAGGCACCTCCCAGTTCTGCTTGAACAGATGGTGGGTCCACCACCTCCCAGGGGCCATCCGAGAGCCTGCCAGGCCCACTTCACAGACAAGGGTGCTAAGGCCCACAGGGGTCGGTGCCACTCGAGGGAGGCTCTAGCCAGACAGACAGTGTGTGGGCAGCACCTCTGCTGCCCTAGCTGGGGTTGTGGGTGGGGCCTAAAGCCCCCAGAACTTGTCACCTGCCAGCAGGGTAGGGGGGTTGGCAGGGCTCCCACCTCTTTGCAGGTCAGAGGTGGACTGAAGAGCGCTACAGAGGCAGAGGGCTGCAGCCAGGCCCCTCCTCACCAGCCCTGCCTACCTGGCCACTCCCATCCCTCTGTGAGTGGCTCAGGAGCCTGTCCCCCACTGGGGCCTCTCTGAGCCAAGCCCAGAGTCTGCCCAGAGAAGGCCCCATGGGGCAGCTAGACGTGTTGGGGCAGCCGGCCTGGCCTGGGGCCGTGCCGAGGACAGCGGCCTCTGGGCAGTATCCTGGGCCAGAGCCTCTCTGCAGGACAAAGGGGCCTTGTGTGTCTGAATGGGTATTTATCCTGGAGCCTGAGTTAACTTGGGGCCACGAGACCAGGTGGGGGCCCTGGCACTGGCCCTCAGCGGGTAAATATGACCCCAGCTGGGCACACAGCAGTGGGTCTAGACTTCCGAAGCCCAGTGTCCCTGACATCTACGCAGTTGGTGCCCCCAAGGCTTCCTGCCAGGACAGGACATGGAAACAGGGCTGCCCCAGGCACCACCTCCAGGTGCCACAGCAGAGTAGGAAGGGAGGGACCCTCAGGGAGGTGAGCCACAGCGCCCCTGCCCGAGCGAGGGGAGATCCCCAGACCTCTGCTGCCCAGTGCACCCGTCTCGGTGCCTGTGCTGGAGCCCACACCATCAGGGGTGCACATGGAGACTGGGCCTAGGAGGGAATTGGAGTCAGAAGAGGTCACGGGGTGGGGCCTGTCCAAACAAGAAGAGGAGACCAGAGCTGCCATGTGAGGACACAGCAAGAAGGTGGTGTCGGCAGGCCAGGGGGCCTGCGCAGACCCCGGGTGTGCTGACCCTGCCTCGGACGCCCAGCCACCAACAGAGACAAGCCTGCTGTGGGAGACCCCGGGCAGTGGAGCACAGTAAGAGCCCACCATGGGAAGATGGGCTGCCTGGCCCCTGGCCCATCCACTGTGTGAGCGTCCTCCTATGGCCACCACCATCCACAGCCTGGCTGGTGGCTTATGAGAGCTTTAGTCCCACACAGAGAAGCCCTGCCTCCCTCACTGGTCCAGACCCTGGAGACAGGGCCAAGTGATCACTGTGTCTCCAAGCCCACTGCCCTCCATGCCTCATCCCACCCTGAAAGTCCCAAAGCTGCAGGAAAGGGTGCCCCTGGCCACCTGCAGACCCCACTGTCTCCAGCACCTCCTCCCGAGGCCATGTGTTGCCCTAGCCAAGACTGACCCCACTCCCTGGGCCCTCAGAGTCCACAACAGTGAAGGTGGCCGCATGTGAAGGAGGCACCCATGCGCCTCCTCCAGCCGCACACCCCATACCCAGGAAGGACTCCGGTGGTGTTGGTGCCAGTGGCCTGGGCACACAAACCCGGACTCCAAGTTCCACTGGACCCTTGGGCTGCTCTGGATGGACTGAGCACAGGACTCTCATCCCCACTGAGAAAGTCCAGCAAGGCAGAGCCTGGCAGGTGGCCACCTAGTAAACGGGGACATGCTGAGGAGTTTCAAGTCCTGTCTCCAGGGCTGCTGGGCTGGACAAAGCCGGAAGAGGGACGGAGTCCTTCCCCGGAGGAGCTAGGGGAAGCCGCCTCTCGGGCGTGTGGGGTGGAGGGCATGCTGGCGGGATGCTGCACGTGGCCTGCTGGCCCTGCTATGGGCCAGGCTGTCACACGCTGGCCGAGTAGTTTGCCCAGAAGGCCGGCAGGGGGCGGGGTTGGGCCAGGCTGAGCCCCTCCTGCCCATGTCAGACCAGCTCTCAACTGTCATCCTCTTGTCCCATGACCCTTCACCTGGGTCTCCAGGGACCTTCTCCCCATGGCGTTGAGGGGCCACCTGACCACCAAGTCCTCCCATCAGACCTGAGCAGCTAGCCACAGCTGGGGTCTTAAAGTGGCCTTGCCCCCCACACACACACCCTCTATCCTAAAGGCCCCCTGCACTCACCAGGCTTCCAGAAAGCTTGTGCGGACAGAGCCAGGGGACAGTAGGGACAGCTCAAGTCCCACAAGGGTAGGTATTGGTCACATCAGGTACCACTTCCCACTGAGGGACAGGGGTCCTAGGTAAGGCCCGGGAGGGCCCTGTTGAGACCCCTGGGGGTGGAGGGGAAGGCTATCTTCCTGCAGGGCTTGTGGGGCTCGGCCCCTCACCTCCATGATCCTGCGGGTTGGGCCAGACGCCTCTGAGGAGTACCTGCAGCCTGGCACCAAGGGCACAGGTGCTTGTGAGAAGAACACACCAAGAGTCCCCATACTCACAGCCTCACTCTGCTCCAGGCCACCAAGGGTGAGGGCTTCACATCCCTGCAGGTGGTGTGGGCACATAGCCACCGTCCAAGAGGAGGCCTTTCGGGGCCCACGCCTCCATCACCCTCCATCACTCTCCATCACCCTCCATCACCCTCCATCACCCTCCATCACACCTCCATCACCCTCCATCACCCTCCATCACACCTCCATCACCCTCCATCACCCTCCATCACCCTCCATCACACCTCCATCACACCTCCATCACACCTCCATGATCCTCCATCACCCTCCATCACTCTCCATCACTCTCCATCACCCTCCATCACCCTCCATCACCCTCCATCACCCTCCATCACCCTCCATCACACCTCCATCACCCTCCATCACCCTCCATCACACCTCCATCACACTCCATCACCCTCCATCACCCTCCATCACACCTCCATCACCCTCCATCACCCTCCATCACCCTCCATCACACCTCCATCACCCTCCATCACACCTCCATCACCCTCCATCACCCTCCATCACCCTCCATCACCCTCCATCACCCTCCATCACCCTCCATCACACCTCCATCACACCTCCATGATCCTCCATCACCCTCCATCACTCTCCATCACCCTCCATCACCCTCCATCACCCTCCATCACACCTCCATCACACCTCCATGATCCTCCATCACCCTCCATCACTCTCCATCACTCTCCATCACACCTCCATCACCCTCCATCACCCTCCATCACACCTCCATCACCCTCCATCACCCTCCATCACCCTCCATCACCCTCCATCACACCTCCATCACCCTCCATCACCCTCCATCACCCTCCATCACCCTCCATCACACCTCCATCACACCTCCATGATCCTCCATCACCCTCCATCACTCTCCATCACCCTCCATCACCCTCCATCACCCTCCATCACACCTCCATCACCCTCCATCACCCTCCATCACCCTCCATCACACCTCCATCACCCTCCATCACCCTCCATCACCCTCCATCACACCTCCATCACCCTCCATCACCCTCCATCACCCTCCATCACCCTCCATCACCCTCCATCACCCTCCATCACCCTCCATCACCCTCCATCACACCTCCATCACCCTCCATCACCCTCCATCACCCTCCATCGCCCTCCATCACCCTCCATCACACCTCCATCACACCTCCACCACTCTCCATCACCCTCCACCACACCTCCATCACCCTCCATCACCCTCCATCACCCTCCATCACACCTCCATCACCCTCCATCACCCTCCATCACACCTCCATCACCCTCCATCACCCTCCATCACCCTCCATCACCCTCCATCACACCTCCATCACCCTCCATCACCCTCCATCACACCTCCATCACCCTCCATCACACCTCCATGATCCTCCATCACCCTCCATCACTCTCCATCACCCTCCATCACCCTCCATCACCCTCCATCACCCTCCATCACACCTCCATCACACCTCCATGATCCTCCATCACCCTCCATCACCCTCCATCACCCTCCATCACCCTCCATCACCCTCCATCACCCTCCATCACCCTCCATCACCCTCCATCACACCTCCATCACCCTCCATCACCCTCCATCACACCTCCATCACCCTCCATCACCCTCCATCACCCTCCATCACACCTCCATCACACCTCCATCACACCTCCATGATCCTCCATCACCCTCCATCACTCTCCATCACTCTCCATCACCCTCCATCACCCTCCATCACCCTCCATCACCCTCCATCACCCTCCATCACCCTCCATCACACCTCCATCACCCTCCATCACCCTCCATCACCCTCCATCACACCTCCATCACCCTCCATCACACCTCCATCACCCTCCATCACCCTCCATCACCCTCCATCACCCTCCATCACCCTCCATCACCCTCCATCACCCTCCATCACACCTCCATCACACCTCCATGATCCTCCATCACCCTCCATCACTCTCCATCACCCTCCATCACCCTCCATCACCCTCCATCACACCTCCATCACACCTCCATGATCCTCCATCACCCTCCATCACTCTCCATCACTCTCCATCACACCTCCATCACCCTCCATCACCCTCCATCACACCTCCATCACCCTCCATCACCCTCCATCACCCTCCATCACCCTCCATCACACCTCCATCACCCTCCATCACCCTCCATCACCCTCCATCACCCTCCATCACACCTCCATCACACCTCCATGATCCTCCATCACCCTCCATCACTCTCCATCACCCTCCATCACCCTCCATCACCCTCCATCACACCTCCATCACCCTCCATCACCCTCCATCACCCTCCATCACACCTCCATCACCCTCCATCACCCTCCATCACCCTCCATCACACCTCCATCACCCTCCATCACCCTCCATCACCCTCCATCACCCTCCATCACCCTCCATCACCCTCCATCACCCTCCATCACCCTCCATCACACCTCCATCACCCTCCATCACCCTCCATCACCCTCCATCGCCCTCCATCACCCTCCATCACACCTCCATCACACCTCCACCACTCTCCATCACCCTCCACCACACCTCCATCACCCTCCATCACCCTCCATCACCCTCCATCACACCTCCATCACCCTCCATCACCCTCCATCACACCTCCATCACCCTCCATCACCCTCCATCACCCTCCATCACCCTCCATCACACCTCCATCACCCTCCATCACCCTCCATCACACCTCCATCACCCTCCATCACACCTCCATGATCCTCCATCACCCTCCATCACTCTCCATCACCCTCCATCACCCTCCATCACCCTCCATCACCCTCCATCACACCTCCATCACACCTCCATGATCCTCCATCACCCTCCATCACCCTCCATCACCCTCCATCACCCTCCATCACCCTCCATCACCTCCATCACCCTCCATCACCCTCCATCACACCTCCATCACCCTCCATCACCCTCCATCACACCTCCATCACCCTCCATCACCCTCCATCACCCTCCATCACACCTCCATCACACCTCCATCACACCTCCATGATCCTCCATCACCCTCCATCACTCTCCATCACTCTCCATCACCCTCCATCACCCTCCATCACCCTCCATCACCCTCCATCACCCTCCATCACCCTCCATCACACCTCCATCACCCTCCATCACCCTCCATCACACCTCCATCACCCTCCATCACCCTCCATCACCCTCCATCACCCTCCATCACACCTCCATCACCCTCCATCACCCTCCATCACCCTCCATCACCCTCCATCACACCTCCATCACACCTCCATGATCCTCCATCACCCTCCATCACTCTCCATCACCCTCCATAACCCTCCATCACCCTCCATCACCCTCCATCACACCTCCATCACCCTCCATCACCCTCCATCACCCTCCATCACCCTCCATCACACCTCCATCACCCTCCATCACCCTCCATCACCCTCCATCACCCTCCATCACACCTCCATCACACCTCCATGATCCTCCATCACCCTCCATCACTCTCCATCACCCTCCATCACCCTCCATCACCCTCCATCACACCTCCATCACCCTCCATCACCCTCCATCACACCTCCATCACCCTCCATCACCCTCCATCACCCTCCATCACCCTCCATCACACCTCCATCACCCTCCATCACCCTCCATCACCCTCCATCACACCTCCATCACACCTCCATGATCCTCCATCACCCTCCATCACTCTCCATCACCCTCCATAACCCTCCATCACCCTCCATCACCCTCCATCACACCTCCATCACACCTCCATGATCCTCCATCACCCTCCATCACTCTCCATCACTCTCCATCACCCTCCATCACCCTCCATCACCCTCCATCACCCTCCATCACCCTCCATCACCCTCCATCACACCTCCATCACCCTCCATCACCCTCCATCACACCTCCATCACCCTCCATCACCCTCCATCACCCTCCATCACACCTCCATCACACCTCCATCACACCTCCATGATCCTCCATCACCCTCCATCACTCTCCATCACTCCTCCATCACCCTCCATCACCCTCCATGATCCTCCATCACCCTCCATCACCCTCCATCACCCTCCATCACCCTCCATCACCCTCCATCACCCTCCATCACCCTCCATGATCCTCCATCACCCTCCATCACCCTCCATCACACCTCCATCACCCTCCATCACCCTCCATCACTCTCAATCACCCTCCATCACCCTCCATCACCCTCCATCACACCTCCATCACACCTCCATCACCCTCCATCACACCTCCATGACCCTCCATGACCCTCCATCACCCTCCATCACCCTCCATCACCCTCCATCACACCTCCATCACCCTCCATCACCCTCCATCCCCCCCTCCATCACCCTCCATCACCCTCCATCACACCCCATCACTCTCCATCACTCTCCATCACTCTCCATCACCCTCCATCACCCTCCATCACCCTCCATCACACCTCCATCACCCTCCATCACCCTCCATCACACCTCCATCACCCTCCATCACCCTCCATCACCCTCCATCACCCTCCATCACCCTCCATCACACCTCCATCACCCTCCAACACCTCCATCACCCTCCATCACCCTCCATCACACCTCCATCACCCTCCATCACCCTCCATCACACCTCCATCACCCTCCATCACCCTCCATCACCCTCCATCACACCTCCATCACCCTCCATCACCCTCCATCACCCTCCATCACCCTCCATCACCCTCCATCACCCTCCATCACACCTCCATCACCCTCCATCACCCTCCATCACACCTCCATCACCTCCATCACCCTCCATCACACCTCCATCCACCCTCCATCACCCTCCATCACACCTCCATCACCCTCCATCACCCTCCATCACACCTCCATCACCCTCCATCACCCTCCATCACCCTCCATCACACCTCCATCACCCTCCATCACCCTCCATCACACCTCCATCACCCTCCATCACCCTCCATCACCCTCCATCACCCTCCATCACACCTCCATCACCCTCCATCACCCTCCATCACACCTCCATCACCCTCCATCACCCTCCATCACCCATCACACCTCCATCACCCTCCATCACCCTCCATCACACCCTCCATCACCCTCCATCACCCTCCATCACCCTCCATCACCCTCCATCACCCTCCATCACCCTCCATCACCCTCCATCACCCTCCATCACCCTCCATCCACACCCTCCATCACCCTCCATCACCTCCATGACCCTCCATCACCCTCCATCACCCTCCATCACCTCCATCACCCTCCATCACCCTCCATCACCCTCCATCACCCTCCATCACCCTCCATCACCCTCCATCACCCTCCATCACCCCATTCATCCCTCCATCACCCTCCATCACCCTCCATCACCCTCCATCACCCTCCATCACCCTCCATCACCCTCCATCACCCTCCATCACCCTCCATCACCCTCCATCACCCTCCATCACCCTCCATCACCCCATCACACCTCCATCACACCTCCATCACCCTCCATCACCCTCCATCACCCTCCATCACCCTCTCCTCCATGACCCTCCATCACACCTCCATCACCCTCCATCACCCTCCATCACCCTCCATCACTTCCATCACCCTCCATCACACCTCCATCACACCTCCATCACCCTCCATCACCCTCCATCACACCTCCATCACCTCCATCAACCCTC
>NC_138189.1:2368247-2823247 GCF_964194105.1 Spermophilus citellus
GACAGTATCTTGCTAAGTTCCTTTAGGGCCTGGTTAAATTGCTGAGGCTGGCTTTGAACTTGCAATCCTCCTGAGCTACTGGGATTTGCCAGCTTGTGCCATTGTGCCTGGCCAGAGTAGGGCTTTGTGTTGGAAGCAGGACCTGGTGAGGAGTAGAGAGAGGCCTGGTAGAGAGAACCAAACAAGGATCCTTGCCTGCACAGTCCAGAAGAATAGGGCCCAAGCTCCGGTGGTGGCACTGGGGCCAGGACCAGGAGGCAGCCAGGCTGTGGGCTGGGTCTGGCCATGAGCATGGAAGCAGGTGTGATGGAGGATGAAGCACAGGTGGGCTGCATCACTGCTCTGAGGAGAGTTGAATTTAGTTTTTTCTTGTTATAAGTTTGATATTGGGTTACAAAGCATTTATGAAGCTAACTCAAGCTTTGCTAAGGCTTCTGATTAGTTTGAGAAATTGTGTTTTAATATATTTGTCTAGTTTGGTTTGCTCATTTAAAGACTTCCAGAATGAACTGCGACAGTAGAATCGGGATTGTAAAGTTTCCTGCGTCAGTGGAATCAGGATTTTAAAGTTTCTGAGCCATTGTAATACTTCAGAATCAGTCTCCTAAAGTGTGCCCCTGCTTTTGAATGTCAAGTTTGCTGGCCTAGTGGGTGAACCCCACTAGGACCAGCTTTGTCACTGGACATGAGGCGCTCTGCAGCACTGTGAGAAAGGGCTTGTTCCAGTCTCGACTCTCAGTAGGCCAGCATTTGCAGTGCCATTTTAGAAGAGAAGGTTTCCAGGGTGAGGGTGGGGCAGCCCTTCTCTGTTTGGGACTTCATGCCATCAGCCATGGTTAGAGGTTCAAGTGGGCACGTGGACATAATTGCTGGTTTTGTCCTGAAGTGAGCAGGGACTCGTAAGAAATGAGCTGCGAGGACCATGAGGCTCCTTGTTGGCACTGGGGTTGGGGGCCAATGAACATCCCAGCCAGCAAGTGAGGAGGCCAGGCCTGCAGGAAGGATGTTTCTGTTCCAGAAACTGTTTCCCACCACAGCGAGGGGCTGAGATCCTACAGCATGCCCTCAGCCCCCCATCCCTGCAAACTTCCCAGGGTGCCCATCACCTGGGCTGTTGTTATCTGACAGAATGTAAAGAATGAAGGTTTCCTGTGAGAACTGTGAGAACTTTGATTTATTTTAGTTTTGATATTATGTAGTATATCTAGTGTTTTCAGTAATGTCCTGTGTGAATTTGCTTTTTTTTTTTTGTTTGTTTTTTAGTACCAGAGATTGCACCCAGGGGTGCTTAATCACTGAGCCACATCCCCAGCCCTTTTTTGTATTTTATTTAGAGACAGGGTCTCGCTGAGTTTCTTAGGGCCTCACTAAGTTGTTGAGAGCTGGCTTTGAACTCAAGATCCTCCTGCCTCAGTCTCCTGAGCTGCTGGGATTACAGGCGGATTACAGGCAAGCACCAGCACGCCTGGCATGAATTTGCTTCTTAGTGAATAGCTTCCTAATGTAGTTCTTATTATATTTTACATTGTCCCCAAATTAAAATTTTGGTTGCTTTTAGCTTTGTTTAGAACTGTAAATGGACTGTCTTCTATGAGCAAATCTCTTTGTGTTTCCTTGTAGGCTTTGATGGATTCTAATCTTCCAAGGCTACAGTTAGAACTCTATAAAGAAATTAAAAAGGTGAGCCCTTACTTTCCATTCTTAAAAAGATGGTACTATTTCACTGTTCTGAGCAGGATTATGTGAATTTTTATATTTTAGTTAATAAGTAAAATTGTTAGGAGGAAATATTGTTTGGTAAGGTAGATTTTATTGTCCAAAAGCTTACTCTTAATTTTTGTTAGATGAGATAGGACTTTAAAATGGCAATTTGGTTTTTGATATTTTTATAATTGAAGCCCACTGGACCTCAGAATCTTAGAAGCAGTTACCAAAAGTTTTACACATCTATCTGGCCTTTTCTTTAAACACGGAAAGTAACAATGAAAGTGTATGCTTTGCTTATATGCAGCCCTCTTGGTGACTAGTACATGTGGCTCTTAAATGTAGCATGTCCCTCCTTAAACCCATGCAGAATGGTGCCTCTCGAAGCCTGCGTGCTGCCCTGTGGAGATTTGCAGAGCTGGCTCACCTGGTTCGGCCTCAGAAATGCAGGTAAGTTGTACCTCTCTGGGTTATGTTTGTCACTATTTTTGGTGGGTGGCTAGCTTTTGCTGATCTGTTGTCCCAGCTCACGTGACCCTTCTTCAGAGGTCTCCCTTTCCAGTCTCTCTGAAATGGCCCACTTCTGCACCTCTAAATTGCAGTCAGCAATTGGCCAGCTTGTTCTTGCATGCTATAGTAGTACACTCTTGGTTTCCTGTCCCATCCTTCCTCAAGAGAGAATTAAGAGGTATGTGGTCTAGGGTAGCAGTGGTCTTCCCATCTGTTCTCTGCTGCAGTCCCAAACCAGTGATGGGATCTGCACATAGTAGTTGCTCACCAACCTCATTGTTACCAAGTGTAAGAGTCATAGAAAAGTAGGCTTTGTCTGTTTTGTGGATTCAAAGATGGGCGTTAAACTGTGCGTGACGTCCTGACCAGTGAAACAGTTCTGATAGTTGATTGAGAGAGCACAAGCACCACTTTTGTCATTTCTTCTCCTTAACCCACAAGACCTTCAGATGTCCCGGAGACCCTTGGCTTCACCCTGGGTGACTATAGAGTGGCCTAAACTCCCACCGTTAATAGGAACAATGATATATTTCATCGAGGTTGAGTTTCAGTAAGAATCTCATGTGGCTGCAGAGGTACAGTCAATAAGGACATTTCTTTTTACAAAATCCTTTTCCTTTTACTGTCCATTTTGTCCAGGGCCTGGGGCCTGCTAAACATGCTGTACCACTGAGCTACTCTCTAAACCCAGCTATCTTTATTTTGAAATTATTTTGTTGTATTTCTGAAGCAATGCATTGCAGTTTCACCACATAGCAACCAAAAGTGATCTTAAAAATACAAAATTGTGCTAACATTTCTTTTGTGAAACTCTTTTACTCATTGCCCAGTGCTGTTCAGATAAAATCCAGAGTCCTCACCCTGGCCTAGACAGTGTGGCCCCCACTGGCCCTGTCATTACAGTGTTGACTCACTGGCCTGGTTTTAGTTCTTCCATCAAGTCAGGTTGTCTTATATATCCCCAGAGTCCCCTGCTGTTTCTGTTTAGAAGTCCCTGCCTCAGTGCTCTGGCACTGCATACTGCCTGTCGCAGCCACGCCCCTGCAGGCACCTGGGCATCTTCTACCCCTCGTGGCCAAGAATCTGTTCAGTGAAGTTTTCTAGCCTTATCTGTCAGTTCTGTGACTCACTCCTTATACCTTACATGTTCTGTTTTTCCCTCTAGAGGGCCAGACCATATCTTGAAGCCCTCATTTAGTTTGAATAATTATTTCAAGTTTGTCATGCTCCTATTTCAAGAAAGCTTTATTCAGCAGGGCAAGTTGATGCCCATCTTTAACTTGGGAGGCCAAGGCAGGAGGATTATAAGTTTGAGACCAGCCTGGGAACTTAGCAAGACCCTGTCTCAAAATATAAAATGGAAAGGGCTGAGGTGTAGTTCAGTGGTTGAGCAGCCCACAGTTCAGTCCCCAGTATTGCAAGAAAAAAAATAATTACTTCTAAAAATTTTTGTTTTCAGTGTTTGTTTATACTATTGATTGTTTTCCAGTTAAAACTCATGGTATTTTAACAACTATTGTAATCTATTGCAAATGATTTTTAAACCTAGCTTCTTTTTTTTTTTTTTTTTTTTTTTAAAGAGAGAGTGAGAGAGGAGAGAGTTAGAGAGGAGAGAGAGAGAGAATTTTTTTTTTAATATTTATTTTTTAGTTCTCGGCGGACTCAACATCTTTGTTGGTATGTGGTGCTGAGGATCGAACCCGGGCCGCCCGCATGCCAGGCGAGCGCGCTACCGCTTGAGCCACATCCCCTGCCCAAAACCTAGCTTCTTATAGTCCTTTGTGACCATGGGAAAGATGGAGGACAGTTGAACCTCATCTGTGGTTAGACTTCCTGTTCCTTTAGCTGAGCTTTGTATAATCTCCATTAAGGACCATTTTGCTGATAAAACTGGGTTTTTGCTAACAGGGAACTGATTGCTTCTATTTCTTGTTAGAGAACACCTGAATAATGACACATTATTTTGTGTACACAGGCCTTACCTGGTGAACCTCCTGCCATGCCTGACTCGAACAAGCAAGAGACCTGAGGAATCAGTACAGGAAACCTTGGCTGCAGCTGTTCCCAAAATCATGGCTTCTTTTGGCAACTTTGCAAATGACAATGAAATCAAGGTCTGATTGCACCTCTGGGCACACATGTGCTAATGACACAGGGAAGGAGTCTTTCAGGGCTCAGGATTTTTGGACAGGCTGTCACTTGAGAGGATTTCTTGGTTGTATTATGCTTCCTAATTCAGCTACCACCATTTGTGTCATTTTGAGGCACCCCAAAAGCTTTTTTTCACTCTTACTTTCCTATCACGGGGTGAAGAGTTGAATAGGGAGATGGCCTATAGATAAATTCCAAAGGTATTTTTCTAGAGCAGATTGTTTTTTGGCATACTGAATTGGCTCCTTAACCTAGCTGAGGAAAGAAACGGATGATACCAAGTTTGCAGGTAGGAGAGCTTGCTGTGTGCCCTGTGAATGTATGAGTGCCCAGCAGCTGCCAGGGCTTACTTGGCTTCCTGTTTATGCTTTATCCTAACAAGCAACCTAAGTCCTGCTTTAGTATTTCCTTCATAACATCCGGAGGTTGTGATTATGTCACACGTTTTGCAGATTGCAGGATTTTAGGCCTTCTCCATTTTTGTGGTCAAGTCCTGGGATTGAGTTGTCTTCCAGGGAGGTCATGGAATGCAGAGGTGAGAGCACTGCTCTGGGGATTAGACTGGAACTAGAATTCTGCCCTGTTGACCATCTCTTTCCCTTTACACAAATTACCCAATAGCTCTTCACTTGTCCCTGTACTCTTCTGAAAAGCAGGACATGAAGGCCATTCTGGGAGTGCAGGAACTGTATGCATGTGGAATATAGTATAGGACCAGGCCTCTAGGAAGTGCTCAGGTGTTAGCTGAGACTGCTGTCATTAGCTGTGTGACCTTGGGTAAATTATTCAACTTCTCGTGGTTTTTTTCTGAGCTTTTTTTTTTTTTTTTTTTTTTTTTTAAGAGAGAGAGAGAGAATTTTTTGATTTTTATTTTTTAGTTTTTGGCAGACACAACATCTTTGTTTGTATGTGGTGCTGAGGATTGAACCCGGGCCGCACGCATGCCAGGCGAGCGCGCTACCGCTTGAGCCACATACCCAGCCCCTTCTCTGAGCTTTTGAAGTTTTTTTTTTTTTTTTTTTTTTAATTTTTAAAATTGATTCATTATAGCTATACATAATAGTGGGATTTGTTGTTACATATTCATACATGCAACAACATAATTTGTTAAAGTTTCATTTCCAGTACCCCCCTTTGAAGTTTTCTTGTTAATACTAAGGTAATATTAAAAACCAGTTTCATAGGCTTTTGAAATAATGAAGGGAGATTATGAATATAAAGAATTTAGTAATTGAATTATGCTCAATGGTAGCTACCACTGCTGTTATTTTATTCTCCCTCTTTGGGTTGGGGGCAGATGCTCCTGGGAAGTCTCAGGACTTGAGAACTGCACATCCCCAGTGTGCCCACCAGTCATGGGGGTCCTCTTGTGGACAATCACCTCTTGGATAACTCTGACAGGGCAAAGAAACCAGGCAGATGGTGGATATTTTGGTAGTTCTTCTAATCCTATAACTTAGTTTACCATTTAAGTAAGATGATGCTAACCTTTTTGTTGTTGTTGTTTGTTTTTATATAGAGTTGCTACTGATTTAACTTCTTCCTATTTATTCCCCTGTCCCTTTACCCATTTATGTTTGTTCAAAAAACATAATCCAGGATTATTAAAAGGATTATAAATAAATAAAGACACTAGTCCCTCTACTTCTCCTAATCCTGTGTCTCAGAGGCAGCCACAACTCTTTGTTTCTTCTGGTGTTTACCTCCGCATTTCTTTTTCTTTTTTTTTTTTTTTTTTTTAAAGATAGAGTGAGAGGAGAGAGAGAGAGAGAGAGAGAGAATTTTTTAATATTTATTTTTTAGTTATTGGCGGACACAATATCTTTGTTGGTATGTGGTGCTGAGGATCGAACCCAGGCCGCACGCATGCCAGGCGAGCGCGCTACCACTTGAGCCACATCCCCAGCCCCTTACCTCCGCATTTCTAAACAACATGCTTAGACTGTTATTTTTGGATTTTAAAATTTTAGACACTTTTTACTTTAGAAGAGATGAATTTAGTCCTAATCCTTCTCCTCTCTTTTTACTAACATTATATCAGTATTCAGTGTATACATTATTATGTCCAAGTAAATAGTCACAGCTGGTTAGGTATGATTATATCTCTTTGTACAGCTTTTTGTTTTTCTAGAGTTAGTAGTTGCTTCTTTTTTTTTAATATTTATTTTTTTAGTTGTAGTTGGACACAGTACCTTTATTCCATTCAGTTATTATTTTTTTGTGGTGCTAAGGATTGAACCCAGGGCCCTGCACATGCTAGGCGAGCACTCTACCGCTGAGCCACAATCCCAGCCCCAGTAGTTGCTTCTTTTTCACTTATATTCACTGGCCATTTACATCATTTTACACCTTCTGATGGCTTTGTAAGATGCATCTCAGTACAGCTTTCTACATGATAGGTAGTTTATTGGATCCTTTTTACCTCAGTACACTTGTCTTAGATTTCTCAGCTTTCCTTAGTCTGGATAGATGCTCATTAAGTCTGTTGCCAGATCAGTTCTTGGGCCTGTCTTTGCCCTGGAAATTGCCTTACTGCTCTCTTATTGATGCCTGATACTTGGATGGCATATCTATTTTTTGTGTGAGTGTGTGTGGCACTTGTGATTGAGCCATGGATGCCATGTCTTTATCTCCCCTGTTTTGGTAGAGCACATCCTCTAGTAGCTTCCTTAGAGGGATGAATGGGAGGAATATTTTTCATTCCTATAAATGCCTTTATCTCTCTTGGTTGGGTATAGCATTTTGGAATGGAAGTCATTTTTCCTCAGGAATGTGAAGTCTTTGTCCTATCGTCTTGCAGTCCACAGCATGGTTATGGGAAGTTCCCTGACCTGATGCCTTAATCTTTGAAAGCTTTTCATTTTGGGGAGGTGGGTTGCTGGGTACTTGGTAGGCCTTTAATTTGGAAATATGTCTTTAAATTCTAGGAGATTCCTTTACGTTTGCTGGGCGGGTGCACCAGGAGCACTTAACCACTGAGCCACATCCTCAGCCCTTTTCATATTTCATTTAGAGTCAGGGTCTTACTGAATTGCTGGGGCTGTCTTTGAACTTGTGATCCTCCTGCCTCAGCCTCTTGAGTCACTGGGATCACAGTATGCCATTGCTTCTGGCTTCTCTTGGAGTTCTGTTTCTTGGATGTATAAGGAAAGAACTGAATGAAGGAAATAGAGAGGAGGCGGATCAATAGCAACACAGGTTTATTTGGGACAGACCAGCAGAGGAGGGCCCAGTGGAGACTGAGACCCATCTGGAGTAGTTATAGAGACCTGAGGGAAGGGGGAACTTTTGCAGTTACGCCATTGCTAGGGAAGAGTCCTTGTAGTCATTACCTCTATTCTTCGAGGTGGTCACTATTCCATGATGAACCAGGTATTTTCATGATTCCAGCCCCAGATAGCAATTTCCTTTCTTTGCATTATGATGGAATATTATTTAGGTCAGGCTGAGTCAGAGTGACTGTGAGGTGACTCTTGTTCTAGGATGGAGGATATGTTTCAAAATGCCTGTATCAAATTCTTCCTGACAGTGTGCACTTGCTTTTTTGGGGAGCCTTCATAACTTTCCACTCAACCTCCAGAAAAGCTTGTGTCTGACCTTCTTCCTATGTTCTGGGTCAGCCAGTTACCACTTGTTACTTTCTACCTTCTAAAGATTGTTGGCACCTGTGCTCTTCTTTCTGCCCTTATAAATGTATTCTTTAAAAAACTTCTTTACTTGATTCTTGTGGGGTTTCTGGGTAGTGGAGGTTCATGTTAGATCAGAAGTCTCCTAGGCTGTGGTGGGTGCATTTTTACTCTCAGGATTACCAAATACTCAGAGTTCTTGACTTTGGATTTTTTACCCCTGGATATACAAAGTAAAAGTAGAACAGTGTGCAAATCAATAAGTGTAGCCCTTGATGAATAATTACAAAATGAACTTAATAGTAGCCAGCACCCAGGTCAGAAAACAGAATCTTATATGCATACTGGAAACCCCCTGTGCTTTCTCCCTGTTTCTTTCCTTTCTCCTCAGAGATAGTCCTGGCTTCTAATGCCAGAGTGAGTCTGTTTTTAAATTCTATATATGCAGAATTTATATATTTATATATAAATTTTATATAGCATGTGTTCTTTTTGTCCATCTCCTCTGTGCACGTTCAGCTTGAGAGTCTGCTGTGTTGTCGTGTGTGTTAGCAGTTCGAGTGGTTTCCTAGGTGTGGGCATTCTGTTGTGTGCATGAGCCTCAGCTTGTCCATTTTGTTGTAACTGGACGTTTGTGTTATTTCTCGCATCCGCCTACACTGCTGTTAGCATTCTTACATGTTTTTGGAGCACATGTGTCATTTTCTGTTGGGGCTCCCTGGAGGTGGAGTTGCTAGGGTTGCAGGGCACATTTAGCTGCAGTGGATACCACTGAGCTGCCCTCCTCAGCGGTCACAGTTTATTCCAGGTGCTCTGTACGGCAGTTGTCAGTAGTTTAGTTTATTTTTTTTGGGGGGGGGTACCAGGGATTGTATTCAGGGGCACTCAACTACTGAGCACCATCCCCAGCCCTATTTTATATTTTATGTAGAGGCAGGGTCTCACGATTGCTTAGCGCCTCATTTTTGCTGAGGCTGGCTTTGAACTCAAATCTTCCTCCTGGATCCTTCTGCCTTAGTCTCTCGGGCTGCTAGGATTATAGGCATGCACCACTGTGCCTGGCATTCAGTTAGTTCTCTCTTTCTTTCTTTCTTTCTTTCTTTCTTTCTTTCTTTCTTTCTTTCTTTCTTTCTTTCGTTCTTTGGTTCTTTCGTTCTTTCTTTTAAAAGCCTTTCCTTTTTTTTTTGTAGTTGTAGATGGACAGAATTTATTCATTTTATTTGTTTATTTTTAATGTGGTGCTAAGGATTGAACCCAGTGCCTCACATGCAAAGTAAGCGCTCTCTGGCAGTCATTTAGTTCTGAACACTGATTATTCTGATATCACATTGTAGTTGTAATTGCCATTTCCAGTCCCTAAGTATTCTTTTTTTTTTTTTTAAGATGGACCCACCATCTTTATTTATTTTATTTATTTTTATGTGGTGCTGAGGATCCTAAATACTCTTGACTCTAAAGTTTAATGATTTATGCATCTTTTCCCTTTTGAAGTACTCTAGGAAATATGTCATGGATGCGTTTTGAAAAGTGGAGCCCTCCATGTAGCACATACCCTTCCACTATTCTGAGAATTACTTAAGCCTAGTTTAACACCTCCTTTCAGCTAGAATGTTCTTGGGATTGTAGAGGTTTAGTTGTTAGAAGTCCCCTTGGAGCTCTCAGGTCAGATTTTATTTATTTATTTATTTTAGATTTTATTATGTCTTATCCAAAACTGTTTAGTTTCACAGTGGACTGGCTATTCATAATAGTGCTTAGTGTTCCTTGTGCTTAGAAATTTGGATTAATGTAGAATGATTGTTAGTTTACTTTTTCAATAATGTGCATGTGCACGTTTTCAAAGGAGTTCTTTTAAGATGTCAATATCTTGTCTTGCAGCTAAAAATGTTTGTCAGAGTTGATGGATTCTCTACATGATGTCCAGGGGGAAATGGCAGGCTACATACTATTAGGGGTTTCCATGGTGGGAGACTAGTCCTTTGCTTCTCAAGTCCTAGAGTCTAATCCAGAAGTCACTGAAGCTTGATAAGCCTCTGAGAACCAGTTTATGCAACCTCACTTTTGAGGAGACCCTTATAATCCACTGCTAGTGGATGCATCTATGCTGTTTGCCTGGGTATTGCCCTGATGAATCCCTGCTCAGGATCAGTTGGACTCCATGCAGACCCAGTGCTGAGCTGTCATTCCTGAGAGCAAAATGAGTTTTGTTGTTGTTGTTTTTGGTGGTGCTGGGAATGGAACCCAGGGCTTCATACATGCTAGGCTCTTCCATTGTGTCACACCTAGCTCTGGGAATGGATATTCTTTTTTTTATAATCTTCATTTTATACATTTATTTTTATGTGGTGCTGAGGATCGAACCCAGTGCTTCACACATGCTAGGTGAGTGCTCTACCACTGAGCTGCAATCCCAGCCTATGTGAATGAATATTCTTAAGTAACTTGGTCCCCACATGAATGCAGCTCTAGGTGGTCATTTTTTTTAAATAGTTGTAGATGGACAGAATGTCTTTATTTTATTTGTTTATTTTTATGTGGTGCTAAGGATTGAACCCAGTGCCTCACACATGCTAGGCAAGCGCTCTGCTGCTGAACTACAGCCCCAGCTCCTCTTTGTCATTCTTTGGAGAGTTTTTGTCAAGACTTAATTGGTTGAACTTATTGCCCTTCTCCTTAGTCTTATCCTGGACGTCTAGTGAGAATGCCTTGGTTCTTGATTTCTTGGGACAGCTGTGGGTACTATGCTATTGCAGCCAGTCAGGTTACAAATGTTTCCCCTTTGCAGACACACCAACCTGACAACACCTTCTAGCACTTTTCCAGGTGTCTCTTAGTCCAGGGCATTGTTATAGTATCTAGTTGTCTTTTTTTCCTTTATTTCAGAGTTGTTGATTTTTTTTCACTTTATTTTTTTTAATTTTTATTGTTGGTTGTTCAAAACATTACATAGTTCTTGATATATCATATTTCACACTTTGATTCAAGTGGGTTATGAACTCCCATTTTTACCCCGTATACAGATTGCAGAATCACATCAGTTACACTTCCACTGATTTACATATTGCCATACTAGTGTCTGTTGTATTCTGCTGCCTTTCCTATCCTCTACTATCCCCCCTCCCCTCCCCTCCCCTCCCCTCCCCTCTTCTCTCTCTATCCCCTCTACTGTAATTCATTTCTCCCCCTTGTATTATTTTTCCCTTTCCCCTCACTTCCTCTTGTATGTAATTTTGTATAACCCTGAGGGTCTCCTTCCATTTCCATGCAATTTCCCTTTGCCTAAATAATGTGAATACATATTTTCTGGAATCTGAGGCCTCTGCCGTCAGAGAGAGAATATAGATGCTGAGTCAAGTCACTAGTATAGTTTATGTTTGTAAATTGCTCTTAACTCTCTCAAGCTTGGAGTTCTTCCATTCAGCTATTGGGAACGTTTTAATTATTTATTATTTGTACTCTGCAAGAATTTGAAGCTCCTAGTTCTTTTTTATTTTTGTTTTTGTTTTTTTTTTTTTTTTTTTTTGCAGTTCTGGAGATCAAACCCAGGGCCTTGCACAAGCAAGGCAAGCACTCTACCACCAAGCTATTCCTTTAGCCCCAGAGCTCCTAAGTCAAGTCTAGTTTTATGAAATATGTGGTAAGCTTCATAGGGAACTCTTCTTTCATCAGATTGAATTTTCACTTTCATAGGTTCTGTTAAAGGCTTTTATAGCAAATCTGAAGTCAGGTTCGCCTACTGTTCGGCGGACAGCAGCTGGCTCAGCAGTGAGCATCTGTCAGCACTCTCGGAGGACACAGTACTTTTACAGCTGGCTCCTAAATGTGCTCCTAGGTAAGATGCGGGCAAGTGAGCGGACCCGGCACCATTGCTTACACAAGATAGGCCTTTGAAAATCTTTAACACCATATGATCCCGTAGCTTCTAGGCTGGACCGCTGGCTAATGGGTAAACATGAGCTGCATTGGGGCTGCTCTGAGTTCCCATGGGGTCTTTGAACTCATGCAGAATGCATCTGTGCCCAAGGACACCAGGCAGTGAGTATAGGCCAGTGTTAGCCCCACCTTCCTTCCCAGCCTGGCTCTCCATTCATGGGACCTGAGCTGTGCTTCAGCTCCCTGTAACATTTGTGCCCTTTTAGCCTTTGCTACCAGCCTTGGGGTTAGGCTCTCCTGTGGTCTCTTCTTTACAACAAATTATACCATGCGTCTCCAAGCAGCAGATCAGCTGTTAAAAACAAGAATGTGGATGCCTTTGTAGGTCTTCTGGTTCCTGTGGAGGAAGAACACCCCACGCTCCTGATCCTTGGTGTGCTGCTCACATTGAGGTATCTGGTGCCCTTGTTGCAGCAGCAGGTCAAGGACACAAGCCTGAAAGGCAGCTTTGGGGTGACGCGGAAAGAGATGGAAGTTTCTCCCTCTTCAGAGCAGCTTATCCAGGTGGGAGCCATGGAGGTGATTCTAGTCTCTACACTTAAAAACGGCACACACTTCAAGACCCAGTTAATTTGGATGAAAAGAGGCAGAGCCACAGGCCAGCATTGTGGGCTCTGGAACATGACTGTTGGGTTCCATCCCAAGAGGCCACCTCTAGCCTGTGATGTCTATGTGTCATTGTCATTTCACATAAAGGTGCATTGTATCACATTAAGCCCTTTAGAGTTCCCCCCACCTGGCATAGGGACTGCTCTTAGCCTGTTTTAAAACCAGGGGTTATGAAATGTGCTATTCCATTCAGTGAATACTGCTTTAGTGCCCACTGTGTGCAAGGCATTGGGGTGGGGCAGCTACTGGGAGTGCAGGGAGCATTTCTGCTGCAGCGTCTCCCCACGGTCTAGTGCACTTATCTGGGCAGGGTCGTACACTAAGCATGTTGGGGCAGAATGTAGCCTTTGGTAGACTGGCAGGAGCTCAGTGTGCTTTTTGAAAAAAAATTAAAGGTGTATTCCACAAAAAGGAGAAACACATTTAACAAATTCAAGAGAGCAAATCTTTAACCCGGGAGTGTATTCAAAACAATCCTGTGATAACTGTTGTGTAGCATGTAGTTCAGTTAGGAACTCAAGAAGCATGCCTTATGACAAATAATATGACCAAGAAGCTGGGAAAGGGAAGCACATCCCCGTGTTGTTCACCAGGAGGGGAAGAGGCAGTGAGTGATTCCATGAAAACCAGCAAGATTTATAGAGGAAACTTGATGGTCCAACTGTGAAGCAGGTCCTCATGCATGCTAGGCAGGTGCTCTCCCACTGAGCCACATTCCCAGCCCCTAAAATGTAGAATAAATTTAAGTATGTAATGAAATGAAAGAGAATCTATTTGACCATTACTCTTGGAAGATTTTAAGTGACACAGTAATAATAACATACTTCTTTTTGAGTTATTACATTAATAGGCTTTGGAGTAAATACTGGTTATGTGCACGTGATAAAGCTGAGTTTTAGACTTCCAGGTGGAGTTTATTCATGTAGTCTTAAATAGCAGCATGTGCATGTGGTCAGTCTGGGCAGTATGAAGTAGCACTGTTGCTGACATTTCTAGAGCAGTAAAGGAGGTGAAGGAACATGGGCAGTGGTCTCCTATTCAGATTGGCAGCTTCATATCACAACAGGGTCTGTAAGCATTTTCTTTTCTTTTTTTTTTTAATTTTTATTTTTAAAGCATTCTTTAAAAAAAAAAAAACCCACTTTATTTTATTTATTTATTTTTATGTGATGCTGAGGATTGAACCCAGTGCCTCACACATGCTAGGCAAGTTCTCTCCCACTGAGCCACAGCCCCAGCACCTCCACAAGCATTTTCTATCAGGGGCCAGATAGTAAATATTCTAAGTTCTCCAGGCCTTACCATTCCCATTGCAGCTACTCGGCTGTACTATTGTAACATGACAGTGGCCACACACAGCCATAGGTATGATGAGTTCCAGTGAAACAGGAAAAGCAGGCCTGAACCAGATGTGGCCTGTGGACTTCAGCTCACCAACCCCATGATTTAGGGCTGTGGAGGTTTCCATCAGAATGGAAATCAAGGATTAAAGGTAGCTCCCTAGAGGACTTTGCCTTTTTATTTTGTACTTTCCTCTACTGATTTTTTAAAATGTATTTTATGATAGTAAAGGTAGGGTTGGCCAGTTTAGCAAATAAAATTACAAAATGCCAGTGAAATTTGAATTTCAGATAAATAGTAATTTTGTAATGTAAGTATTTTCCAAATCAGTGGGACATACTTATACTACAAAATTATTGTTTTCTGAAATTCAAATTTAACTGGGCTGCTTGTGTTTCATTTGGTAACTCTGAAGTGAAAAAGTAATTCATTTTGTTCATATGAATTGTGATTGAGTATTAAAATCACTAATAAGGTTTGACATATGCCTTTAAAATTTCGGGTGAATCTGTTGGCATCTGTCATGTTTCTGATTGCTGAATGTGTTCACCTGACTCCACCTCAGTGTCTCTTGGGGTTGCCCCTCTTTCCAGTTTCACAAAATGGAGATGTGAATTGACTTGCTGCTGTTTACTTGAATATGCAGTGGGGGACTGGGGCGTGGCTCAGTGCCAGAGGGCTTGCCTAGCACCTCTGAGGCACTGGGTTCAATCCTTAGCACTGCATAACAAGTAAACTAAAGGTATTCTGGCCATCTACAATTATTAAAAACAATAACAACAGTGTGCTGCTGGGCACGCCTGTAATCCCAGCAATCTCAGCAGCTCAGGAGGCTGAGGCAGGAGTATTCCAAGTTCAAAGCCAGCCTCAGCAAAAGTAAGGCACTAAGCAACTCATCGAGACCCTATCACTAAATAAAATACAAAAAAGGGCTAGGGATGTGGCTCACTGGTCAAGGGCCCCTGAGTTCAGTCCCTGGTATTCCTCCCACCCCTAAAACAAAAACAACAAAAATGAGCCAATGAAAAATCATAGGAATTTAGGAAGCAACCTGGAAACTAATGCCCACAGTGATAGAGGTGATAAAGAAGAGTCTGGAAGTAAAAATTCTAGGCTCAACCTTTGCCCGCAAAGGCCTTTGAAAGACAAAGTGAAAGCTGGGACTGATATCTGCCTCCGTTTCTAGGTTTACGAACTGACTTTGCATCACACGCAGCACCAAGACCACAACGTGGTGACAGGGGCGCTGGAGCTCTTGCAGCAGCTCTTCCGCACACCCCCTCCAGAGCTGCTGCAAGCACTGACCACTCCAGGGGGCCTTGGGCAGCTTGCTGCGGCTCAGGAGGATGCCCAGGGTCGAAGCCGCAGCAGGAGCATTGTGGAACTTCTAGGTGTGTTCTCAGGTTCTCAGTGAGTTCTGCCACAGCTAATTGTGTGGTATGCTTGTGACCTTCTGTTGCATTGTGGGTCCGCACCCAGTTCTTTGCGTAGACTTGCAGTGTAGGCTTTACCAACAGAAGACCTAAAGTTTAGAAAGAGAGGTGACAGAATGAGACCAAACATTTAAAATCTGGCCTCCTGGCTCTGCCTCTGATTTGGCTACCCCTCCCTTGGATTTTTAGGTGTCATTAAATGAAAACATTAGGGAAAATATTCCTAGGACCTTGTGCTAATTTGCCCAAGATGGTATCTTCAAGTCTGCATGACAGTTGTATAGTTCCTTGTGCCCTGTGTTTTCTGACTTTAGAAAATCCCTATGATTTTGAGCCCTTCCACAAGGCACCTCCCCAGCCCAGTCTGCTCTTTTTGAGAGAGTTGGACCCTGATTCCCTGAGGGGCTGAATTCTAGAGCAGGGAGCTTGGTGAGCCCTTACTCACCTGAGGTGGCCCTGGGAGCTGGGCTAGCTGGGAAACCCTGCATCTCAGCCTGCAAAAGTGAGCCTGGGGTACAGCAGATCTTTGGGGGGATGCTCTGACCCAGGGCCTCTTCTAGGCTGCTGCAGTGTGTGAGCACACCTAACAAGGTCTTTATTTGCTGCATGGACACACTTAGACACTTAGAATTTAGACATCTGATTGCTGCTTTGTAAACGTACTGTTTGCCCTGAGCAGAAAACTTTAATAGGCTCTCTCTGCTGTCCTTTGCATTGAAGGACTCTTTTCTCTATGTAATACATGCCTCAGAGCTAATTGGTGGAAATACTCATCCCTAATGATTTTTCCAATGAAAATTTATGCTTGATTATTAGTTGGGCAAAAAATCTGAGATCTCTAAACAGTTTTGATTTGACTTCTAAAATGCAACTTAATTTAACTCTTGACATTTTAATCATACTTTTAGAACTATATTTGAATGTAAATGTAACTTTTATACTAGAATTAAAGTGTTGAACTTTGGTATTTTAGCACTTCCTATGGAAATATGTTCATATTTTCCCTTATTTTAAAGTTGAATAAATTTTTTGATGTTTTTAAAATTTCTTCTAGATTTTAGCAGCTTGTTACCTTTCTTTCATCTGTTACTTTCTATGATTTGCAGCTGGAGGGAGTTCTTCATGCAGCCCTATCCTTTCAAGAAAACAAAAAGGTAATGATTTCAGAAATCTAAACTTTGTGTTGAACCTCACTGCTTTTCCTCTGTCTCCATGACATATCTGGTCCTATCTTCACCTAGTAGAGTGGTTGTGTGGGCAGATGTTGCTAGAATCTGGGAACTAGGTCTGAGGCTATGTAGGGTGGCTTTTTAAAATTGCTTCTCTATCAGAATTGTTTTGTCATCAATTTCTTTCTTTTTCTGGTTATGATATTTTATTGTTTTCAGCATTAATTTTTTAATGCCTTAGGTCAGAGATCAGTAAACTTTTTCTGTAAGGGGATAAACAATAAATATTTTTGCCTTATGAGCCAGGGGGTCTCTTTTGCAAGTGTTCAACTTTCCTGTGGCAGGAAAGCAATTACAGACGATATATAAGCAATTGGACATGTCTGTGATCCAGCAAAACTTTACACATGCAGGCTAGGCAGCTCCTACTTCTAGAGAATGTGTTGTATTTTATAAAGGCAACTTACCCTCCTAATAAATTTGCTTAGTATTAGGAATGTTATTAGATAGTATCTTTTGTAGTTAATTAATTTAGGCCCAGTTGTCATTTATAGCCATATTTTAACTTTGTACATATCAAAATGTTCTGCTACAACGAATTCATTTTTATTTATTTATTTATTTTTTGAGAGAGAATTTTAATATTTATTTTTTAGTTTTCGGCGGACACAACATCTTTGTTTGTATGTGTTGTTGAGGATCGAACCCGGGCCACACGCATGCCAGGCGAGCGTGCTACCGCTTGAGCTACATCCCCAGCCCTCATTTTTATTGTTAGTGTGTTTCTGATATAATCTGATAGTTTTCATACCCAGTTTTGTTTTTTTTTTTAGTTTTATTGATTTTATTCTTTTAAATACACGACAGCGGAATGCATTACAATTCTTATTACACCTACAGAGTACGGTTTTTCTTATCTTTGTATATAAAGTATGTTCATGCTAATTCATGCCTTTATAAATGTACTTTTTTTTGCATTACAATTCTTATCACATATGTATACCACAATTTTTCATATCTGTTTGTGTATAAAGTATGTTGACACCCAATTCAAGTCTTCATACATGTACTTTGGATAATGATGTCCATCACATTCCATCGTCTTTGCTAATCCCCTGCCCCCTTCTTTTCCCTCCCACCCCTCTTCCCTATCTAGAATTCATCTAATCCGCCCATGTTCCCCCTTCCTAGCAACACCAATTATTTTCTTTTCCATTGTGGATTTCCATAGGAAATCATTTCTTTCATTCTGTTTTGAAATCTGATCAGACTAATCCTTTTTCTGTGTGTGGTGCTTTGTGTTTGAGAGCCTAATAATACTACTTGCAATATTGAATGGGATCTTAACAAAAATAATATTCTTGCTGTCTCTGAATTACATAGGCCTTTCTTCAAAGATCTTGGAATCAGTACTTAGGAATCAAGCTGGGTGAGGTGGCTGGTACCTGTAATTCCAGATGTTTGGGAGGCTGACGCAGGTGGATGACTTGAATCCAGGAATTTGGGATAAGACTGGGCCACGTATTGAGGCCCCGTCTAAAAGAAACCAAAACATTTGGAAACCATCATAGTGTGGAATCCTTAGTCTGTGATTTTAGAGAAACATAGAAATTGTTTAAAGACCAGTGGGATTCTGGGAAAAGTCAGTCTCTGTGTTCTTGCGATAGGAGAGATTTTTGGACACTGAATTAGATGACTGACATCACTTAAGATGAATTGTTCTCCCCTCTTATAAGTGCTTAGGACATGGATATTTCTTCAGTCTTTACACATGTTTTTCTGTTTTTTTTTTTTTTTTGTTCCCCTTCCTATTTTAAGACATTTTTGTGGCAGTCACAAATTTTTTTTTTTTTTTTTAAGTGAAATTGAAAAATGTGCCACACTGGCACATTTTTCCTGAAGATGAAAAGCATTGTTGTGTTGGATGTGGACTAAGGGTAAGGATCAGAGGTGGCCTGAAATCTCTTCTCTGGTTGCAGCCTGCCCTGGTTCCTTCTAAGAGGTGCCCTGGGGAGGCTTCCACAGCACATATTTGTACACCCTTGAATTCGAGGATGAAGACTGTATTAAGGTCCACGTTCACTATTCTGTGATAAAAGATCCCATTGTTTAGTTTTATGCCACGTTGCTGTATTCATTTTACCTAGATTTTGGGTTTCCTTTGCTGATTTTATTTTGTGCTTCTAAGGTCTTGTAAGTTTATGGAAGTTAGCACAACTCTGACTTATGTTAGAAATTAGAAATTGCCAGTAACTATTTAGATAGTGTCATTTAGTGACATTCATATGTAGTGTAGCCATAATGGTTGTGTCCAGTTAAATCATATTTCAACTTTTGGTTTCTTTTTTCCTTATGAATGTAATTTTGAATATGAACTATAAAATGTATTTTTAGAACTTTCTTAAATATTCATTCTCTTACATCATATAGTACTTGAGTTTTGGTAATTAATCATAGTCTAGAAAATTAGAAGATAATAAAATGAGAGTCATTTTTATTTATATATAAAATTTTTTTGTTTAAATTCTGATGTGCTATTGGATATAGGAGTTGGACATTTCACTGCTAATAGAATTGGATCTTTTTAGTTAAAACTTGCCATTTTACGTTAAATAGTCATATAATTTTATTTGTAATACTAGTAAATATTAAGATATTAATTATTAATAATTAAAATATTTTGTGGTACAGTTGACAATCATCGCTGTTAACATTTTTCCATATAGGTTTGAATTTATTAGTATTCTAAACATAATATGTTTGCATTGTTTCTAGTTAACATTTTTTTAGAGGAATAAACATGTATGATCATAAACTATGAGGATAAATTAAGTATGATTTTCAGTTTAGGATGTATATTTATTTGATTTTTCAAGTCCTTACTCCCAGCAAACTTACAGGGACTGTGATTACATTATTTATCAGGCAGAGTGCTCATGGGAGAAGAAGAAGCCTTGGAGGATGACTCGGAATCCAGGTCTGATGTCAGCAGCTCTGCTTTTGCAGGTAGTTTTTGTCAGGAAGTAGCTGGTATTGACTTTTATCTGCTGTCCCCACCTCAGCCCTCCCCCACCCCTCAGCCAGCAAACAGCACTGGTCAGGCCTGGCACAGTAGGGTCAAGACTGCTCAAATAGTGGGAAGCTCTCCCAGGTTCTCTTTTTATGTTCACTTTGAAATGTGCAGGACTGTGTGTGCTGTGATGGGGGCTGTTGTGAAGTTACGCTCATCCTCCCTGAGCATTACTGTCTCCTGGTAGGGCTGGTGGGTGGAGGATGGGTCCTGCTGAGGAGGAGGAGATAAGGAATCGTCTGTTGATGATTTAACTTGAAAGAATCTACCTCTGTTTACACTTAGTTATCTAATTAAGTTCTTTTTATGCTTTTCTATAAAAGATGAATTTTAACTTAAGACATTAATAACTCGATTAAATGAGGTGGTTTGCGATGTGTAATCCTATCCAAAATAATATTTTTAGATAGATGAAAATAGGTCCAAGGTATTTGGGAAGGGAAATCCAGGTAAAGCCAGTCATAAGTACTTTCATTTATATTCCAAAATAAAGATAGATCTTATTTCTGATAATAAAACTAAAAAAGATAAGAACAAAAAATTATCCCTGTATTAAACAGTATAAACCTCAAGTGCTCCTGACCTAGTTGCCCCCTGGAATGACCACTGCCCACAGCGGATCCATCATTTTGAAGTAGTTTGTTTTTTTCTTCCTTTTTTTAAAAAATATTTTTCTAGTTGTCAATGGACCTTTATTTATTTATTTATATGTGGTGCTAAGAATCGAACCCAGTGCCTCACACATGCTAGGCGAGCACTCTACCACTGAGGCACGGCCCTAGTCCCTGAAGTCGTTTTTATGTCGTGTTTTGTTTTGTTTTGTTTTGTTTCTGAATGGAAATTTAAAAATGAATCTAGGAAAATGTGGTATATATTTATCCTGCAGGAGACTGGGAGTGGATTAGGGATAATAAGTAGGGCTTGGAAGAAGGCACATGCCCCAGAGCAACTGAGAATCTGCCATTGTTCCTGACCACTGCTAGCTTAGAGCCCCAGGTGTTTTGTTCCCTACAAGGGCTGGAGTAGTTGCTCAAGAACTTAAACATTTGCTTTTTTCATGTGTGTGGTATTGGGGATTGAACACAGGGTACTTTACCATTAAGCCATACCCCTAAGCCTTTTTTCTTTTTTCTCTTTGAACATTTGTTATTGGTGCATTATTGTTGTACATATGATGGGATTTGTTGTTACATATTTGTACATGCACACAATAATAACAATATAATTTGGCCAGTATGACTCCCCAGCACCTCCACCCTGCTTTCCCATTTTCTACACCCCCCCACCCATTTTCCCCTTCTCTGCTGATTTCACTTTGATTTTCATGAGCTCCCCACGTCACCTTTCTTTGCCTTTTTCCTCTCTAGTTTCCATATAAAAGAGAAAACACGTGACCCTTGACCACATGAATTTGGCTTATTTTGATTAACATAATGGTCTCAGGTTCCATCCATTTTTTTGCAATTGACATAATTTCATTTTTTTCTTTATTTCTAAATAAAACTCTTTTGTGTGTACATACCCTCTTTTCTTTATCCATTCATCTGCTGATGAACACCTAGGCTAGTTCCCTAGTTTGGCTACTGTGAATTGTGCTACTGTAAATATGGGTATGCATGTGTCACTGCAGTAAGATGACTGTAGTTCTTCAGGGTAAATACCGAGGAGTGGTACAGCTGGGTCATAGGGTGTTTCCATGCCTACTATTTTGAGGAGCCTGCATTTCCAAAGTGGTTGTACTAATTTACACTTTCACCAGTAGTGCAAAAGTGTTCCTTTTTCTCTCCAGCATTTATTATTGTTTGTATTCTTTTTTTTTTTAATTGTTTTTTAGTTTTAGGTTGACACAATATCTTTATTTTTATGTGGTGCTGAGGATTGAACTCAGTGCCTCACGCATGCTAGGTGAACACTCTGCCACTGAGCCACAACCCCAGTCCTATTGTTTGATTCTTGATGACCACCATTCTGCTTGGTGTTGAGCATTGGCTTTTATAGTGAAATACCACTTGAAAATATTCATAGCATTTAAAAAACATCTGCGGGCCTCTGGATATGGCTCAAGTGGTAGCACGCTTGCTTGGCAAGTGTGAAGCTCTGGTTTGATCCTCAGCACCACATAAAAATAAAATAAAGATATTGTGTCCATCTAAAAAATTAAAAAATAAATTTCAAAAAAAATCTGCTATTGAAGGTTTTCTTACTTTTATGATTACAGTAGTCAGGTTTGAAGATAGCCCTGTGTGCTACTACTTCATGTTTCTACTGGATTTCAGGATGCTTTGCAGTTAGAATATATGATGGCAGTGAACTTTTTGTTATTTGGACACCTCTGATGCCCTGGTGGAAGTTTTCTCTGGCCACCTGACCAGTGAGCATTTCTTTGTCTTCAGCCTCCGTGAAGGGCGAGATTGGTGGTGAGCTGGCTGCTGCTTCAGGGGTCTCTGCTCCTGGGTCTGTGGGTCATGACATCATCACGGAGCAGCCACGGTCGCAGCACACGCTGCAGACGGACTCTGTGGATCTGTCTGGCTGCGACTTGGCCAGCGCTGCCACTGACGGGGATGAGGAGGACATCTTGAGCCACAGCTCCAGCCAGGTCAGCGCTGTCCCATCTGACACTGCGGTGGATCTGAACGATGGGACCCAGGCCTCCTCGCCCATCAGCGACAGCTCCCAGACCACCACTGAAGGGCCTGACTCAGCAGTCACCCCTTCTGACAGTTCTGAAATTGTAAGTGGGCAGAGGGTTCACCATCTTCCAGAACTCCTGTGTGTACTCCTTAGCTCTTTCCTGGAAGCCAGACCCGGGTCCTCCTGCTCATTGTTCTCCTGTCTGACCTCAACCCCCCGACCAGTAACAGTACAGCACAGAGGCTGCCTGCTCAGGTCTCTGGAGGGCTGGGTCTTGTCTGATACCTTCACCAAGGAAACAGCCTAGTGTCTTTTGAACACGAGGGTCAAAAACTAGGTGAGCTGATTGTAAGCACTGCTGAACTATGTTCACTTGACTTTCTTTAAGATCTTTTATTGGGCCCTCTTTAATTTATTGTGTTTTAAATTCCCAAGGAGCCCATTATTATACTAATCTGTAGTAAGCACTGCTGAACTATGTTCACTTGACTTTCTTTAAGATCTTTTATTGGGCCCTCTTTAATTTATTGTGTTTTAAATTCCCAAGGAGCCCATTATTATACTAATCTGTAGTCTTCAAGAAACTTGATTGATAACAATAGTGTAAATTATTTTCAACACTTTTTTTGATTTTTCAGAAGCATCTTCAACATGTTCCATTTTATAACAGTATGAATTTCAGTCCCTTTATTCATGGACAACAGTCAGGGTTGTCTAATCAGAAACTTTGGTACAAATGTATGCTGAATTTTATGCCCCTTATTTTTCTTTTTTATTTTTTTACTGTAGTAATGTATGCATAACACAAATTTTACTATCTTAACCCTTGTCCCCCACCCCCACCCCCTGCCTTAGTGGTGCTGGGATTGATGTCTGGACCATTTTGAGGTGTGAAGTTCTGTGGCATTGAAATACATTTGAACGTTGTCATGCAACCATCACCATCATCAAACTCTGCCATTCTTTTCATTTCCCTAAACTTGAACTCTTCCTCTGCGGAACCCTAACCCCCTCTCCAGCCCCTGGAGACCACCATTCCCTTTTCTGTCCCAAGTGTGGCTTGGGTCCTTCACACAGCTGTGGGGTTGGTCTTCTGCATTTGGCGTGTTTCATTTCCCATCCTGTCAGGATTTCACTTAGTAGTTGTCAGAATTTCTCAGCTTTTTAACCCTAAACAATATTCTATATATGGATTGACCACATTTTGCTTATTGCTTCTATATTTTAACTGTTGAAATTTGTGCTGTTGTGAACAGGGACATTGATATATCTCTCTGTCTTGTGTTCTTTTGGATGTATACCCAGAAGTGGAATTGTTTTTACATCCCAGGTTTAATTTTAAGAAGTTTATGTAATTAAATGTTTTACTACTATTGAGTATATTTTATTAAGGACATGGTGTGAATTTTTCAGCTTGTCTCTAAATTTTAAATTATGCAGAATATTTCTAAAATAGAAATGAGATGCTGGAATGAATATAAAACACTGAATTACAAATAAGAAGTAGAGCATGCATTGAGATGTGGCCACAATAGTGCTGGTCGCCTCCCCTGCCCCTGTGCTGTCACCAGCAGCTTATTGTCCTGATGTGCCTTCAACTTGGAGCTCTGAGCTCACAGATCTTTAAGGAGCAAAGCGTCTGCCCTTAATATGTGACCCATCGCCTGGTTCTTCTAATTTATGAGGTGCTTCCATATCATTTAATCTCTTAATTGTTTTAAACTAAATTTATCTTTTAAACGATAAATTCATTGATTACCTCTTTTCTAGGATTGTTCCAAAAGTGGGGGGTGAAGTCTAAGCTCCAATGCCTGAAACTCCTCTTTCCTTTGACTGATATTCAGGGCAAGGGTTGTCAGACCTTTCTAGAAGGGGTCAGATAGAACGCAGTTGGTGTTGTGGGCTGTGTGGGCTCTGTGGCCAGTTCAGCTTCTCTCATCTCTCCTGCTGAGTGTGAAAGCTGACTCAGACAGCTTGTAAACATCAGGCTGCACTGTCTTCCAGTAAACCCCTATTTGAAAGTAGGCCCTGCGCCAGGTTTGACCCCTAGGCCATCATTTACCCACCCTTTTCCTAGAGAGTGCTCTTATGCTGAGGACAGATGATAAACCAGTAATCAGATTACATAAATAAGCGCATAGGCAGGTGGCAGGAAGTGCCTCAGAGAAAAGTGAGCCAGGATGCACACACTCCCTGTGCTGGGAGGAGCCTTGGCTCTGGCTGTGTGGCCCAGAGTCCTGTATCCCTTCTGTGCCTCACTTTTCTATTCCATGAAGGTGAGGCTGATGGGTACTGTGTCTCTTGGAGATGAAGGAGGCACTGCACGTGAAGCATGGAGGATGTGTAGTGCTTCCATTCCACAGCAGACTGCCTTCTGGGCAGTGAATGTTATTAACTAGCTCAACCTGTGGGAGGTCAGCCTTCAGGAGGTAGGCAGAGGAAATACCTTTCTTCATTGCTTTTGAGTAGGTAGCTTGATTTTTTTTTTTCCTTTTTCTCTCATGAGGAATTTGGAGTGTTTTTTAAAAAAATGATACAGTAGTATAATCATTTCAATAATAATTTACTAGTCGTCTTAGAAGCCATTGATCATTTTTTCAGATAAATCATACAGAAGATTTCAAGTGGATATGAGATGTTTAACAGGATGGAATTATGATCCGAGTTTATGGCTAAACAATAGCACTTATTTTTGTTGAGAAGTGTTGTCTTTATTTCTAAGTTACCGTAAAATTTATTCTCAGAGACATGAGTTTTCATTGGGTTTTTTGTTTTTATATCAATGAGAGAAGTTTTTTGTTTGGAATATTTTTGAAATTTCAGAGTTGTAAAGCTTAAATACAGTTGTGGATGTGCAACACACTCTTGGTGGTTTCTACACATATGTTGATGCGCACTGCGTGGTCTTGGTTTTGTGTGTGTCACATGCCCTGTGCTGTTTGTGGCTTTTGCCTTGCTGCATTGGAGGGCTGGCACCTCAGTGATCACACTTCAGAATGCTCACAGACCCCTTTGTTCCATTAGGTGTTAGATGGTGCTGACAGCCAGTCCTCGGGCATGCAGCTCGGACTGCCGCAGGAGGATGAGGAGGAAGCTGCAGGGGCTCTTCCTGATGAGGCCTCGGAAGCCTTCGGAGGCTCCTCTCTGGGTGAGCCAGCCATAGGTGCTGCACGGGAAGTGCTCTCGCTTTCAGCCTTGACTTCTTAATTTCATCTTGCTTCTAAGAACAAGCCTTTTGATACCTTTGTTTTTGGAATTGTGAACAGCAGATCAAAATGGCCCATTTAGGAATGATCATGGGGCTGGGGATGTGGCTCAAGCGGTAGCGCGCTCGACTGGCATGCGTGCGGCCCGGGTTCGATCCTCAGCACCACATACCAACAAAGATGTTGTGTCCGCCGAGAACTAAAAAATAAATATTAAAAATTCTCTCTCTCTCTCTCTCTCTCTCTCTCTCTCTCTCTCTCTCTCTCTCCCCCCCCCCTCACTCTCTCTTAAAAAAAAAAGAGAACTGCTTTCATAGTGTCCCAGAGATTTGGGATATGTTGTGTCTATGTTCTCATTAAAAAAAAAAAAAAAAGGAATGATTATACTTTCTTGATCTAAATTGTGCTTTTATGTGATTATTGTGTAGCTGTGCATGAGTGTCTTTATTGGAAGCTTGTCAATCTTTATTTTTTTATTTTTGAAGCCCTTCAACAAGGTCATTTATTGGAAAGCATGGGTCACAGCAGACAGCCTTCTGATAGCAGTGTGGATAAGTTTGTATCAAGAGATGAAGCTGCTGAGTCTGCTGATCAAGAAAACAAGGTGAGCTACTTAGGCGGGAGGCAGCTGGGTACTCCTGACCTGCCTTGGCTCCTGTTGACTGCTTTCTGTCTCTGGGCACTGACCACCCCCCAGGCTACCTTCTTCTCTGTTGCTCTAGGGACTACACAGATTCATTCTCTCTGGAGAGTCCTGCCCTGACACATCTGCTGTGTGCTGAGCACTGGCCTGGTTTCTTGGGCCATTGGTTTGATGATGCCTATGCATGGCCTTGTAACATTTCTTGTTTTCATTTTGTTGCACAGTTGAAAATGTCCCTTTTTATATTGCTAATCTTTTACATACAATTTTACTGTCTTCCTAGTTAATTGATAGCAATGGGAGTGTTTCATAGCATAGTCTCATCCAGTAGAAGGGCATCCTCCAGCAGTTCCTTCCAGGTCCCCTTGTACCAGGCCTGTTCCTTCTAACCTTGTGACTTCTGCTTCCTGGCTTCTTCATGTCCAGGGCACCCTCCCTGCCTGCTAGTCCTCAGCCACAGACCCATGACCCATGTCATATGGCATGATTGCTGTTCTGGAATTATTTGTTGAATGAGCTAATGATTGAAGGTATTGGTTCTTTGGTTGTAAGGCACACAAATGTCCCTTTCTCTGTTCTAGCCTTGCCGAATCAAAGGTGACATAGGGCAGTCCACTGATGATGATTCTGTCCCTCTGGTCCATTGTGTCCGCCTTCTCTCTGCTTCATTTTTGTTAACTGGGGAAAAAAATGGTAAGCTTGGAAGGGCAGTTGCAGAGGTGAGATTCTTGGGGTTTCAGAGGTCAGCATGGTGACCAGTTTTCACCTCGTTATTGGAGAGAGCTTTACTTTCCATACACTCATAGGAGGAGGGAAGAAATGAGGGGCAGGTAGCATATTGGGTCCAGATTTGTTGATTTGAAGAAGCTGAAGGTGGCCCTTGTGGGTTTTTTGTTGTTGTTTTTTGTAGCCCTGGTTCCAGACAGGGACGTAAGGGTTAGTGTGAAGGCCCTGGCCCTCAGCTGTGTTGGGGCAGCTGTGGCCCTTCATCCAGAGGCTTTCTTCAGCAAGCTGTATAAAGTACCTCTCGACATCACAGAGTGCCCTGGTATGTTCACAGTTCTCCTTTTTTCCCTCAAATTGTATCACTATTTTTAAAACTATTTCCGACAGTTATGGCGCTTTCAGTTTTAGAGCAGTGTTTCAAGTTAGTTTGTGCATGTGAGCTGTGTTGTAGCTTTCCATAGACACATAAATAGTAATTGTCCTAGTTTCACGGACTCCTTTTTGATGCTATGTTTGTAATGGAAATACATGAAACAAGAAAATTGAAGTCTGGGAATATCAGAGCTATTTATGTACATACTGGATTTATACCTAAAGCACAAACTACGTTGTCAAAATTGTTCTGAGTCACACTCTTTTTGGCCAGCCGTTCACACTCACAGATGAGCAGGGACCAGCTGAGGCTAGCGAGGGCAGCAGCAGGCCCCGTCTCCTGTCCTGTGGTCATTGAGTAGTAGAAATTATCTCCTGCCTTCTCTGTGGGCAAGATGGCACATTTTGCTTTTGAATTTACACTAAGTAAGTGTGTAATAGTTTAAATTTTTCTAATCTTTATTTTGAAAAAAAAAAAAAAACTCTAGGAATACTGGTTGTTATCTGAGAGCCTAGAATTATAATCCAGAAAATCTGTTATATTGAGGAGGTATCAGCAATATGATGAATCTAAAATCCTAAACACCAGAATGTTTTTTGCCATTTAGGTTTATTATAGCCAAGTTACTTACAGATTTGTAAAGCTCCCACTCTTTTTCTTTTTTGAGAATTAAGCTTTTAGTTTGAGGTAGAAAGTTGATGGTTGCTGGTTGGTAGAAAGTTGTACAGTGACCGGGCAATTTGTCCCCACAGAGGAACAGTATGTGTCAGACATCCTGAACTACATCGACCATGGAGACCCGCAGGTCAGAGGAGCCACTGCCATTCTCTGTGGGACCCTCATCTGTTCTATCCTCAGTAGGTCCCGCTTCCATGTGGGCGACTGGCTGGGCACCATTAGAACCCTGACAGGTAACTGCCAGTTCCCAGTAGTCTTTTCCCGATTCCATTGCCATGTGAAGTTCATGTGAAGATGTTTATCACATGTTCTTCTGCTCAGGAAATAAATTTTCTCTGGTGGACTGCATTCCTCTGCTGCGGAAAACTTTGAAGGATCAGTCTTCTGTTACTTGCAAGTTGGCTTGTACTGCTGTGAGGGTGAGCACAGTCTTTTGTGTAAACCATTCCTTTGATGGGTGGACATTTTACCATTGTTAATAGTTAAAACTGGAGCTTGGTTGGAAAAATTCTCACACATTCTAAAGCTGTAAATAATGATTAGTGTGTGTGTCCATCACTCAGCCTTAGAAAAGGCATTGCCAATCATGTTAAAGCCTAATAAACTTTAAATTTTAATCCTTAAAATATGCTTTCTCCTAAAGGGAGGGTATATTTAGAAATATTTCTTGCTATTATTAAATGTAAGATCTGTACAATTAAAAAAATACTGTCTTAGGCCTACAAAATGCCAGAAGTCAAAGTGAGCCCTATGGATAGTCTTGGTCCCTGAATTTAGTGCATGTGGGACCTTTATGGCTCATAAATCACAGTTCACAGTCAACAGTGATAAAAATCAACCAGTAAAAGTCAGAATGAGAAGCACCCTGTGTTGGTCAAATGTGTGGGAAAAAAATCTCCCTTCTAAAAAAAATCTTATGGCCTGATAATAATTTTTCTTTTGTTCCAATTTTGCCAAGTCTGAGTCAGCCATGTTTCCTTTTTTTGTTTTTTCAATACCTTTATTTTAGTTATTTATTTTTATGTGGTGCTGAGGATTGAACCCAGCACATTGAACATGCTAAGCAAGCACTCTACCACTGAGCCATGACCCCAGTCCTCATGTTTCCTTTTGAGCAGAAGCAAGTCAGGCGTAGACAGCAGAGTTGTACTGTTAGCTGGGAATCAACACACTCAGAGGTCTTGGGGCCACAGAAGCTCTGCTGTGGTTCCCTTGTGCAGTGAACAACACAGGAACCTCCACCGGGTACTCCTTGGTGTGGGGCCCTTGCCCTTACCTAGCCTAAGGTTTATGTTGAAAGTTGGTGGTAGGACCCAGGTGCTGTGGTGCACATTTGTAATCCCAGAGGCTTGGGAGGCTGAGGCAGGAGGATTGTGAGTTCAAAGCCAGCCTAAGCAACGGTGAGGCGCTAAGCAACTCAGTTAGACACTAAAATACAAAATAGGGCTGGGGATGTGGCTCAGTGGTTGAGTGCCTCTGAGTTCAATCCCCAGTACCCTCTGCCAAAAACAAAGTAAGTAGGTGGTAGGATTCTGTTGTACATGTCCCTTATAACCGATGATGAGTATTCTTGAAATTGCTATTTGAGAGTTGAGGCCATGACGTGGGAAAAAATGAGCAGAAGAAAGAAACAAAATTCTGTGAGAGGAACACGTACTTTTAAACTTGATTTTACTAAGGTAAAATGTGTACCATGAATATTTATAAGAGCCTCCTGCTTCTCTGTTTTGAAAGCCACAAAGCTAGCTGGCAGGTGTGTGGGCATGCTGTTTAAGGGCATCAGTGTGGCTGCTGGTGGCTGACCCCACTGTCCTCCCCCTGACTTCTTCCAGCTCTGTATCATGAGTCTCTGCAGCAGCAGCCACAGTGACCTAGGGCTGCAGCTGCTCATCGATGTGCTGGCGCTGAGGAGTAGCTCCTACTGGCTGGTGAGAACAGAGCTCTTGGAGACTCTTGCAGAGATGGACTTCAGGTGAGTGAGTTGAGTTCCTTGGTGTAAGGTATGAAAGCTCAGAAGCTCACTTGAGAGTAGAAAGTCCTGGGCCCCTTGCTGTAGTTAGTGATGGTGCTATAGCTCCTGTCTGTCCCACGTCTGTGGCGGTCAGGTGGAAGACGGCGATGTCCTCCTTTCCAGGTGTTTTAGCTCTTTGTCTTTTTGCTTTTACAAAATTAAAAATAAATAAATAAATAAATAAATAAATACAGGCAGAAGACCAGATGTTTCTGGTAGTCTCAGTTGGGTGTTATGGGTAGTAGGCGTAAGAGCCCTGAATCTTCTCACCTTGTCTTAAACTTTTGTTTTCAGTTTGTAGATGGACACAATACCTTTATTTTATTTATTTATTTAGTTTTTTGGTGCTGAGGTGCTGAAGATTGAACACAGTGCTTCACATGTGCCAGGCAAGCGCTCTTCCACTGAGCTATAGCCCTTGTCTTAAACTTTTTTTTTTTAACCATATATATTCTGTTTTTCATTATACTGAACATAAGAGAGGCTGTTGGATTTTGTTGCAATTAAAAACTAATTTGAGTTGGTATAATCCCCATAGCTCGGGAAGCTGAGGCAAGAAGATTGCTAGTTCAAAGCCAGTCTCAGCAATTTAATGAGACCCTAAGCAGCTTTTTGAGAGCCTGTCTCTAAATAAGAAATAAAAAGGGCTCAGGATGTGGCTCATTCATCTCCTGTCATTTTGAGGAAGTGCTGGTTCTGAGAGCTCCTCTGGCCCGTGTGCAGCTTTGAGGCCCGGCCGCAAATTTTCATATTTGTATGTAAAGAATGTTCACAGTGCAGGCTGGCCCTGAGTGGCTGCTGAGTGGCTGGTGTCACTGTTGATATGTTCTCTTGTTAGGCTGGTGAGCTTTTTGGAGGCAAAAGCAGAAGCCTTACACAGAGGGGCTCATCATTATACAGGGGTAAGCAGCTCATTTTGTGAGACTGTCCTGCCTTCCAGGAACCTGTGCTGGCAGGGCCTCCGAGTGGTGTGAAATTTCTCTGAATGCTTGATGAAGGTGTGACTGTCTGGTGTGAATTTAAGACAAGTCATCTTGAGTTCTTGCCCACCCACTTTCTAAATACCTCAGATTTGGTCAAATACAGAGATTATGTTTATTTTTATTACCTCTAAAGCTTTTAAAACTGCAAGAACGAGTGCTCAATAATGTTGTCATCTATTTGCTTGGGGATGAAGACCCCCGGGTGCGACATGTTGCCGCAGCAGCATTAGTAAGGTATTTGCCAGTGCTTTATCTCTTCACTCTTGTAATTGAGGTATAAATAGTAAGAGAATGGGAAGAGTGGGAAACTCAGAGGGATAAGGAAGTATTTTCAAGTCTCATAGCTTGTTTTAAACATTTCTCCTCTTAACTACAAAAGAAAAAAAAAAAGATTTGGTAACCTGAGTCAAATGATAATTTAAAAAGACTAATCTTCTAATTTAAAAGTAATATATTTGCATTGTTAAAATTTTGGAATATAGAGAATAACACTAAGAAGGAAAAAAGTCACCTTCAGTTCAGATGGCCTCCTGGCAGTAGGCTGTGCCCTCTGCACCAGAGTTTCTGTTACTGACACGGCTCAGACTTAGCCCTGGGAGGGGGCGGTTGGGGACCTCGGGTGAGTCTCGCGTGCCTTCTGAGTATATCAGCCTTCCTTTCACGGTAGGCTTGTCCCAAAGCTGTTTTATAAATGTGACCAAGGACAGGCTGATCCAGTGGTGGCCGTGGCAAGAGATCAAAGCAGTGTTTACCTGAAACTCCTCATGCACGAGACGCAGCCTCCATCTCACTTCTCCGTCAGCACCATAACCAGGTAGGTACCTCTGTCCCCAGGCTTGTTGGCAGAGCAGGCCTCTCTTGGCACCCTCCTGGGGTGTCACCTGCAGGTGCTGACTTTCCTGAAGAAGATAGGTTAGGTCAGGATGCTGGAGCAGGTCTGCCTTTGGATGCCTCCTGTCTCTTTTCAGGACGGGCATGCCGCCTCTGTGGCAAAGCCCTTCCAGTCACACAGTGGTGACTTCAACATGCTTGTCTCTTGTCATGAGTGCATGACCTCCCTCATGCTGACTACTACATGTGTATGTTGTTCCCACGTGTGACCTGAAAGCTTGTTCATTGAATACTCTCACTTATTGATGTCCCCTCTGAAGAGAGTGTTACTCCTGTGACTCTTCAGGTGGGTGGGCTAGTACCAAGTGACCATGCTGTTTGGGGTGGCCCCGGTTCAGGGAGTGAGGTGCTGCCTCTTGGCCTGTGTTGTGCAAGCCTGGGCCTTGTCCACCAGCCACATAGACTCCCTCCCGCCTTCTAGGCGAGCACTGCAGGAGCATGTTGACGATGACGCAGGTGTCTTCCGAAGACTGCAGAAGTGATTGTGCTGTGCCTTTAAGCTGTCTTTTAAGTGTTATTTTGAATGTTGGTTTTATATGATGCTCTCCTTTCTGTTGGAGTTTTTTTTTTTTTTTTAAAGTTGACCAAGTGATTTCTTAGTTAAAATGATCACTTAGTGGAACTCAGCAAAATCTGAAGTCATTACTCCCAAGTAAATGTATTTTCTTGTGTAAAGACCACTTAAAAAAACAAACACAGAGCTTGTTTCTGGGCTGTCTTCTGTCTCCTTTTTTAACCTCAGAGCAGGTTTTTTCCTGTGAAAAGACTCAGTGTAAATATTCCTTGAAGACAAATGGAAGTAGTTTGAGACTTTGATTTTGAAGAAATTGGCAATCTTAGAGTAAATGGCTATTTTTATTTATTTATTTATTGTTTAATTGATTTTTTAAAAAATACACGACAGCGGAATACATTACAATTCTTATTACCCATATAGAGCACAATTTTTCATATTTGTATGTAAAGAATGTTCACACCAATTCATGTTTTTGTACATGTACTTTTTTTTTGCATTACAATTCTTATTATGCATATATACCACAATTTTATATCTCTGTTTGTATATAAAGTAGGTTGACAAATTGGGTCTTCATACATGTACTTTGGATAATGATGTCCATCACATTCCACCGTCCTTGCTAATCCCCTGCCCCGTCCTTTTCCCTCCCACCCCTCTTCCCTATCTAGAATCCATCTATTCCTCCCATGCTCCTTCTCCCTACCCCACTATGAGTCAGCCTCCTTATATCAGAGAAAACAATCGGCATTTGTTTTTTTGGGATTGGCTAACTTTACTTAGCATTATCTTCTCCAGTGCCATCCATTTATCTGCAAATGCCATGATTTTATTCTCCTTTATTGCTGAGTAAAATTATGAGTAAAGGCTTTTTTTAAATGCTATTTCAGAACAAGAATACAAGAGGGCAACAGAGATGGGTCTAACATGGCAGTAAAATGGTCACCAGCTACTGCTTTGAGAAGTCATGCAGTTGCAGACAGGAGCTCTCCTCTGGGCACCCAGCTGTGCTCATCTGTGTCTGTGTGGCAGACAGGTTACCAGCACACCCAACCGCCTGCTCTGTTAGAATCTCTGATTCTCCAGTTTCCTTGTTGAATGTTGTGTGGAAAAGGTTGTGAGGGCCATGAAAGTGAATCTTACGTGATTCCTGTATGGGCTTCATTTAAACCATTGGGAAAGCAGAGTTTGCAGGGCAGAAATGGACAGATGGCACGGATGGAACATGGAGACAGTGCCTGAGGGGCCCAGTAGTGTAGAAGGGGATCTCTTCCATGTTGGGCTCAGGGTTGCTTTGGGTACCTCCAGCGGGAGGGATGCTGGATGGTAGGTGAGTTATGAGGAGCGCAAGCTCTGGTACCACTAAAGGTGCCTGGAGGGTATGGACGGGTGCTCAGCCTTTCTTTCCATATATGACCAGATTTATTTCTAGTCTTTCCTTAACTTTAAAGTTGAGTCTTTTAAAGTTTTGTCTTCTTCCAGACTGTATTTTCATTTATTTCTCACAGTATTAGGGATTGAACCCACGTCCTTGCACATGCCAGGAATGTGCTCTACCACCTGAGCTTTACTCTCAGCTTTGGTATCTGATCTTAAAGGTTTTAGGTGACATTTGACCTTGAAAAATACTATACGCTTTAATGATGGATCTCAAATCTCTCTTTTTTTCTTTATAGACTCTATAGAGGCTATAGCTTATTGCCAAACATAACAGATGTCACTCTGGAAGGAAACCTCTCGAGAGTGATTGCTGCAGTGTCTCATGAGCTCATCACCTCAACCACACGGGCGCTCACAGTGAGTCTCTTTCTCAGATGGGTCTAAGGAATTACTTCCAGTGTGTCTGACCAGTTGTGGTCATAGTGGTGAGGCTCTGGGTCAGACTTCAGCATCTATGGAGCCTTCTTGGGGACTGTGCTTTGTCACTGGAATCTTGGCTTGTTCCAACAGGAATGGTGAAGAGCTCTTTGTTTCTGATTGTTGAAGTAATACATGCTCAGTTTAAAAAAAATAATAATAATCAGCTAATTTAGGAAGACACAAAAATGAAATTAAAACTCACTAGAATCTGAATTGATCATGTGATAATGTATTGGAAGGTTATCATATCTCCAATAAAATTAACTTAATGATTGTATATAGTAAGGGGAAAAAATCAGAAATGCCAACACAGATATTTTGTATAGTTAACTATATCTTCATTTATGATGCTAAAATTGAAAAAGATCTCTAATATCCAAAAATCCAGGAATGATCAAATTTTTTATTATGAATTAATTCTTAACATTATGCTTTGGAGAAATTTTAACAGTGTGTAGAGATAAAAGTCTGGATTATAATGTTGAATGAGAAAGATAGACTACAAAACTGTGTGTGTGGGTATGTTTGGTTGGGTTAGAGGTAAGAAAAATACTATTCATGAATATACACTTCTCACGTACTCAGAAAGTGACTAGCAAAAGTTGCCAAAATGAGGTTTTCAGACTGTGGGTGATTTTTACTTTCTTCTTTATGTTTTTCAAGGAGTCCCAAATTTTCTAATATGAGCAAGTATGACTTTTATAATAAAAAAGAACAATTTGGGGCTTGGGCTGTGGCTCAGCAGTAGAGTGCTTGCCTAGCATACATGAGGTGCTGGGTTCGAGTTTCAGCACCACATAAAAATAAATAAATAAAATAAACATTAAAAAAAACTTATTAAAAAAAAGAACACTTATACAAATGTAATGTTAATTTTCTGATTGGTAGGATAAACCTTTTTGTTTATGTGATAAAAATACTTGGATATTACAGAAAGCTCAGACAACGGATTCCTCTGTCTTGCTAAGTAAATAATTGCTTTTGAAACCTAGATGTGTTAAAGGGATCATACACTTGATATATTTTGTTGTGGCCTCTGTGTAGCAAGCACTGTTCTAGGCTTGGGATGCAAAAACCTCATGCTGATTTCTGCAGTCTGGTGGGAGAGATTGACTGAAGTCAACTGGCTTCAACTGAAGTCAACCTTCCCCTGCAGCTCCAGGCCTGCACTGACCACCTCTGGCCCCCCTTCCCTGGGAAATGGTCTGCCCGTAGTAAGACTCCTATTTTAGTGGTCTAGCCGTATGTCTTTTTAAAGTCTGAATTTGCACCCCTGCCTCCCACCCCTTAAATAGCCTGATGGTTATCGCAGACTCAGTGTTCTCCCAGTGGTTGGTAATCTTTATGCAGGGCAAGCCCTCTAGGTGGTTGGGTGTAACATTCTCACTCCTATCTTCTGTAGTTTGGCTGCTGTGAAGCTTTGAGTCTTCTTTCCACGGCCTATCCGGCTTGCATCTGGAGTTCAGGGTGGCATTGTGGGTATGTATTCCCTCTGTATATAGTTATTCCAACTACATGTTACAGCTGTAGTTACTGGAATACTTTTTTTCTTTCTCTTAATGTTTTTGTTAAGTTGGCTTTTTTGAAATGTATCTGAGAGAATACTTGTTTTTGCCCTATTGTGAAAACTAGTGAGAGGAGCTGTTGGAAAATACTGAACTAGTGGTCATTCTAATGAATGCCAAATGTTCTTAGGCATCCTAGGCATTCAAGAGTGTGATTTCTGGGTTCATTTAAGGGAATTTTCATATTTAGGCAAGAGACTCTCCACTTCCCAGAATATAATCAGTTATCTTCTTAGTATGCATGAGACCCTGGGTTCAATATCCAGCACCAAAAAAGAGAAGGACTAAAGCTTGGGATAAAAGAAAAAGTGATAGTAGTGTGGATAGTTTAACAGTAAATTTTCAGTGCAAAAACAAATGCAAATTTGCAAATATCTGTTTTATTCTTAAAAATAGCTAAGAAGGGGCTAGGGTTGTGGCTCAGTGGTAGAGTGTGCACCTTGCACATATGAGGCACTGGGTTTGATCCTCAGCACCACATAAAAATAAATAAAGGTACTATGTCCATCTACAACTAAATATATATATATATATATATATATATATATATATATATATATATGTATATATTAAAAAATAGCTAAGAAACTAAACAGCTGACAAGCCTTTTTTAATTGGTTTGATTCTTCCCAAAATTACTCTGTGTAATAAATATCAAGGCTGGGTACAATGATGTATGCCTATAATCCTAACAACTCAGGAGACTGAGGCAGGGGGATGGCAAATTTGAGGCCATGTTGATCGCAAGTTATGAGACCCTATCTCAAAATAAAGTGGCTGGGTGTAGCTCAGTGGTAAAGCGCCCTGGATTCAAGCCCTGGTACACCCCAACCCTCACAGGTAGCGCATGAAGTCGTCATGAGCTGTGAGGTATACTTTGGAACTGTGGTGCTTACCTTAACAACTTTCATTTAAAAGTCCTTTCCCTCCATATATGGCCTGCCAGCAAGTGCGCAGTAGTGCTGGGCCTCCTGCTGCACTAGGGAGTGGGCTCCATGTGTTCCTAGGACTGAGAGAGACCGTGGGGACTCCTATCACTTTGGAAGTGATGCAGACTTCTTGTCTGTCACATATGGCCAGCTAACATTTGCTTTAAGTGGGTCACATTCTTGTGACGACTCGACTTTCATGGGAAGAAGGGAACTAGTGACTGAGCAGCTACGGTTTCTGATCAGAAGTGCAGCACTAGACTTGACTTCCGAGCACCTTTGGCATAGGAGTAAAATGTGCTAATTCAGATGCTGAAAAAAAAACTGAAGTGACTTTCTGAGCTGGTTTAGTGTGTTGTGCAGTGCCTTCCTCCTGGAGTGTGAGGCCCTTGCCTGAGCTGATGCCCTTATTTGGCCTTGTCTGTGTCTTGCTTGCAGGGTGCCCCCTCTGAGTGCCTCTGAGGAGTCCAGGAAGAGCTGCACTGTGGGGATGGCCACCATGATGCTTACCCTGCTCTCCTCAGCTTGGTTCCCCCTGGATCTCTCAGCCCATCAAGATGCTTTGGTTTTGGCTGGAAACTTGCTTGCAGGTACTGATTCCAAATTGGAAGAGATACTCTGGGACTTTAGCTTCTGATTTCCTCATGAGGAGTACCACTGGTGGAAAACACATAAGGGAAGAAAAAAAATCTTGTGAATCATTGACAGGCATATCTTGTCACAACTTTAGGTGTTGCTGTATGAATGTGTTTATAAGCAGCCATTCTGTGCTGGGTATTTTAAGGTATCCTTTTCCCAGTCCAGCCCCTTGGCTGGCTGTGGTAAACTCATCTTGAGTTTCATTTTAGTGGGTACCAGTACCAGGCACTGTTGTAAGCCTGAGGGCCATAAGAAGGTATGGTGTATGGGTGCCATTCTCAAGTTGGTTAGACTGGAAGGGATTTATGCACACAAGCCAGGGGCAGCACCGAGTGGCTGTAAGTAGATTCTTTGTGCAGATTTATGGGCTGGCAGAAAAGGGCACACCAGATGGGATCTGGCACATGCAGAGGCATGGAGATGTGACATTGGGGGGAAGATAAGTTACTGTAGATGGTCATGTGAGGAAATGAGAGAGGAAAATGTGGCCAGTGAGGAGGGCAGAATCCACTAAAACTGGATTGGGGAGGGGTTGTTCTCTTGGCTTTGGGAAGCCATTGACTGGTTTCATGAAAGGGACTAAGAGTCCAGGTCTTGGGTTAGGAAGGCTGTTCCACTGGCTGAGTAAGTGCTGCAGGAAGAGGCGGGGAACTCAGTTACAAGGTGGATGTTGAACTTCAGACCAGAGACAGTCCAAATAGATAATGTCTTTGGGATTGGAGGGGGAGACTGAAAGGGTGAAGGAGGCAGAATCACAAGGCCTTGGTCTCCAACCGAACCTTTGTTGTAAGGATGTGGAAATTGGAAACGTAGATTTTGGGGGGCATGTCACTTGCATGTTGAATTTGAGGAGTCCATTGAACATCAGGTGCAGAAGTCCAGCAGAGTCTCAGCATAGCTGGGTCTAATGACATATGTCCCCCAAGCAATTTTCTCATATCGTGGAGGTTGGAAGTAACATGTGCACCTGTGTCACAGCCAGCGCCCCCAAATCTCTGAGAAGTTCATGGACCTCCGAAGAAGAAGCCAACCCAGCAGCCACCAGACAGGAGGAAGTCTGGCCTGCTCTGGGGGACCGGACCCTGGTGCCTATGGTGGAGCATCTTTTCTCTCACCTGCTGAAGGTGATCAATATCTGTGCCCATGTGTTGGATGATGTGGCTCCTGGGCCAGCAATCAAGGTAACTTCTTCCTCAGGACGGCTGGTGTACTCCAGTTCTCATAGCTGTGGGTCTCTGGGCCACCTTTCTTTAGAAGTCTGTTCCTTATTCTCTTTTGCTCTAAGTAAACAAAATTGGTCCCATCCTGCCAGTACATTCAGCATCAGAACAAGGGCTCTGCTCCTCCCCATCAGCTCCTGTGGTCCCGTGGAGAAGCCTGCCCCTGCCTAGGCTCTTGGTGTGTCTTGATTCTTTTCATCCTTAAGCCTCTCATCTAGCTTCATGCTTGCCTGTCTATAGCTCTGTCTCCTATCCTCACAAGCTCTTCTTCTTTGGTCCTGTGTGTCTGGACTCTGCCCCCTCTTCAGCCATCCCTTCTTTAATCCTTTCTGTTCTGATTTCTTTCACCACCCTCTGGAACATTCTTCTTGCCAGGGTCATGTCTTTAAATCTCTAGGGCACTTCCCTAGCCCTGTCTCTTCTCCCCTCTGGACTCCAGAGACCCTCTTCCCCATCTAAGCCTTCTCTCTAGTCTGCTCCCTAGTGGCTTCAGATTTCCTCCATCCCTCCCTAAACTGTGGTCCAGTGTTTGTTGCCCACCTTTAAGTTTCTCTCCTAGGGCTGGTGCACATGTGCTCTCCCTGGACACGCACTGGAGCTGTCACAGCTCTTCCCCTCTGCTCACAGACATCTTTGAGCTTAAAAAAAATTTAACAAGCTGGAAACTCAGCCCCTAAGTCACACTAGACACATTCTGAGGGCTCAAGAGTCACACGTGGTTAAGTGGATAATATCCTGGCTGATCCAGACATGGAACATTCCCACTGTGGCAACAAGTCCCCTTGGACAGTGCTTTATGCCTGTTCCTGACACAGTCACAGAGTGCCCCCATTTCCTTCTTTTGGAGGGGATGGGCCTGGGGGCTCTAACAGCCTCAGGCCCTCCTGACTCCCTGAGGGACCTGTCCATCTCCAGCCCATTTGCCATGCACCTGTGAGGACGTTCTGGGCTGTACCTGCTGTGGTTGTGGTGTGGGACAGGGTACGTACAGTGGCTAGGCCCTGTAAAAATGGGTTCAGAGAGCACAGTGAATTGCATGGGTTAGTGCTTTTCAACACACAGTAAAACCACATATTGTAGTCTTCGATTTTCTGTATTTGCCACTTGGGTCTTGTTTTTGTTTTCTACTTTAGGCAGCCTTGCCTTCTCTAACAAATCCCCCTTCTCTAAGTCCCATTCGACGAAAGGGAAAGGAGAAGGAACCAGGAGAACAAGCATCTGCTCCGCTGAGTCCCAAGAAAAGCAGTGAGTCCAGTGCAGGTAGGAAGTTGCGGGGGAGAACGGGCTGCTGTGTGTCGTGCAGCGCGTGAGCTCATGCTGCCTTCGGAGTCGAGAGCCCAGCTTGGCACTTGGTGCTTTATGGAAATCAAGTAATGGGAGTAGAGTCAGAGAAGCCTTCCCTGGGAGTGACTTCAGGTTGTACACACCAGTTTCTGAACGTCTGCAGACCACCTTTGGTCTTAAGGGTCTCTAAGCATCTTGCTGAAGCACATTCACTATACCTGCAGGCAGCTGGCCAGGGCACAGGGCCTGCTCTCCTGTGTGTCCTCCCTTCTGCCCTCTCTTTGAAGGAAAGGGGTGCTCTGCAGATGAGGACTCCTGATTTTCAGTGAGGGAGATAGCGTGAATGGCTGAGAATAGGGATGGGGAGACTGATTCTGCTATAGCAGGAATTCTGAAGCCAGAAATGGAACGTTCGAGTTTGGAAGCACTTAAAGAGGCAGTGGGGAAAAAGTCATCTGAGTTGGAGAAACACAAAAAATTCACAGGTGTTAGAGGGGCTTCTACAGATGAAATGTCAGAACAGAAGCCCTGGAAGTTTGATGTGACTATACGTACTGAATTCCAACTGCCCTCGCTGCTCTTACTGGGGACCTTGTCAGGGATAAGGGAGGGCAGAGCAGGAGGTATCTGTTGTGTCTGCACCCAGCTCCAGCCACATGCTTCCCACCCGCCGCTGTGTTCCGGAGTGGTCTCGTGATACGCACATACACACAGGAGTGGCTGATTCACATGTGCATTTATTACTTCATGTACTTACCTTGTTTTGTGGAGCATTTTCGGGTACACAATAGCATTGTTACTAACTGTAGTAACTGTATTGTTCAGTAGTAGGTCTTATTCCTCTATCTAAAATGAAATTTGTATCCTTTGACCAACATACTAAGGCTTCTAAAAAGATGCCCCCCCCTTTTTTTGGCCTTCTTTTTTGTTCCATATTTTTAATTGTGCATTATAGTTGTACATAATGGTGAGATTTGTTGTTACATATTTGTATATGCACACAAAAAGATGCTCTTTTCTAAGGATTGACTCAAGTACACCAGAAAGATAGACTTTTTTAAAAGCTGCGGACTGCACATGTACACAACTATCAGCATGTAGTCATCTTGCTGATGAATTAAATGAATCAAGCACTCCACGTCAGAAGTCCTTAAAACTATAGTAGAGACAGTTGTATATGGCGCTTGACCCTTTAACATTAAGCATTAGTTTAATGATAATGTTTGTGCTCTTTATAGTTTTCAAAACATGTCAGCCTGTTTGATTGCGTAAGGGGCTGATGACTGAGTTGCCTGGGGTTAGCTCTGTGTTCTCCAAGGAGCCTTATAGGTGGGAGGGCCCTGGATAGGCAGCAGCTGTGCAGCTGGCAGACCCATGCCTTACAAAGCAGGCAGCAGCAGCAGCATAACATCACTATGGTTCCTATTATTATTTTATGTTGTTTTTTTAGGTCTCAGGTTCTGCTTCTGTGTACTAGTCAGTTTCTCCTTATATCTTATTAACCAAAAAGTTCAAGGAAAGTTTTGAGTTTGTTTCTACTAGAATACATTTAAAAGTCTTTATTGTCAGTTGGTATTTTCCTTTTGGTCTGAATGTTAATTTTATGTTATTTTAGCCTCACGACAATCCGACACCTCAGGGCCTGTCACAGCAAGTAAATCCTCCTCCTTGGGGAGTTTCTACCATCTCCCTTCGTACCTCAAATTGCACGACGTCCTGAAAGCTACACATGCCAACTACAAGGTGTGGGCCTCTGTTGCTTGCTCAAATATACATGCACCTGTGCGTGTTTCTGGTGACTGTTCACGTTCGTATTGTGGTTTATAATAGCTTGGTAGCTTTATAAATATTTTGTGGTTTCACATTAGCAAAATGATCTTTCCTGGTTTGAGGCTGTTGCACCTGGGCTTTTCTAGACCTCCCCACACATTCAGATATACCAGGAGGATTCCTGGACTCAGCATGCAGGTGTACTCACAGCATAGGCTCGGCACAGTGGGGTCTTGAGGACACACAACCGGGTTACAGGGCAAGTGGCCCTGACAGAGTGTAGAGGGATCCCTATGCAGGCTTCCTGTGCCCTGTCCCTCTGTGAGGCTCACTTGAAAGTGCAGCATTGTGCTGTCTGCCTAATGTGAAGCAGAGCTCCAAACAGAAGAAAAGCACCTGGTTTGTGTTGAGCAAAACCCAGGTGTTTCAGATGATCAGTAGGCCATGCATACAGCTAGGAGACGTCACCAACTCTCCTCTCCTTGGCTCCTCCTGCATCTCAAGGCACCTTCTCCCCTGTTCTGCATAGCTTGCCTGTCGTGCCCCCACCCCACTCCACCCTCTTTCTCAGCCCTGGTTCCTTTCCTTGATTCCTGTGTTCTCCATAAGACCGCTGTTCCTCTGAACTCCTGGGGCTGCCACCTTCAGCCCTGTTCTGCTCAGAGGCTAGCTAGGTCTACTTGAGGGCTTGCTCCCTCCAGGTTCCTAGGCCCTTCCCTTTCCCCTTTCCGCTTCTGGAGAGGAAGCATTGCTGTGCCAATTAGAGGGGACTTTCCTCCCTGAGCTCTTATCCTCACGTGACATCACCCCATTCCTCTTGTCCTCAGTGGTCTCATTGCTGGATGTCCCTTCCTTTCCCTGGCCTGTTGAAAGCCACTCAGGCTATCCCAGCAAGCATAGAAGGTTGATCCACTCTGTTTTCACTCTGAGTCTGTCTCCTGCCTCCTTCCTCTGCCTTTGCCCATCTTGGGTGGTTAGTTTTAATATCACTGGGCACATTCTATTCTATCAATGTTTTTGCTAGTGTTTATTTTCATACGCAGTCCCCCTCACACCCTTGTTTTTTTATACATTATGTTTTTGGTCGTGACCCATCCTCTGAGTCTATAAAATAAGGAAATTACTGTAATTTAATTAAGCACAATCTTTTAGAAACTTAATTGACTCCAACACTGATTTAATATTTTGTGGTAGCCAAACTGAATAACTATATTTGAAATGGTTTCTGCCAGGGATCCCAATGAATATGTCATAGGTCTTTTGTACTTTATATTTCTTGATATGTATATATCAGATACTAGTTATGAGGGGCATTTAACAGTGTTTTTCTCTTTACGACATAAGGTCAAGAATTTTGCTTTCAGTAGTGTCAGCATAACTGGGAGAATAACAGTGTTTATGTAGCTATTTGAAAGAGTAGTTTCCTACCAAGGTTTTTGCCCAGTGCCAAAATCAGTAAGCACCTAGGTATCCTTGATTGGGAGTGTGAAGAACTGCATGCCAGGAACATCTCATGCAGAGGGCATTTGTGTCACTGTTACAGATAATCAGATTGCAGCCATGCCAGTAACCCTGTGCTCTCTCCTTCTGCCTTACCAAGGTCACCTTGGATCTTCAGAACAGCACTGAGAAGTTTGGGGGGTTTCTGCGCTCAGCCCTGGATGTTCTTTCTCAGATTCTAGAGCTGGCGACACTGCAGGACATTGGGAAGGTCTGTGTCTCCTTTTTTCTCCTTGAGCTGTGGCTGGTACACTTGGTGTGTGCCCGTGGGCTGGGGCTTCTCAGGAAGAGGTCCAGTACTCCAGGCATGTCTAGGAAGCAGCAGCAGCAGTGTGGAAGGACCTCTCCCTAACTTCACATCCTCACGTCAGGCTCCTGGTCCCTCTGCTGTCCCAGATAGGACATGCGGAAGATTTATGTTTGTTTTCAGCATGTTAGTTTGGTGCTGTATAATGGTTCAGACCCAGTTTATTCTAGAAAATTTGGCTTAAAAACGTGCTGATAAAATCCTTTATTTTCTGGGGCTGGGGCTGGGGCTCATCGGTAGCACACTTGCCTAGCATGTGTGAGGCACTGGGTTCTATTCTCAGCACCACATATAAGTTTAAAATAAAGGTCTATCAACAACTTAAAAATTAAAAAAAAAAAAATCCTTCCTTATTTGGCCAGGTGGAAAAGGGCAAGAACAGACTCAAGATAGTGTGTGACTGGTTTTCTGTACCTTAGGAAGAAGCAGAGCTGGGGGACACGTGTTCTTTGGGTTGGTTTTGTTTTGTTTGTTTGTTCTCATTTTGATTCTGGGGATTGAACCCAGGGGCACTTAACCCCTGACCACATCCCCAGCCCTTTTCATTTTTATTTTGAGAAGGGGTCTCACTAAGTTGCTGAGGTTGTCCTTGAAATTGGGATCCTTCTGCTTTAGCCCCCCAAATCGCTGGGATCTCAGGCCTTCACTATGTGCCCAGTGTTCATGTTCTTTGGTTTCAAGTGCAATAATCCCCCTCCCTACATACGACCACTTTATAATGAAAATGCTCAAGCATGTGGGAAAGTTATAAGGTTTCTGTGGTGAATACTTGAGTCATGGACCCAGAGTCTGTAGTTTTTGAACTTCTTCTTTGTATGTAGCAATCGTCCATAGAAACGTCATAGTGAATTCATGAAATGCTGCATTATCCCAAGATTCAAAGGTAAATAATTATCAGTTCACATTTTAATCAAGAGCGACATGAGTTGATCTTTATATTCCTAAAGTCAGGGCTACTGTTCTGCATGTGTGGTAAAGGTGTATATAGAAACTTCTGTTCTGAAAATCATTGTGTTTGGGACAAGAAGAACTGGAGAATTCAGCATCTTTTCCTCCTCCCTGTGTCTTTCATATGAAGGTAGTTTTCCTCACCTCTACTTTCCTGTTTTTGTACATTTATCTTCCTCTCTGTTCCACAGAGGCCTCTATTATCTCCAGTTACAGCTTCTCCTAGGTATTTGTACTTGGAGGTCCATTCTGCCGGCTGCAGTTTCCCTCCCTAGGCTTTCTAGTGAGGTAGGTGCGGAAGGAGCCTCTGAAGGTGGTTCTTGGCACTGGGCCTCACTGTTGTGAGGTTTCCTCTTCACTGATGTGTGATCTGGACAGGGTTTGAAATCCATTCCTGCTGCACTATAATCCTGGGTTAGTTGCAAAGATACCATACGCTTGAGGCACCTGGTCAGCTTGAGATATGCAATGGCAGCCTAGGTTGTGACTGCTGAGGGAGAGGCAGCTGGAGCTTCCGCTGTGTGTGCCTGGGCCTGCGCTGACTGCCTGAGGGCAGGCGGCGCTCAGGGTAGCAGACCCCTGAGCGAGGCTTCAGATTTCTGTGAGCTTGTCTTGTTATTAGAAGGCAAAGAGAGATTTTAGAGTAAACACAGGGTTGTTTCATTTTGTTTTTCTAAATACCAACACTGGGAATGAAAAAAGTAATAGTAATTCCATGTTATTGACAAGTAACTTTTATTTTTCTTTCATCTTGACCTTGTTTATTCTGTCCTCCTCTTTATACATGATTGAAATTTAATGTGTGGTGGGTGCTTTGCATTATATATAATGCCCGTTTTCTCATATAACTCCATATTGCTCTATGTCTTGTTTTCTGTCTTTAAAATCTATACTACTTCCCAGTGTTTGATTGTCATGTGCCTTGATGTAAGAAACAGCACAACTTGTGTTTTTTTGTGGCTGGGTTTGTTGAGCTTCTTGGTTTTGGGTTTTATAGTTTTTTAAGTTTGCAAAATTGGGGGCTATTATTTCTTCCAATATTGTTTTTGGACCACTACCCTCCCCCCATGACATTCTAATTACCTGCACATCTGGTTGCTTAAAGTTGTCCCTAGCTTACTGATGCTCCTTTCAGTTTTTCAGTTTTTAAACCTCTGTTCTTTATTTTGTGTAGTTTCTACTGTACCTTTGATTTCTTCTAGCTTTTCTTCTATGATGTTTAATTTGCTTTAAATCCTGTTAAGTGTATGTTTCATTGTTAACTTTGTGGATTTTTTATCTCTAGAAGTTTGACTTGTGTCTCCCTATTTCTCTTTTGACTACTAAACATTTTGAATACAGTTGTAATAGTTTAATGTGCTTTGCTAATTCTCAAATCTTGTTTGTTATAGGTTGGTTTTGGTTGATTGAGTACTTTCCATTATAGACTGGCCTTTCCTGCCCTTTGCACACCTGCTGATCTTTGACTAGTTGCCCGATATTGTGAATTTTACTGTTGGCGTGGGGTCTTTTTGTTTTCCCATAAGTCCTGTGAGGTTTGTTCTGGGATTCAGTTACATAGCATGGAAACGGTTGTCTCTGTTTCCAATCCAGTGCAAACTGGATTGGTCAGATGTTTTGGAGCTGTGCTTAATCTGTGCACTGATTATTCCCCTCTACCAGGAGAGGCTAGTACTTCCTGAGTGCTCCATAAAGGATGGGTTTTACCATCAGGCTAGTGAAAAGAGTGACCATTCCTGGTCCTTTGTGAGCCCTGACACTGTCTCTACTCCTGATGATTCTTTCTCGGACCTGCACTTGGGTAGTATCTTCACAAACAGGCACCGAGTGCTGGAGTCCTTCCTGTCGCCCTCCCCCCCCTGAGCTCCCCTGCTGAGCGCTGGAGTCCTTGGTACCTCTCCCAGACCTCCAGAATCTGTCTGTATTGCTCTCTTCCTAGTACTCTGTCTTGTGTGTAATAGGGGACTTGGGTGTCCTTGGACTCTGGGTTTTGCCTTGTCTTGATGTTCTGGGCTTGGCTTTGTCCATCTTCCTCGTGGATGACCTGGGAATTCTCAAGGCAATGATCTGGGGCAACTGCAGGCTCACCTTGTTTGCCCCTCGTCTCAGCCTTGCTGCCCTTCACGGCCTGATGTCCGTGTCTTGAAAACTGCAGCTCTAAATCTTTGATCTGGACTTTTCAAAGTTGTTTGTCTCAGGTAGGAATATGAGTCTACTTCCTCTCACCTTGTTCTGGCCAGAGAGGGGATATCTCTCTGTATTACATTAGATGTTAATGTCTGCAACAGGGTGCTGGTTCCTGTCACTCTGGAATTCTCAGGCCGGAAACAGCACCCATTCTCACTGTTTGCAGTGCCTGCTTCAGTTTTTTTATGCCCACTAATCATTCCATACATATTTGCTAAGAAGGTTCTTGAGGACAAATTGCAACCCAAAAGCCTCTGGTTGTAATTCTTTCCGTTAGTGTTTATGAGATCCACTATGAGGCAGGAAAAATAAAAAGGGGCATATAACAGGTTCAATCCTGGGCATATAACAGGTTCATCCTTGAACATGAGGATATCAGAATTTCTGAAAATACCTGACTTGTGTATTAAATACTAGCAGCACTCTGTTCCTTATATATATCTTTATTTTATTTATTTATTTTTATGTGGTGCTGAGGATCAAACCCAGTGCCTCACAGGTACTAGATGAGTGCTCTACTGCTGAGCCACAACCCCAGCCCATTCTGTTGTTTCTTAATACAGAAAGTTCTGTCTCACAAATGCAGAGAGGCACTCCCGCCTGCTTGGTGCTGATTGACAGCAGCTGACAGGAATTGTGGCTCGAGGCTGATCGGGCAGCCAGGAAGCATGCTATTGGAACTGCAAGTCTGGATCCATGGTGTTCTTAGAGTCATTCTCCTCCGCCCTCTTGATTCTTCAGGAGGATTAGTACCTTAGGCCTCATTTTTGATGGTAGAGTAGCTTGTGATAAGGATGACAGCACTCTGTTCCTTCTTTATATATATATATATATATATATATATATATATATATATATATATATACTTTTTTTTTTAATCAGTCATTTTAGTTATTTTGGTCAATTGCCATGAGATACTTTGAGATCTTATGTGTAGTAAATCATGTAGCAGTGTGCTCCAAGGTGCTATGTTCAACCAAATACATCCAGGTGCTCTGCAGATTTAGGGCTTCAACTCCTTTGCACTCTTCTGAATTCCGACCCTAGATGCAGAGTGGACAGCAGATACTCCATGTCTGTTCATTGAACACAGATGAATGGATGGATATATAAGTGTGTGAAAGAATGATTTTCATGTTTCTATTTCAGGACTTTTGACTGTTCAAGGTGATAAACTGAAAACTTCCCACTGATTTTCCTCTTGTGTTGACACAATTTAAATGGCAGCTGTGTGTGTCTTTGGTTTCTGTCTGCAAGTCACTTATTCTTTACCTGCTCTTTCCAGTGTGTGGAAGAGATCCTTGGATACCTGAAGTCCTGCTTTAGCCGAGAACCCACAATGGCGACTGTTTGTGTTCAGCAGGTGAGAGTGTCATTTCCTGCCTTTCTCAGTGGCCCTTCAGGCCCTGTGACCAAATACTACTTCTTCCTTAGAAGCTGGTGCTGGTGGCATGATCAGCAGGAAGGGCTGGGTGGTCTGAGCTGTCACTCTTTTGCTTGCTTATGGTGGGCTAGGAGGGCATCCTCCTCCCTCCTTAGGAAGATGTGAATCACTGTGGGGAATGGAGGACTTTGAGCTGTGCTGGATCCCTTGCTGTCTTACACTTGCCTTTGTCCCTGTGGGTTTCTGTTCAGAATGCCCAGTCTCGGAGCACAGGGAATTCCCAATGCTTAGGTGCCGGCAGCACTGCTCGGCGGTGGTCTCCCAAGGTACTGCATTTCAGAGTTTTTGTTGGATTTGCTGCTTGCAAAGAAGAGTTTTAACGTGTTGCTCATTCTGGATTATGTCAAGTGTCAATGCTTCATTTTTTTTACTCCAGCTGCTGAAGACTCTCTTTGGAACAAACCTAGCTTCCCAATTTGATGGCTTCTCCTCTAACCCCAGCAAATCTCAAGGCCGAGCACAGCGTCTTGGCTCCTCCAGCATGAGGCCAGGCTTGTATCATTACTGCTTCATGGCCCCCTACACCCACTTCACGCAGGCCTTGGCAGATGCCAGCCTGAGGAACATGGTGCAGGCAGAGCAGGAGCATGACACCTCGGGGTAAGTCCTGGTGGGAATCTGTCACTGGTAGAAACACAAAAGATAAGCAAGGAATACTTTTGAATAGGCATTTAAAAATAAAAGTAAGTAAGCCAGTATCTCCTCACTTTTCACTGTGTTCCAAAAAGTCTAGAAAGTATGTCGATGCACAGATGAGTCATCTTTCTCTGCAAAGCAGCGCCTGGCCTAGCCCAAGGCTGGGAAGCAGGAGCCTGAGCAGGTGTCTGGGAAGCACCAGCTCTGCATTCCAGTGGTGCTCAGACCAGATTGGGACATACCTTGTCTTCACTCAAGAAAGCTCATTCTGTTTTCTATACTCATAAGTTATGTGATGTTTTCCTTTGCACTAGTGTGATGTGTGTGGTAGCACTTTGCCAGTTTGAGTGAGAGACCATTTAGCATGGCTCAGTGGTGTTGGTATTCAGAGGTGTTTAACGGTCATAGAAAAGTTTCAAATGTGTTACTTTGTGTTTTATAAACTGTTTTGGCTTTTTTTGTTGCTGTGACCAAAAGACCTGTTGAGAACAATTTTAAAGGAGGAAAAGTTCGTTTTGGGGCTCCCAGTTTCAGAGGTCTCAGTGCATAGATGGCTGACTTCATTCTTTGGGGCCTGATGTGAGGCAGAACATCCTGGTAGAGGAACACAGCTCAGGACATCACTACCATGAAGCAGAGAGGGACCTCTCCTCACCTTGGACAAAATAAAAGCCCCAAAAGTGACCCGCCTCCTTCAGCCACACAGAACCTGCCTACAGTCAGTACATATCAGGGGATTAATGCACCGATTAGGTTAAGACTCTTATAACCCAATCATTTCACCTCTAAACTTTTTGCATTATCTTACATGTGAGCTTTTGGGGGACACCTCATATTGAAACCATAATGTAAACTTTCTGGTTGAAAATCTTATTTCACTTAAATTTACCCTTGTCTTTTCAATGCCTGGAATACAGAAGGTATTTCTTTTTTATTTTAAGCTGTGCTACAGATTGGACCCAGGCCCTTGTGCATGCTAGGCATGCATTCTGCCACAGAGCTACATCCTCAACCCCGGGTGTTTCTTAAGTTACCATAATTATCAGCCCAGTATTTGAGTTGCTACTCTTGAATAGTACCAAAAATAGAATCCTTAATTTTTATTTGATAAATGTAGTGATCACACAGTCGTGACTAAAATACTCTATTTAAATGCTCTATGTAATCATGTGGGATGTAAGTAAGTGAGTGAATATGTGGCCAGGTGCACGTGTTGCTGTTGTTTTGTTTTTGAGATGGAGGGTTGCTGCATTGCTGAGGCTGGTCCTGGCCTCCTAGGCTCAAGGGGTCCTCCTGCCTCAGCCCTCTGAGTAGCTGGGATTACAGTGTACCACCACGGCTGGTACTGTTACTGTCTCAATTTCAGATATATTTCTTTAAAAGAAAATAATATAATCAGTGTAAATATTATAAAGATTCCTCCCAAGAAAGTCAAGTGTTGTCTTCTAAATCACTGGTCACCTCTCTCAGGTCCTCCTGGAGTTTAGGCTGAGTGTGGGTTTCCTGGAGCAGAAGGCCTTCAGGTGGCACCTCGTGGCTGCCAGGCAGCTGTGACTCTGACTTGAGTCTCACTCTCTGCAACCCTTGCTGTTGCTGCATGGAGTGGCCACTTGGTTCTCCACACTATGACATGTTGGCATTTTGCCAAGTTGAAACTGGTTTTTAGTGAAGCATATTCCTTGCTTCCCTCTTCTTGCATTTGGCAGATGGTTTGATGTACTCCAGAAAGTGTCCACTCAATTGAAGACAAACCTCACAAGTGTCACGAAGAACCGAGCAGATAAGGTAAATGGTGCCATTGCTGGTGACAGGCCGTGGACCCCTCCCGTGAACACAGGGTGCTCTGGTACTAGAAACAACACCCAGGTTCACTGTCCAGAGGTTCTGGCTGAAGCTCACTGGATTTTCTTTTCTTACAGAATGCCATTCACAACCACATTCGTCTCTTTGAGCCTCTTGTTATTAAAGCTTTGAAGCAGTACACCACAACGACATCTGTGCAACTACAGAGGCAGGTTTTGGATTTGTTGGCGCAGCTGGTTCAGCTCCGGGTCAATTATTGTCTTCTGGATTCAGATCAGGTTTGTGGCTTTTGTCTCTTGTCCTCTATACAGATCTACCTGAATAAAGGTTACCCTAGAAAGATGCTAGCATCTATCTACCTTAGGGAAAAGTGAGGTTTGATTCTACCCCCAACACCAGTTGCTGCCTCCTGACACTTTCATGGATCCAGAGGCAGAAGGCCTGGGCCCTGGTAGGCCAAGCAAGAATGGGAACAAGCCCCAACTGCCCCACGTCTACATTGAGCTCTGGTAGGATTAGCCTTTAAAAATCTACCAGAGGTTTCCCCATCCATTTAAAATGCCTTCTCTCCTTGTGTTCAAAATAGCCCTGAATTTCAGTTACAAGATATAATGAAGATTTATTGTTTTGGTGAGCATTTTTGCAAAATCCAGAGACTTTTCTTTTTAAATGCAGTTGTAGTTTTTTAGTTGTAGATGGAAATAATACCTTTATTTTATTTATTTTTATGTGGTGCTGAGAATTTAAACTGGTGCCACACACTTGCTATACTACCACTGAGCCACAACCTCAGCCCTTCAGAGGCTTTTTAAAAGTAAATTATCAATTATTGTCTGCAGTTTTAAGCAATATAAAAAGTTGGCTTGTCCCCTTAGAAAGGAACATCATCTGCCCAGGCTAATAGCTGAGACCTATGCCTGGATCCTCCAAGGGGGCTGTGTGGCCTGCAGCTGCTCTGTGGGCATGAATCTCAGGCTAGTTGTGTTCCTTGGTGATGCATGATCCAGCCTCTTTCCAAGCAAGGCTTGTGCCAGTGCCTTCATTAAGGTTTAATTACCTTTAGGTCATCACGATTTGTTGTTGTAGGGCCCTGCTTGCCTATGCGAGGCAGGAAATGTTTTGAGGTAGAATTATCATAGTTCACCATTTCCTTTTAGACATAGGTATCTTTAGATCTTGTTACTCTGCTCCATTCACCTTATGGATTTGCTCCTGGGAGAAGGGAGGACATGCCTGATTGGCCCAGGCTAGTTTCTAATGAGAGGAGTCAGGCTGGAGCATGGCTTTTATGCTTCTTCTTTGATAAAAGCTACCTGGAGAAAATTGGCCCACCAGACATTCCCTTTGGGGAGCTTCATTCATTTCCTCACTTAGTTTCCTCTGACACTGAGGCTGTGTGGGGAGAAGTGGGGACCGGGGAGGTAGGGATGGCGGCAGGTGTCGAAAGGGCAGGGAGGAGGGAAGCCAGGGCACCACTTTGGTGTGTTCTGCTCGGAGCGTGTCCAAGACTGCCATTGATGCTTCCCTTCTGATTTCCCATTTCTGACTGGGCAGAGGTGGAAGCTTAGTTCTCATGTGGCAGTTATGGACTGTGGCTTCTTTGGGGGCTATCTTCAGTGGACAAGAAGTAAATAACTCCCCTCTTCACAGACTTGTTGGGCAGAGGACTTTGCAGCCTTGTCAGATTTTTTTTCTGTAGTCATTCTGTATGGATCCTCTTTTTAAAACAGAGTGATTTTTGTCACTCTCTTCTGTCACCCTAAAATCTTCCTCTGATACCTAAACACTGAGAAGGGACAGCCTGCAGATTCTCAGCACCATGCTCTGCACGTACGCTGATGTCGCCTTAGCGCTTCACCTGTGCCCCCGCCACTGCCCCATGCCAGTAGAGCTCTTTGTCAGCCACCCTCCCCTGGTGGAGTTCTGCCTTTCTCTCCCCCAGCTCTGGACTCCCATTTGTTCTGTTGGCTTTGGTCACATAGCGCCTTTCCTCCGGCACTTAGGTCTCAGTACAGGAACAGTTTCATGAATAAGAACAAGGCTGTGAAATCTAGTTCTTAGTGATTCCCTGAGCAGCTGCTGAGTGTCTGTCCAGGGCTCTGAGGACAGAGAGTCCTGCCTTATCTGTGGGAGCTTCCTGTCAGGGCGGAAGAGCTGGGACACCCACGCCACCTCCGCTCTTCAGGTGGGCTGCCTTCTTGGGGCTTGGCACTAGACTTCATTGAGCACGGGTAAGAGGAAGATTTGGGGCGTTATATTACAGGGAACCCCTTTTGCTTGCTGGGTTTGCCATTCTCCGGAGCATACAGTCCTCTGATGTGATTTAGGGTAAAGTTGGCATCGCCTGGAATTCATCATTTGTTTTCCCAGTGAGGTTTGGGTCATTCAGTGAGCTTGTCTCTGAAGGGATTCCTGGGAATGTTCTGCAGTTACGAACAGGTTTGTCTGCTGTCAGGAAACTTGGTCAAAAAAATTTTTTTAGTTGTTGATAGACCTTTATTTTTTTTTAAATTTATTTATATGTGGTGCTCACACATTCCAGGCAAGTGTGCTACCACCACGCCACAGCTCCAGGCTCATCAGAATTTATACAGATAACATGATAACATGGTTTTCTATATTAATCCTGTTATTGATGTGAAGCTTGTGTTCCTGCCTTTAGGTGTTCATTGGATTTGTCCTGAAGCAGTTTGAGTACATTGAAGTGGGCCAGTTCAGGTAAGGAGCATGTTGTCATTTAGAGTCCTGTCCTTGCTTTGTGGGCTACACTGCTGTTAGACATCTTGCTGGGCTTTGTCTGAGCAACATGCAGTGTGTTTCCATTTCTCTTAAGATTTAAGACAGACCTTCTCATGACTGCTAGAAGTTCTGCACCTGGTCGTCACACATGTTGTTGGTTTCGTTTCACATTTCAAGGGTTTGCTGATGGCGACAGTTGCTCATTTCTGACTGACGGAGCCCGTCTTTTCTAACCAGCATCTCAGGGGCAGTCGTCCTGCGTGTCAGGACGTGTGCTTCCTCCAGTGGCTACAGCTTTCCTGCTCCAGGCATTAGGCTGTAGCACACCTGCCATGCCTGTTAAGGTTTGTGGGCATGAGCACTGAAAAGTAAAACTGTTTAGTTTCTGGAGCACTTCTTAAGTAGACTTTTGAATAAAGTGTTGAAGGAGAGTGTTCCAAGAGTCACTGAGGTCTGGAGCTCCGCGTCTTGTCCTTATGATGTGACACCTTGACTATGGTTTTGGGCAGAGTACTTTTCCTCCTTCAAGTCTGAGGTGCTTCAAGAGTGAAGGGGCAGGTGGAGAACCAGGTCATCCATGCTGCCAGGTGCCCTCTACCTGCTCCTGCTTCACCCTCCTGGCCATCAAGCTCTCTGTGCATGGGAAGGATCAACAAGGTTGCAGAGGCTGTTTAGCTCAGTGTGTGCCTTGTCTCTCAAGGCTGAATCTTGAGTTATTTCGTATTGTTTATATTGATCATGTATCTTAATTTTGCTAAGAAATGTCTAAATGGATGTTTTTTTTTCCCAGGGAATCAGAGGCAATTATTCCAAACATCTTTTTCTTCCTGGTGTTACTGTCTTACGAACGCTATCATTCAAAACAGATCATTGGAATTCCTAAAATCATTCAGCTCTGTGATGGCATCATGGCCAGTGGCAGGAAGGCTGTGACACATGGTAACAGGCCACATCTTTCCCTGTCTTCAAGTGTCGTGACATGCCCGACAGTGTTAGTCTTCTTCCACCACTTGGAGCTGTGTGGATGCCAGCTCTGCTGCATGGGCCCTGTGTCTGAGCGCGTGTGGGTGGTGTGTACATGCACGTGCAGGTGACAAGTGCTCATAGAGGAACGGGTACATTCTTGAGTCTTAGGAGTCCGGAATCTACTTGTTGGGTAAACATGAGAAATAATAAGATCATAAAACAGTCTGAATGTAAATGCTCCTGTTTATCCATATGAAACAAAATTTTTTTTACATATTTTTTAAATTGTAATTGGACACAATACTTTTTTTTTTTGTTGTTTTTTAATGTGGTGCTGAGGATCGAACCCAGTGCCTCACACATGCAAGCAAGTGCTTTATCACTGAGTCATACCCGCAGCCCTCTGTAGGTTTTTGACCTTTGATGGGATGTATTTAAGGATGCTTGCAGACCACTAGATGCGAAATACTGTTACCACATCCACTATTCTCCCCCTGCAGCATCTGCAGGAGAGTACAGACAAGCGGTGCTGAGAGGCAGGTCTGGGCTGCCCTCTCAGGCTCCACATTAAGCCAGAGGGCTGGGACTTGGCCTAAAGGTTTCAATTCAAGTCTCAGCAAAACACAGATTATTAAAGGCATGGTATTTGGGTCACTGGGTTTAGTTGAACATTCAAATGTCAGATACAGGAAACTAATATTTTCTTAGTTTCTTGGACTTGGAGGGTCTTTGGGCAGAGAATCAGAGTCAGTGGGCAGCTTAAACCTGTACTTTGTACAGGGATGCTTGTTTCCCTGTAGGAAGTCAGTAAGTGTGTCCATGTGTGCATGTCTTTGGGTGTGTGTGTGTGTGTGTGTGTGTGTGTGCATGTCACTAAGAGTATACTGTGTGCCAATTGCAATAAATTACTTTATGTTTTTTTCTATAGAATAATCAATTTAGTTTGGTTCCTTTTTCAGCCCAAGATAACTAGGGAACAAAATTTTTATCTAATGAGATAGTTTACATAGAAGGTTTCATCATCTGATACTGTGACAATTCTGTAGGAAAAGTATTAATTATCTTTGTAGGCAAATCAACTAGATTATACACGAGACCAAGGCTATTATTAGTTTGGTTATTGGGAAAGCTCTTTTATTTTTTGGTACTGGAGGTTGAACCATGGGTGCTCTGCTGCTGAGCTTTAGTGCTTTCTATTTTGAGACAGGGTCTTGCTGAATTACTGAGGCTGGCTTCGCAGTTGAAATCTTCCTGCCTCAGCCTCCTGAGTAGCTGACATAATAGGTGCACGCCACTGCTTCCAAATGACTTTTCAATTTAAGCTCTCTTTTGTCAGAAATGATGTTATATTAAAGGAGCCCTCCCCCCTTTTTTTTTCTTTCTTTTCAGAAGCTTTCACAAAACTGTTGGTGTTCAGAGAAAGAGCCTTGGTCTCCCTCAGTGGTAGAATAATAATTTCACAACTCACTGATGAAACCAGGGTTTAATTCATCTCCTGTCACAAAACTAAGTACAGGCTAGGGTTTTACTTATATCTCGAAACTGTTTTGGAGGTGTTTAGACCTGTCTACCAAATGCAGTGTTCTCCGGAGGCTTTATTAGCATGCTCTTCTGTGCCCACAGCCATCCCAGCTCTGCAGCCCATAGTCCACGACCTCTTTGTGTTGAGAGGAACAAATAAAGCTGATGCTGGGAAAGAGCTTGAAACTCAGAAGGAGGTGGTGGTGTCGATGCTGTTGAGACTCATCCAGTACCATCAGGTAAGGGGAATGTGCAGGGAGAGTGGGGGACACGAAAGGAAGTGCCGTGGGGTCCTGCATGTGTTGACCTGCCAGCTTTGGGCTCTCTGGGCCTGGGGAGAAGCCAGTGATGGAGATGGGATGGGCTGGCTGTGTCTTTACCAAGACAGTCTTGATCACGATGGTAGAATTCTATGAAATAATATAAATCTCAAATCTGAAATTATTTGAAGACTTTTCTTCTTTTATGTACTGCTGTTTGACTGGTAAGAGTCTTTTTCTTTCTTTTTTTGTTTTCACAATACCTTTATTTTATTTGTTATTTTTATGTGGATCGAGTGTTTGAACCCAGCACCTCATGCATGCTAGGCAAGCACTCTACCACTGAGCCACAACCCGGGCCCGTGAGAGTCTTTTGTGGTGCTGAGAATCAAACCCAGTGCCTTGCATATGCTGGGGAAGCGCTCTGCTGCTGAGCTGCAGCCCCAGCCCTGGACACTCGTGTTGATCACTGTGTGTGATATCAAAATACTTCCTGCTTAGCTAAGTCCCATGACTGTGATAAGAAGGGAGAACACTGCAGGGTGGTGTTAGAGCAAGGAGCTGGCCTAGGCCAGCACAGCAGTGCAGCCGTGCGCTAGAGGGGCTTACCATCTGCACGCCTCACAAGAGACTGAGCACACTCTGGCATGAAGGGGTTAGGTTCTGGTGACTTATGTGCTGTCCTGAGAAGGCAGCTGTGGAGATGGTTGGTCGGGAGGGCTTTACAGGGATGTCCCTGAGGTGGCTGTGTCTGTCTAGCAGCCTTGCAGTGTCGCCCAGGGGTTGCGTATTTGGTGGGGAGCACCAGGTAGTAACTTGGTGGGCGTGGTGGCCCAGTTGGTCCGCTGCAGCTCCTCAGCTCTGCTGTCACAGCTTGCTGTACGCGAACGCCAGGGCTGTACCCAGAAGAACTCATTCCATAGACAGGGATGGGCCGTCTATCACAGACCTTCACCATTCAGTGTCTCTGTCCAGAACGAACCCTGTTCTCTGTGTGGAGACTCTCACACAGCCCTCCGTGACTCTCGGAGGTGGGTGTCACGCAGGGATCACCTTGTACAGAACCCAGAGTGGATTCAATGTGTAGACAAGTAGGGGTGCCTGCAGAGCAAGCTGGGTCAGGCCGTGTTTGAGTTTTCCCATAGGCTGATACAAGTTTGATGTTTCATTTTGTTCCTTTTCTCTGAGTGTGTAGTCTTGTAAATTCCATAGAAATAAGACCTCCTGTGAGTCACCCATGCAGCAGGTGACTCACACACACCCGGAAGGGACCTGCTGAGTCTCCCCTTGCATTTTCTTCTGGTTCCCTCACATCCACATGTCACAGGTGAGGATGCGCCTGCTTCCTCAATCCTTAATCAAGGACCCATCTGCTTGGATCCTGGACTTGTCCAGCTAAACCAGTACCCGGTGGGGGATGAACAAGTAAAAATAAGGTGCCGAGCTGTGAGGCTTGCTGACCACGCACGCTCTTGCAGGTGCTGGAGATGTTCATCCTTGTCCTGCAGCAGTGTCACAAGGAGAACGAGGACAAGTGGAAACGGCTGTCACGGCAGGTGGCGGACATCATCCTGCCCATGTTGGCCAAGCAGCAGGTCAGTCACCACTACCCAGCTTGCTGCTGCGCAGCGCTCTCCTCCTGTGTGAAGTAGACTGAGGTCCTTGTGGAAGAGGGTTGGATGGGCTCGGCTCCCCTCAGATCGTGGTGGAGTCGTGCTTTGGTAGAGTCCTCAGTGCTTGTCACAGGGCATGACTTCTTTCCACAGTGACCTCTCGGGTTGTGATTGACTACCCACTTTATAAGTGGGGAAACCAGGACTCAGAGGGGTTGTTGAGACTTTCCAACATCACACAGCTCAAAGTGCTGGGGCCGGGCTTGGGACAGGTCTGACCAAAGCTAGGTTTCTTTTTCTGTTTTTTTTTTTTTTTTTTTTTTTTTAAATACTGTCTCCTTTGTTTGTTCTTTAGCTTTTTGGGATTACTGCTTTATCTCTTATAAAGTAATGTGGTTATCCATCATTTAGTCAGAATTCCTGCGGTCAAATGGTGTGACTGGTTGTTTGCACAAGAGCAGTGAAAGGAAGGGTCTGGTGTGCCACGTCAGGTGGAGCCCACAGCCCTTGGTGTCCAGGCACAGTGAGCCTTGTACCCCTTGCAGCAGCACCTTTGTGACCGGGGAAGGGCTGCAGGGACTGCTGCGGATCATCCCACCAGAAGGTCCCATAGCTGCCTGGCAGAGCACTGGCCTACGATTTGGGCTCTGATTTTGTTTTGTGGCGCTAGGGACTGAACCCAGGCTGGCTCTTCAGCTGAACTCCATCCCTAGCATTTTTTATTTTTTATTTTTTATTTTGAGACAGGGTCTTGCTAAGTTGCTGAAGCTGGCCTTGAACTTGCAATCCTCCTAATCTTCTGAGTAGCTGGGACCACAGGTGTGCACCACCACACTCTGCTCACGCTGAGTTTTGAATGGGGTCATCAGATGGGTGTTCGTCACTTTGTTCATCCACACTGAACAAGTGCTCTTGAGTAGCAAGTAGCTGCTCATAGTTTGGGCATTTGATAAAAACAGGCTGACTCCATGGATAGTTACTATCTTCCTAACTTTACCTCATTCTGATTTCTTGATGGACCTGTTATTCCAAGATCAGTTGGGCAGTAGAAGGAGGACTCTTGGCTTCTGTAAGAGTCTTGGCTTCTGTTGGGATCAGCAGACAGGTTAAAGTGGTGAGGGACTCCAAGCCCATATGTAGATCCTTTCCGAGCACTGCTCTGGTTGCTCTGTCCCGTTCTCTTACCTGTGTGCACAGTTTGAGGAAGACTGAAATAGAAGGCCTGAGTGCATAGTCAATGCCTGGTTTCTCTTCTGCTTTCTGTGACACTGACACTACCTGTGGGTAGGTTGCACACGTGCAGCTGCATTCAGAAGTCTTGCTGGGCAATATTGCAGGTCAGACACCTTCAGTAGGTACATCAGTGAACAAGTTACGAGGGAAAGCTTACCAGGGGATGTTTGAGTACACGTGCAGGAAGGAAGGGGTGGGAGGGAGTGTTTTAAACAGAGCACACAGCAGTGCAAAGCCCTGAGGTGGGAACATGCCTGTTAGGGTACAGCAGGCTGGCCTGCTGGAGCAGTCATAGGAAGAAGGACGGGCAGCAGGGCCTGGTGGGAAGGCCAGTATAGTAGACTTTGGGAACCCTTTAGAGGGCTTGGTACAAAGGAGCAGTGTGGTGATTTGAGTTTGCCCAGATCAGACTCAAGGGGAGATGAGAGCTGAGCAGGAGGCTCGTGTGAGGCCTCGTGGTGCAGTGGTACCTATGCTCAGAGTGTGCAAGTAGAACCAGCAGGGTGTGCTTGTGGCTTGTCCCTGGGACTTGTGGAAGAAAGGTTTCAGGGCAGCAAGGTGCTACCACAGGTGAGACAGAGTGGGGACAGTGGCTCTGGGAGATCAGAACCTTGCATGGAAGTGGTCAGCGGTTGCGCCTGTTGGGTACCCGGTGGGGTGAGAGTGTTGTTTGAAAGCGAGTCTAGAGCTGTTGAGAGAAAGCCAGTCGGTAACATCTGAGACTGCCTGAGGTCACATTGGACTGAGCCCAGGTGGAGGGGTGGAGATGCCCCAGTGCCCAGACCACTGAGTCTAGCTCAGAGGTCAGGGATGTGTGGAGATGCTGTTGGGGGACAGGAAGGGACAGCCACTGCCAGGTGGGGAGGCAGGCAGGTGTGGTGTTAATAAAGCCAGGTTTAAAAAAGCATTTCACGGAGGCAGGGGTGGGGAGCATTTCATGGGGGGAGGCAGGGGTCAGCTGTGGGTGCCCTGAGAACTCAGCTGGGATGGCAGCACCAAGGGCACTCGCAAGCAATCTTGGAGGATTGGTTAGAGCCAAATTGTGACAGGAGTCTGTTCTGAAAAGAAGGAAGAAAGAAATTGGAAAGACATTTGAAAGAGGGAACCGAAAGTGGTGTAGCACCACAGGAGGAGAGGGGTCAGTAGGAGATGGTGTTCACAGAAACAAGCAAATAGAGAAGTCATGTGGGGGATAGACGGAAAGTTGCCCTCATAGTGTCCTTCAGCGGAAGGCAGGGTCAGGCTCAGCTGTGTAAGTGGCAGGTAGTCTTTTGCTGTGGGTGTGGGGTGCCCTTACAGAGTAATGAGAGGGCAGGCAGAGGTAGTGGCACCTGCGCAGGCCCAGACTTGGGTAGGCGTGGAGCTCAGAAGTTCTTCAGTTTCCTTATCCTAGAATGTGGCTCAGTGCTACAGGAGTCAAGTACCCCATCTCTTTGCAGTTGTTGAGGTGTGTACACCTTAATACTAATAAAAATGGAAAGCAGAATCCAGCAGTAGGGCCTGATTGAATAAGTTGTGGCACAGACTTGATTGGAGCATTTTGCATCCATTAAAAGTGATGTTAGGGGCTGGGGTTGTGGCTCAGTGGTAGAGCGCTTGCCTCGCACATGTGAGGCACTGGGTTTGATCCTTAGCACCATCTAAAAATAAATAAATAAATAAAGGTATTGTGTCCATCCACAACTGAAAATTTTCTAAAAACTTTTTTAAAAATTAAAGTGTTGGTTTTTATAAGCCGTTGCCTTGGGTGTTCTTCATTGTATTGTAGAGTGAGTAAAACAGACACATGCTTGTCATGGTTTCTCAGAGCAAACAGCCACCTCCCCAGTGGGCAGCCGTTTGGTTCAGGAGCATGGCATAAGTTAAGATGCCATGGGGCTGGGCTGTGGCTCAGCGGTAGAGTGCTTGCCCAGCATGTGCAAGGCACTGGGTTTGATCCTCAGCACCACATAAAAATAAAATAAAGATATTGTGTCCAACTACAAAAATTTTAAAAATTGAGGGCGGCAGCTACCCAGCATGTGTCAGCATGTTACTGGCTGGCAGAGTCGGGCAGGGCACAAGCAGAGCCAGGAGAGAGCAGGAGCAGCTTCCCCCTCTGTGAAGGGATGCACAGGAGCCTGGTTCACAAACGCCGAGGCCAGTCGCATCTGCGTGGTGGGTTCCAGGTGGCTCTTTTCATGCTTTTGTACACTTGGTCCTTTTACAGGAAGCAGATATCACTTACCTAGAAAATCTAAGTAATGTTTTTACTGTGGAGAAAAACACAGTGCTGTCCTGAGAGCGTGCTTGCTTCACTGCTGATCTTCCAGTGCTGTGATAGAAGGGTGGTAATGGCAGATGATGAGGAAGATGTGCCCTGGAGAGCCAGGACCTGATGCATGCGGAGTTGCGTCTCTGTCGGCTTACGTGGAAATGTCCATGCTGTTTAATTCCACAGATGCACATCGACTCTCATGAAGCCCTTGGGGTGTTAAATACTGTATTTGAGATTTTGGCCCCTTCCTCCCTTCGCCCTGTGGACATGCTTCTGCGGAGCATGTTTGTCACTCCAAGCACAATGGTAAGTTGCCTGATCCACCTGCAAGGCAGGGCCAAGCACAGGCCTGCTGTGGGCAGGGGGGCAGAGCTTGATTTCCATCTTTGCTAGGTCCTGGCTGATACTGGTATGGCTGCTCTGGGACCATGCTGGGAGAACCAGTGGGGTGGGGATTTGTTGATGGAGTAAAAACAGGGTGATTTTCTTTCATGAAATGGGCAATCAGGGAAATCTTTTCTTTGCTCTTTCTCTAGCTACAGTTTATTTATCCTCTCTTTTAGGCGGCTGTGAGCACTGTCCAACTTTGGATATCTGGAATCTTGGCCATTCTGAGAGTTCTGATTTCCCAGTCAACAGAAGATATTGTTCTTTCTCGTATTCAGGAGCTCTCCTTCTCTCCATTTCTAATCTCCTGTCCAGTGATTAACAGATTAAGAGATGGGGACAGTACTTCAACACCAGAGGAACACAGTGAAGGGAAGCAAATGAAATATTTGCCAGAAGAAACATTCTCAAGGTATGCTCTCTTTCTGAACCTGTGCGTGACCCTTGTCCTCTGGGAAGCCATGTGCTGCTGCCTCATGATCAGTACGTCTGGAAAAGTTGCTAGTCTCCTGTGTTCTGTGAGCTGGATCCCCATCCAGCAGTGTGTCTGTGTTTGGAATCCAGTTTGCCTCGGTGTGGCCCTTGCTTTGCACATCTCTTAAGGTTTTGTCGTGTTGTCTTTGTGCTCTTTAGCAACTCTGCAGCAGTGGCCACACAGAGGAGCTTAGGTAGTAGGGGATGCATTGTCTACAGAAAAATTAATAACCTAAGGAAACTCCTCCAAGTTGGTCTTGTGTTTAGTCTCACTGTGTGCTGCAGTTCTCGCTCTCCGGAATGGGGACTCACCCTGCGTGGGACCACACCACTGTGTTCCTGCAGTGTGGTCCTGCCTTCCCTCCTCTGGGGCAGTGGGCACAGTTCTGGTGGCTGTTCGCGCTGATGTGTGGACGAGCATCCCCCCTCACTCAGAGTGCTCACTAAGTCCAGTTGCCCCTGCAGATGTCTCCTCCTTGCCTCCTGTGTCTCCAGAGGCCGAGACGAGTGGAGACACCCAGGGTTGCTTGTGGAGGCCACCCCTGGAAACCTATGCAGCACCCGTTTATTCGCAGCTTCAACAGGCAGCTCTCCTGCTGTTAAACTGAAGCAAGTGATGAAACAGATGATGTATTTTATTCTTGACATGGATTATGAGCTTTAATTTGGTAGCACTTGATAGTTTAGAAAGGTTTTTAAAAATACATCATTTTATCCTGACAGTCCTTTGAAAATGGTATGATCACTGCCATTTTATAAGTGAGGAAGGTGGTCTGCGGAGAGGCAGAGTGACTTAATCTGCAGCAGTGATATTAAACTTTTCACATGCGCTTTGTTCAGGGTACTGTACCTGCATCTTCACCTGCATTATTGTATTATTTCATGTATTTGGCTTGAGTGCTCCGTGGATAGTCACCTGATTCACTGTCCTCCTTTTCCCTTTCTCTGAAGGTTTCTGTTACAACTGGTTGGTATTCTCTTGGAGGACATCGTTACAAAACAGACCAAAGTGGAAATGAGTGAACAGCAGCACACTTTCTATTGTCAAGAATTAGGCACGCTGCTGATGTGTCTGATCCACATCTTCAAGTCTGGTAGGTGAATCCCAGAGGTCTTGGTGCTGTCTGACTATGCGCTCTCCTGAACACTGTACTCTGAGGTACAGGGACCATGCTGCCCAGTGGATGCCTTGGAAAAATGCTTTGTTGGTGGTAAGAATAGACCTGTTACTTGTGTGTTCACCCTTGGGTAGTGGCCCCAGAGAATGGGAAGCAGAGTGGTTAGAAGGTGTGTGTGCGTGTGCTGATGTTTGTAATAGTTGCTTGTCATTCACAGGAGCTCAAGTGTGCAAGCAGCTCTTGTCCTTTGGTAGGCTGGCTATTGTGCTGATAAACTAAACCAGACTCAAAAGGACTAGTGTGGTTCCAGTTACATGAGCTATTCAGAGGAGCCAGACTCAGAGATGGGAAGTGGAATGGGAGCTTCTGGACGCTCCTGCAGGGCGAGAGGGACCTAAGGGTTGCTACTTGAGAGTGCTGGTCTAGGGGTTCATGTAGCACGTGGTCAGTGCTGTTGGTCCAAACTTATGCTACACGGTTTGGAATAAAATTCATGCTAGTAAGGTTTTAGAAAGTTACTGATGCTGTTGATTAGCCCTTGAGTCTGCACTTCCACTCAGGTCTGCCCCACTTCCACTTCCTTTCTGCTGGCTGCAGTCCCAGCTTCCCATGGAGGTTGAGGTTGTCAGATCCTGGAGGGACCATGGGGAGGAGGGACTGCCTCAGGATGACAGGTCAGGGTGCCTGGGTTGCCTCAAGCCTGGCTGGTTGTGCCTCAGGGAACACTAGCGTGGCATGTTCTGTGGGGGTGTGGCCCAAGCTTGCTGCCCATGCTCCAGCCTGCCCAGGCCACTTGCTCTGCTTCTTGGCAGGGATTGGTGGGCTGGCTGTGCGGTTTAGTAGCCCGAGATCCGTGTCAGTAGTACCAGGAGCTGTGAGCTCTCTCGTGAATGTAGTACCATTTACTTGCCTCATCACACAGGATCCTTACGACATCTCTGAAATATTTCCACTTTCTACTGATGAGGAGGGAACTTAGGTTCCAACAGGCTTTTGTAAAGCCAAGAATGAAAACCCAAGAATGACTTCATTGTCCTTTGCGTTAGGACAGGCTGCTGCATGGTTGGTGATGGTCAGCGCAGCAGCTCACACTTGCAGCTAGATGAGACAATACCATTGTGACCATATTATAGCTAAAGAAGCAGCCTCAAGAGTCCTAAGCAGGAGCCAGGGTATAAACCCAAGATTCTGCCTGAGCTCCGCAAACCTCCTTGTCCCCCTGCCTTAATGACAGCATCATCTCCAACTACTGCCTCCATTAAGCTCCTAGTGTCTTCTGTTAGCTCCCAGCACAGGGCTAGGGAAACTATACAACGCCACCAACCGCTGTCTGCCCTGTGCTGCCTCGGTGCCCTTAGCCTTTTTCTCTTCTCCTGGGTCCCTCCCAGTTTCCCTCGCCTGCCCTGCACCAGCTCCTCCGTCCACAGGCCCTGCCCTCTTCTCTGTCTCAGACAGCTGGTCACTACTGCTGCCAACACCAGTAAGGGAGGCTCCTCTGGGAAGCCCGTCCTCAGTGGTGGAGTACACATCACCATCCAGTGGCTCACACAGTCCAAGGCTGAGTGTGTACTGGGCACACAGCTCTTCCTCCGTGAGGGAATTCAGGCGCCCAGGCTGTTGCCCGTGGCTCTGCTCTTCCCGGGCTGCAGCGCTCTGCCTGACGGGAGGTGGAGAGGGCCTTTTCACCGTAGACCAAAAGTGACCTGTGTCTGTGTCCCTTTTGCTTCTGTTGCTCTGGCAGTGGCTGGTCATGTCCCCATGCCCTACAAGGAGACTGGGAAAATGTCTTCTTGCCTGGGTAACTGCTTCCCAGCCTGGTGGGCAGTTACCAGGTGGAAGCAGCTTGTTTCTTTGTCTTTGTCTTTTTCTTTTTTTTAATATTTATTTTTTCGTTGTAGTTGGACACAACACCTTTGTTTCACTTATTTATCTTTATATGGCTCTGAGGATCGAACCCAGGGTCTCGCACGTGCGAGGCAAGTGCTCTACCACTGAGCCACAGCCCCAGGCCAGCAGCTGGTGAGGAAGTCAGGGAAACCCTGGGGAGGGGAGGGGACAGGCAGTGTCACAACAGTCAGGGGCACTTCAGGTGGAGCTTTCCAGGAGTCTGTCCTCCTGGCACGTCCTGTGTGTTCTTCAGACCTCACTTCCCAGCAAAGTCAGCCCACTTTTTGCAGAGAGGAAAGAGATCCTCCTGGCGAGTGAGTGTCCAGTCTTCCTCTTCTTTGCCTCAAGCCGCTGCCCTCTCCCTGTTCTCCTGCCTTCTTCCTCGTCCTCCTGTGTCTGCTTCCCCATCCTCACACCCTCTGTTCTGTCTTGAGTTTTCCTTTATGTGCTCATTAGGTGGCCATTATGCACTCGTTGCAGCAAACCCAGGAAGGTGGGCTCTCTGCCTCCTCTCCTGCTGGCTCAGACAGCCCAGGTCCACACTACGAACAAGGGGACCTTCTTGCCATTGTTTTCTCAATTGCTGGTCTCCCCCTATTTTTACTGTACAACTTCCAAAAAAAGGAGGGGGAAAAAGGTCTCAGAAGTTTGTTCTGACTGTTCTGCACAGTCGTTTCCCTCTTGGTTCCTGTCCACAGGAGTGTCCCTTGCCCTCTTTTTTATTTTTAGTTTCTGAGAGAGAGAGAGAGTTGGTACTGAGGATGAAACCCTCGGTTGCTGTTCTGCTGAGCAACATCCCCAGCCCTTTTTATTTTGAGACAGGGTCTCACTAAGTTGCTTAGGGCTTCACTAATTTGCTGAAGCTGACCTCAAATTTGTGATCCTTCTTCCTCGGCCTCCTGAACTATTGGGATTATAAGCATGTGCCATCATGCCTGGCTCTCTTGCCCTCTTAAGCAGAAAAGCGGTGTCCCTTCCTGAGTCCTCAGGGATTGTGGAGCCCCCTCTTCCTTCTAAGGCTTCCCATCATCAGCTTCCTCTCTCGTCTTCTCTCTCAGTCGCTCATGTTGCCTTGTTCTCCCTTCTCTGCTTCCTGCCTCTGTCCCTTGATGTGTGACAGGTTATTGCATGCATGGGTGATTCTGTCCCTGACCGTGTGGTCCAGTCACCTGCCTGTCTCATTCTCTTTTCCATCCCCCTTGCAGACGTGGGGCTTGACCTGCTTAGCCTTGAACACAACACTAGCATAGCTACCTTCTCCAAGGCCTCTTCTCCCTGTTCACTAGCTCCACATTTAACAGGAGGATCGTCCAGAACCCCAGCTTTAGTGGCAGCTCCTTCCCCTGCCTTGTGAGCCCCGTCTCACCACCTTCCTTTGTGGCGTGGGGGCCCCGCCCCTGTACAGTCCATCTCCTCTTCATCTGAGCTCTTTTGACCGTGCTCAGCAGTATGGGCAGCAGCAACAGCCCTGCAGCCCCTGCAGGCTCCAGGCCAAGCCCTGAGCTCAGGTTTTGCTCTCCAGTCCCTCTGTCACGTGAGGAGGCCAAGGCCCCAGTCCACCCAAGGAGAGAGTGGTGGAGCCTGCACTGATGCCCAGCCTCTGAGCACAGCTCTAACCTGCTGTCGTCCACTCTTGGCCTTTGTTCTATGCTCTGTGCCCTGGGCCCGTGCTTCTTGTCTCTTGTGTCCCATGCGGTGATGGAGGGCCACGGGGAGGGATGGGGCCAGGCCTAGGCACAACGGAGTGGGCAGTGCTGATTGAGAAGCAGTGCGGAGAAGTCTGGACTCCTTGAGGGGCTGTGACCAGGCGAGCACAGGGCCTCCTGTGTTGTACTGCTGCTTTGTCTCAGCTGTGGTTTTGGTGGGTCATGAAGTAACAGAAGGCTCTAGTCTTTGCCTGTTTCAGGGCCTTTTCACATTTGGGATGTGTTGGAATTGAAAATAAGATTCTGATTCCATCTGTGATGCCGGAGACCCAGCCATGGGGGAGAGCGAAACCCTGACCTCTCTCCTTTTTGTTTCCTGATGTCACCTCACATCCTCTCCCCGCTGTGCTTTGCCCTGCGTGTGTGTCCATCCTTGGGGAGGGCTGGCCCCTGTGAGGCCGTGCAAGGTGAGCTGACTCCAGTGTTCAGCCAAAGGAGGGGTCGTGAGGCTAGTGCTTCCTCCCAGGCCTCCCCAGGTCTGTGCTTGTGTGCAGTGTGGAGGGCGTGGGACTGGTGACTTGGCATGCTCAGTCCCTGGGTATTCTGGGGTCAGCACAGAGGCTACTGCCTGGCTCCCAGCCATTGGTGGCCTGTGAGGAGCACACAGGAGCCTGGGAGTACTGGGGGGCCCGTCTGCTCTCTCTCAGAGCTTGTCATGTTGCCCTGCCTGGCCTCTTGTGGTGTTTGTTTCCTAAGTTCTCAGTAAGCCAGTGAGCAGGAGTGGGTCCCCACCCATATGTCAGGGGCTTAGTGTGTGGAGACCCCCAAATGACCTGAGTTCAAGGAGCTGAGGTACCATTGGCACCTCCTTCTGCACAGTTTCGTCCAGACCTTGTAGCACCTGCCTTGAGCTGCTGGAGAACCTGGTGGTGCCCGTGGGGGCAGGCAGTGGGGAAGTATGGACATTTGTGGGCCAGCCCAGTAAATGAGCACAGTGTCTATTTCTGCTTAGAAAAGTGACAGTTCTCTAAGTGTCAAGTGTCAAGGAAAGGGTTGTGTGTCTGTCTTTTGTATGCAAAGTCTTCACATAGCTACCTGGTGTTGGACTACGATGAACATCAAAGATGTTTCTCTGTAATCAGTTGTATTATGTTTGGTTCTAGGAATGTTCCGGCGAATCACAGCTGCTGCCACAAGACTCTTCACCAGTGACGGCTGTGAGGGCAGTTTCTACAGCCTGGAGGGCCTGAACGGGCGTGTGCGCTCCATGGTGCCCACGCACCCAGCCCTGGTGTTGCTCTGGTGTCAGATCCTGTTGCTCGTCAATCACACAGACCACCGCTGGTGGGCAGAAGTGCAGCAGACACCCAAGTAGGTGCATGTCCCTGAGCTTAGGGTGTGGCCTGATGCTAGTGGGTGCTGCGCCGCCCGAGGCTTGGCTGCAGCCGCGGCAGAGGCCCTTTCATGTCCATGCTCTGTGGGGCTCTGAGGGCTTTTGGCCGCCCAGGCTGGTCTTTCCTTGCAGGCTCTGTGTTGTGGGGATGTGCTCACCACAGGTGTTCAGAGTAGCAACTGCTTTTTCAGTATGATTTTCTTCTTCTTTTAAATTTTTGTACTTGTAGATGAACAGCATGCCTTTATTTTGTCTGTGTGTTTATTTTTATGTGGTACTGAGGATTGGACCCAGTGCCCAACACATGCTAGGCAAGTGCTCTGCCACTGAGCTACAGCCCCAGCCCATGGTTTTCTTTGACAAGCTCTCCAACACTGTTCCATCTGCCGGGTTGCTCTTGCCAGGCAGTGTCCCTCCTGCTAGGTCCTGTCACTCGAATTGGTTCCTTAACCAGGCATGTTGCAATGTCTTAACTTCATTATGAGTGAAATGTGGTTCTGCTTATTCTTAGATAATGAAGTAATTATTTAGCAAATTTCAAAGCTATTTGGAAATATCTTATTATTTTTTTTATCATTCAAAAAAAACTAAGTTTCTGATTGTGGGTGGCCTCTTTTTGCAAAAAGTATTTAGCTTTAAGCCTCAGTGTTCAGGTGCTTCCTCCCTCACACATCTGAACGTGCTTGGACATAAAGCTGTGAGCCCTGCTGAGTCCTCAGCACAGTTTCTGTAAGACGCAGGAAGAGTGCAAGTGTGGTCCTCTGCCTGGCTCGGAGGCCCCGGGCTGCCATCCAGGCCCTCCAGCTCGGCCTCCCTGTTGAGAGGCTTGATGGCCCCTCTGTTCTGTGTCATGGGGTCTGCAAAGGAAAAAGAGACGCCGCTTCCCACCCACGTGCTCATCACTCAGTGGGGGAGACAGACCCATGACAGCATCTGAAATGTTCGAAGGATGTCTTAGACCTGCCGCAGTAACTGAACACTAAGAGCCAGCAGACAGGAAGCCAGGGTTGCTGGGTTTTGTGCTTCTTAAACATGTGTGCGCTTTGGGTAGGGAGTGAATAGGGCAAGAATCAGAGGCAGTATCTGGCCAAGGCCTGGGAATCTGTTTCCACCAGACTTCTGACAGTGCAGTGCTGCCGATCCCTGGACCCGCTGAGCAGGAGGGGTGCCTCAACGACATGACAGTGCAGTCCTCAGACACCTCTCTCCACCAGGCCCAATGACCAGGGCCCCAAGAGCCTTTTAACAGGTTCTCAGGAGAACCCAGTAGGAACACCCAGGATTGAGGCGTACTGGGCGAGATGGAGGGGCAGAGCCTGGGTTAGCTGTGGGTGAGGTGGCGTGGGTTTGGGGGAGGCAGGAAGAAAGTGAGGTGTCCACAGCCCGTCCAGCCCTGCTTCTCCCCATTGGTGGTCAGCAGATGGGACAGGAAGCACACTGTAGTTTGTTCAGAGGAGATGGCAGCCTGAACCTAGCTGATGGTGAGCAGGCACCCCTTCCACCCCTTCCACTAGGGCTCCTGAGACCCATTGCCACATTAGGTGGAAAGGAACAGGCAGGACAAGCCAGTGCCCTTTTAAGATGCAGGTGATGTTGTGGTCCCTGGGTCCCAGTCAGCCAGAAAGGACATTGCTGGGCAGTTAGAAATGTGAAGGCAAGGCTGGGAGGTGCTCTCAGGAGGCATTTGCTCAGGGGTTCAGTGTGGCCTGCCCTGAAGGACACTTGCTCTCATGTGGCCTGGGTGTGCAGTGTGTGGTTCTCCTGGGAGCAGGTGTGGTGCTTGTGTGGGCTGTGGTGTGGTGTGGTGTGGTGAGGTCGGCTCAGCACACGTGTGAGAGCATGCTCATGAACTCTGTGCTGCGTCTCGTTGAAGGAAGAGCATGTGGCTGTTCAGTGGCTCCTTCCAACTTTTCTGTTGGTTCAAAGTTTTCAAAATAAAAATTGAGGAGAGAAGATGATGAGAGAAGGGACCTCTTAGCAATGGTAGGCAGCTCTCTGGCTTGCTTTAGAGGGGAGTAGAGCCACGAGCAGCAGGGTCACCAGAGAGGACTTCCAGTGAGAAAAGCAGTGGCATGGGTGATCCAGGGTGACAGGTTTGAGCCCATAGAAGAGGGTCATCTTTGAGATGGCAAGACTGGGTGGGTCTAGGCACAAATGTTAGTTGATTGTGCTTGCTTATTGCTAGTGTTTTAGAGTTGAATTTTACGGTTTTTTGTCCCTTGCCCTCCAGATACTAATAAAGACAGATTGTCCCTTCAGTATGACAGCAAAGCTGTCACTGCTGGGTTCTTAGCCCAGCATGCCTTCCTAGGGCACCCTGCCCTGGCTTCTCTTTATTGAGTTAGGTCTCTGTCTGCTCTCACGCCAGCCTGTGCCCCTTCTGTGGAAGTGTCAGGGCTATACTTAGACCGGTGTTCGTGTTAGTATCTGTATCCCCCTCTAGACTGTGAGCCCCAGCAGGGCAGGACCTGTTTCTGGGTTTGAACCCCCATGTATCCCCAGCAGAACCTGAGTCAGTGACCCTAGGAGCAGAAGCAGTCATGGTTACTGGTAGAGTCCTTTTGCATGTAGGTGGACAGTCACTGTCTGGTGCCCACATTCTGGGTGGGGACTGCTTTCCAGGAAGGGTACCACTTGTCCAGCGTGTGGCAATGCACAGGAACCCCCATTCTACCGTTTTCCTTGTCACTGGCTAGACTGTCGATCCTGATATACTGTATTTTGTTGCTTCAACACAGTTTTCTCTGGCCCTCCTTCTCCCTTGATTGGGCAGTTGGGCTGCTGTGCAGCTCTTAGGCCACATGGTAGTGTGGCTCCAGGAAGTCCCCACATGAGCTCTGCTCTCTACCTTCCTTTCAGGACTCTGTCACCATGGATTTGATTATTTTTTATCTGTCTCACTTTTGACTGAACTGTGAGAGTCCTGACCCCACTGTGGCTCATGTGGGAGTGGTGTTGGGTCACAGTCCACACATGGGCCACTTCCAGCTCAAGTGCTCAGGTGCTGTCAGCCTGGATTTGCAGCCCACGTGTGCCAACAGCACTGTTTGGGGACTTGCACTGCTACAGATTGGGGGTAAATTTGTTTGATCTTGGGCCTCCTAAGCATCTGCTGCCTGCTGTCTGAATCACAAATGCCGGCTGCTCTCCTTCGGAGGATGTTGTGACTTGTGAGTTTAAGTCATGTGGAGCCACTGCAGAAGGGTGGGTTTTGTATTTGACAGTTTTTTGACGTGACTTGGAGTAAAATGCCCTCTTTTGTACCAGCTGTAGTCAGGTAACAAGCACAATCATCACTTCAAGCAGGTCCCTCTTGTCCTTTTGTAGCCCCCCTCCTGCTTTCCCTGGTGACTGCTGATGCACACCTCTCCCTCTAGCCTGGCACAGAATTCCCTGGACATGGAGATCTCACTGTGAGGTCTTTTGAGTGTGGCTTCTCAGGGGAAAAACTGAAGTGGCCATTAAATTTTTTTATCTGTAGAATGTTTTATACTGGTTGTCTTCTAAATCCTGAGGGGCTTACAGGAAAAGTTGACAGTTGCAGAATGTTCTTGCCCTCATGGAACCCCCATCCACACTGAGCCTTGGCAGGACATGGCACAGGCTTTTTGCTACCCTGGGAAGGGTGTGGTCCCTGGTCAGGCATTGAAGTCAGAGCAGCAGTTTGGGAGTGTGCCAACATGGTGTTTTAAATATTTTGGCTAGAATTAAGAGCCTCAAGTTTATAATTCCCATTTGTTTAGAAAGAAAAAGATGTAGTGAGAAATAAATGTGAAGTGCAATTACCCATTAGTGGAATGAAATGCTAGGTCTGGATTACTGAAAGTGTCTGTTTCACTCAGTGTCTAGAATGACTTGTCAGAGACGAGGATCAGGGTAACCAACACAGTGCACTCTCAGCACACCTCTCTCCCCTCCTAGGAGACACAGTCTGTCCTGTACCAAGTCGCTTAGTCCCCAGATAACTGGTGAGGAGGAGGAGTCAGACTCGGCAGCCCAACTTGGAATGTGCAATAGAGAAGTCGTGCGGAGAGGGGCGCTGATTCTCTTCTGTGATTATGTCGTAAGTTTGGAACCGCCTGCACGGGGTGGGGAGAGGGGCCGTGTGGAAGGTGCTGTGTGGACCCTCTGCCCGCCATGCCTCCACTCCCTTGAAACTGAAAATCAAAAGTACTGTCTAATAATTCACCGTGACGTGATGAGGACCCGCCTTCCCTCTGCTGGGTGTCTCAGCTGGCCTTCGTAGGCTGTCACTCACCATCACTCATTCAGCAAATCCACAGCAGCTGCTCTGTGCCTGACATAACGCTGAGGATTTTACTTAATTTGAGGGAAGCAATGAAATAATACATAAATTCAAAAAAAAGCCTTAGATTGACCATAATGGGATCCGATTAAAAATTTTTCTGGAAGTCAGGCATGGTGGTGCAGGAGGATCATAAGTTCAGAGCCAGCCTCAGCAACTTAGTGAGGCCCTAAGCAACTTAGCAAGACCCTGTCTCTAAATCAAATATCACAAGGGGTGGAGGTGAGGCTCAGTGGATAAGTGCCCCTGGGGTCTGTGCTTAGCAGGGAAGGTGTTAAATGGTCAACATTATATTTTAAATAGATTGCTGTTTGAATGCCATTCTTTTAAAAATGATTACTATTGTGGTGTTTTAACCATAAAACTAACATCACACATTTAAAGTACAAAAAACCAAAATAAGCAGAAGGAAATAAAGGCTCCTTTAAGTGTGTTGCTCCAGGATGACTGGCTGTCTCGTCCTGCGCTGGAGTTTCTATACTAGTTACTTGGTAAAAGCATGAGTGTTCCTCTTATGAGCTAGGCCTCTGGGTTGTGCTGTCCCCATAGCAAGACGGGGATGAACAGTCTGGGTCAGTAGGGGCCGTGGCTTCACTGGGAAGCTACTGTGCACCTTCCTTTTGGTGTGGCCGATTATCAATCCTCACGTTTTGCTTAACATTCATTCTTGAGGTTGAAATAGTTTTCCTGTCTTGTTCCACTTTTGAGAAATAATTATATAATGCTGCTTTTCACAGATGTAATAAAAAGAGGCAATACTGTCATATGATCCCAAATGTCAAGGAATTTATCATGTTTTGGTTTCTGCCTGCAAAAATTTTGAATTAAGATTAAGGGGTTACACATGTGTTTACAAATGGACGTGTCTTATTTTCTTGTAAATCTTGAGTGAAATTTCTTCTGTGTAATGTGTGGGAATCCCTTCATCTTTTAGATTCAGGAATTCTATCAAAAATGTGGCAGGTATAGTGAATTTTTTTTTACATTGAAATGTTGCAAAATTGGAGACCAAGTAAGTGGAGAGGGAATACCCCTTGCTGGGCCAGCCTAAAGTCTGGAAGGGGGCAGCAGGCGTTGGTCAGGGAGTGTCCCTGGATCCTGTGCATACCGTCACTGCAGGCCACTCCTGCTGTTCCTGCAGCCTGGATCACACTCGGCCCATGGCGGGCCTCCCTTTGACCTCTCCATGGAAAGGAGCCCAGGTTCTGTTTATTCTCTCTCCTTCCTGTGCCGGTGTCCCCAGGAGCAGGACTTCTGCAGTGGGTTCTGACTTCACATGGCCTCTGCCTCTGTGTGTGATTGGAGGTGGTGGGCTCTGTGCTGTGGCCACTTTCCTGCCGCCTCAGCCACTGTGTTCAGACGGCTGTTACTTTCAGTGAGGCAGGTTTGTGTGTGGAATCTGCCCTCTCCTTCCTGCCCTGTCTGCCTGTCCTCTTATCTACTGGGAAACAGACGTTGCATCGCTCTCTCCCAGTGTCAGAACCTGCATGACTCGGAGCACTTAACGTGGCTCATCGTGAATCACATTCAGGATCTGATCAGCCTGTCGCATGAACCTCCAGTGCAGGACTTCATTAGTGCCATTCATCGGAATTCTGCTGCTAGTGGTCTTTTCATCCAGGCCATTCAGTCTCGTTGTGAAAATCTTTCAGCTGTAAGTCTTCATTGCCAGTCAGTTTTTCTGCCTTAAAAATGGAGTCCTGGAATTTTTTAAGTGCTAATTTCCAGTTGGCAAAGTAATCAGCTCCTGTTCTTCTCTTAAACATTAGCCAACCACTCTGAAGAAAACGCTCCAGTGCTTGGAAGGCATCCACCTCAGCCAGTCAGGCGCAGTGCTCACACTGTACGTGGACAGGCTCCTGTGCACCCCTTTCCGTGCTCTGGCTCGCATGGTTGACACCCTGGCCTGTCGCCGGGTAGAAATGCTTTTGGCTGCAAATTTACAGGTACTGAGAAAAATATTGATGCTTATTTATATTAGAACTTGGCAGATAGAGTAAGCAGAACATTAAGCTGGGTTTTTCTCTATCAGCCTGGTCTTGATATGGCCACAGATGGGAACACGTATGCCTTGTGCAAACCTGTCATTCTGTGTATGTCTGATCCAACTGCTTCTGGTCTGTCCTTGCTATGACAAACTCTACATACCAGTTTGTCCTTTTTAAATGAGCATGAGATCATTATGGCCCCTGTCATATTACAAATCCATTGATGTGTTCTTGTTTATTTAGAGCAGCACGGCCCAGTTGCCAGTGGAAGAACTGAACAGAATCCAGGAACACCTCCAGAGCAGTGGGCTTGCACAGAGGTAATGCTGCAACATAGCAGTGCCTATGTTCAGATAAACCAGGCTATAAAGACTTAGACTGGCACAGGAGCAAGTTCACAGGCTGAGAAAACAACATGCCCTTTAGGTGGGTTTATTGCAGCAGTGGCACAATAGAAAGACTTCCTGAATTTTTTATAGAAACAACTGGCAGTTTCAACACCTGTTGCCCACATGGGGGGTAGCCTGCCACATGTCAGTGTCTGAGGGTAGCAGATATTTCTGTTACCTCTATGGTAAAAGGGAATCTGAGTTACCACCTGCATAATCTAATCACTAGATAAGAGTGGATGAATCTGAAAGCATGACTTGATTCTTGGCTTTTGTTACATCCACATCTTGTTAAAATGTTGTCTCTTCAGCTAGGCACAGTGGGACATGCCTGTAATCCCAGCTTCTCAGGAAGCTGAAGCAGGAGGATCTCAAGTTCAAGACCAACCTCAGCAACTTAACAAGACCCTATCTCAAAACAAAACAAAAAAGTTTGAAAGGCTGAATGTAGCTCAGTTGTAAAGTGCACCTGGGTATAATCCCCAGTGCAAAATATCTATGTGTGTATTTATACATATATGTTCGTAACTGTTCAGTCCCCTAATTCTGTTTGCAAGACTTTTAGAATCCTTTATCACAAATATTTTCATCTGTAAGATATGTCCATGGCTGCAAAATAAATTGAGAGGAGCTTTTACCTCTTTTCTTGACCCATATGTGTGGGGAGAGCACATGTGGAAGAGAGAGGGAGAAAATAATTTTGCCATGATTTCAGTCTAAAGGAGGGGTCTTGCTGAGGGTGTTTTTAAATAGGACAGTGTGCAGTGGGTGACTCTTTAGTCTGCAGGGCCGAGTGATGATGGCCAACTGGCACTCATGGGACATGCAGCAGAGCAGACTGATGAGTTTTGACCCTAGACCCAATTGCCAGCCCAATTGAAGAAGATTGTAAAAGTTTGTAAATACCTTGGGCCAGATCAGGTGATTCTTTTATGAAATGTCCATGTATAATGATATACGCGGCATCTTTCTGAGGGATTAAATGGAAGAGTTTGTGTACTTGGATCTTAGATGATCTTTTGCTTATATTAATAATGCCTTCATTAATTGTCACACCTTTTGTTGCCTGTTACAAGATATAAGTGAAAGTTTGTGGTGTAAGCTGTGGTAATTAAAGGATCAGGGCCTCTGTTTGTGCTGTGGCCTGCTGTGGCCTGCGGTGAAGAGGAAGTCTGAGCAGAGTGCGTATCGCCTTAAGGAGCCTCTACCTCCCTTCCTTATGTGCTTCCAGAAGCCAACAGACTAGAAGGCAAACCTCACTGTGGTTTCATTTGTGTTTGTGTTTCAGACACCAAAGACTCTATTCCCTGCTGGACAGGTTCCGTCTCTCCACTGTACAAGACTCTCTTAGCCCCTTGCCCCCAGTCACCTCGCACCCCTTAGACGGGGATGGACACATGCCATTGGAAACAGTGAGTCCAGACAAAGTAAGTGTCTATGTCCTTATGTAGTGCTCGTGCACACGGAGGCACTGATGCCTCTGTTTACCTGTGTCAAGTGTAAAGTGTTCAGGGGCTCAGTGTATGCAGGATGTGCCGATGCTTGGCCTTGGCAGCTCTGATTGGGGACTGGGGTGGAGACATTTGGGAACCTTTAAAGCCCTAATGAGAGAGGCTACACTGACATGGGATTCCTATGGCAGGAGGTCGACCGTAGCCTCCCTCCGTGTTCCAACACCTTCTCCTTCCTGTGAATTGACACCAGCCCTGGTGTGTTGTCATTACTTCATCACTCACCTCAGAGTTAGGGACCATCTGGGGACTTGGGAGAGATAAACTGAGATCTCAAAAACCAGCACCTGAGTGGAGGCAGACGCAGGTTCTGTCCTGCACTCTTAGGCTCTCTTTCTTCTCAGCCCTGGCTGCTGGGGAGAGTTGAACGAAGCAGATACTCAATGACGGTTTGTGCAGTGTCAGGGAGTGGGCAGAGGGGAGGGTCGCTAGCCCTCAGTACTTCTGCTGAGTTTGCAAGGACTACTGGAAGTTGTTCAGGTGGAGGGGAGAAGGTGAGTGTCCCAGCAGGAGCAGCAACTGTAAAGGAAAGACCTGTGCTTTGGCAAGCTGCAGACACAGGGTACGCTGGCAGCCCGTGAGGCCAGCCTGGGGCCTAGTGTAACCAGGGCTCAGTCCAGCCCAGGGGAGCAGAAGCCTCTGGGTGCCTGTCTGACCACATTCCTTTTCCTGTCTTTTTTATCTTCCCAGGACTGGTATATTCGCCTTGTCAGGTCCCAGTGTTGGGCCAAGTCGGACACCGCGCTGCTAGAAGGTGCAGAACTAGTGAATCGCATTCCTGCCGAAGACATGAGCAGCTTCATGATGAGCTCGGTGGGCGAGCAGCGGGAAGTGGGAACTCTCTAGCTTGTGCTTGGTTTCTCTCAACTTCACGCAGCTGACTGACTGCAGCACATAGGGGGCTCTCACCCAGAATGGGACAGTGCTGGGGTGGGCACTCTTGGGAGCCAGAGTTTTTTCAGCTAAATTAGAATCAAAGAGGAATGTGGTTTTTAACTCGCCTTACGTGCATTTAAAGGAAATGTGGGTGTCCACAGACTGCAGTCAGGTCATCATTGGTGCCATAATGCTGTGCTATTTGGGAAATTGACCTTTAGTGGTAAAGCTCCCCCCAACCCCACGTAGAAGAGCTACAGTGAAAAATCAACAAAGACTTGGTCCAAAATCAGTTTACTACAGTTCAATTTATCTTAAAATCCATGCAGTCAAAGCTGATTTACTGAATGATGAATTTGCTTAGTGACTAAATTTATTGGATTTTCCGAATTTGCTAATTGGCCTCTTAACAGCTTTAAAGGTTCTGGCTACAAACTACAAGAATGTTGGGTTTTAGGCACTGCTCATGAAATACATTTTTCTGAATATTAAACTAAGATTGATGTTCTACCTGAGTAATTAGACCCCCCCATCCTTAAATGGCTAAAAAGAAATTAATAAAACACACAGTACAAATTACTGAATGAAATGCTTTTTCCAAGCACCACTTGGCATTTCTGTGCCCCTCTACCCTATACACACTGCCTTTGCACATCTTTTGCAAACTGCAGGAGTGCTTGGTACTGCACTAATTTCTTGGATGGCACATTAGTCTTGATGTTGTTGCTTTATCAATTAAAATTTGTACCCCGGCTGAGCACAAAGGCACATGCTTGTAATCCCAGTGACTTGGGAGGCTGAGGTAGGAGAGTAGCAAGTTCAAGGCCAGCCTGGGCAACTTAGTGAGGCCCTAAGCAACTTAGTAGGACCATATCTCAGAATGGGGGAGGGCAGGAAAAAAAAAACTTTAAAAGGTCTGGGAACTTAGCTTAGTAGTAAAGTATTCCTAGGTTCAATCTCTAGCATCACCCCCTAAAAAATAAATAAATAAAGTACCCCAAAGAGACCAGAAATAATTTTACTGAGCAAAGGTTGAATGGAATTGTTCTTATATTTATAATAGATATATATTCTTAAAGCATTCCTTGTGGTATATTAATCTGTATTATCTCAAAAACACTTGTGTTGACTTTGATTTTTTGTTTTTCTTGCCTAGTTGAAAGCATATAATCTTTGCTATGGTTTGTCTAACCTTCACTGCTCTGATTTCAGGAGTTCAACCTAAACCTGTTGGCTCCATGTTTAAGCCTTGGCATGAGTGAAATTGCTGGTGGCCAGAAGAGTCCCCTTTTCAAAGCAGCCCGGGGAGTGACTCTGGACCATGTGACCAGCATCGTTCAGCGGCTTCCTACTGTCCATCAAGTCTTCCAGCCCTTCCAGCCCGCAGAGCCCACGGCCTATTGGAATAAGCTGAACGATCTATTTGGTAATTTTAAATAAAAACTTGTTTTATTTTTAAAAAGTGTTACAGGGCCAGCTTAGTGTTTTGCACCAAGCAAGTATACAAACAGCACTGCAGATCAAAAGTCAGGTCAGTTGCAAAGTGTTTGCTTTGCATTTGCAAAGCCTTGGATTCCATCCCCAGTTCCAAAAAAAAAACAAATAGTAACTGGAGGGCTGGGTTGTGGTTCAGTGGTAGATTGCTTGCCTAGCATGTATAAGGCCCTGGGTTTGATCTCCAGCACCATATAAAATAAAGGTATTGTGTCCGTCTACAAATAAATATATATATATTAAAAAAAATAACTAGAAAACAGCATCAGTGTTCATAGCTTTAAAATTTTTTTCTGTGCACTTGCCACTTAGCTTCTTGTGGGTATTAGTCAGTGTCCCAGGTGTTTCAGGAAGACTGGGTGGTTCCTCAGGGAAGTGCACATGCAGAAGCATGTGCAGTCATGGGCGTGTTGCAGGTGTGCCACCTGGGTGGGACATCTGGAGCGCTTTTCAGTCCTCACAGAATTGTTTGGCTGCTTCTGAAAGTGAAGGGCTATGCAGGGTTGCAGCCGCCCATGGAGGTCTCGTGTTTCAGGGGATGCTGCATTGTACCAGTCCCTGACCACACTGGCCCGGGCCCTGGCACAGTACTTGGTGGTGATCTCCAAAGTGCCTCTCCATTTGCAACTTCCTTCTGAGAAGGAGAGGGACACGGTAAAGTTCGTGGTGATGACCATGGAGGTAAGAGCAGCTCCAGAATTTGCTGTGGGGAGGGAACGTGACTAGCACTGAGAATGAGGCCGTTCTATTTGAACCAAGAGCTCTGAGCAGTCTGGCTGGCTCCTCCCATCCTCATGAAGTCAGCGCGTATCTTCAGGTCCTGTTTGCCTGACCTCACCAAGTGCCTTCATCCCTCACTGCACTATTTCCCCAGGGACCATGGAGGTCAGCAAGATGCTTTCTCATCCTTGTGCTGCAGACCTAATGTGCACCTGAATTTTTAACAATTTGGTCAGTGTGTTGCATCTTAAACCAGTCAGTAAATCAGGGTGTTTCAGGCATAGGGCAAACATTATCCCCTAAAGTATGTATGCCCTCTGGGCACATTGCCTTTCCATACCACTGCCTATCTCCCTCAGGCACCAGAGATTGGCCATCCTAAGCAAGGAGCTGCCACATCACACAAGGAAAGGGCCATCCCAACGGGATGCATGCGTCAGTCATGAAGCAGTGAGGAAGTACCACTCTGAGACAGGCTGAGTCAGGTGGTCCACGACACTATCCTTAGCCTAAAGGGAGGCTAAAAAAGCAGAAGGAGCTTGCAGTACAGACAGTAGCACCAGGCATACCCTATGCCTCGTGTGTAGGACAGAGCACTACACCTGCATCTTTGCATTAGGTTCTCACACGAAACCTGTGTAGTGGGCTCTTTATGCCCAATTCACAGATGAAGAGAGCAAGGCTTGGAGAGGGTCAGGGACTTAGCCAGGCTAGCCCAGCATTTGAATATAGGTCCTGCTGTTCCCATAACCCACCCCTTCAACTTAGCTTCATGACTGACAGGTAAGGTCTGTGCTGCAGAGGCCCTGGAGAAGAGCCTCTGTCCAGAGATGCCGGGGCCCAGGAGAGGTTGCTAGAGGCGCTGAGGGAAAGACATGTGCAGAAAGGTGTGGGTACTCTGGAAGAGGGAGCTAGGAACTTTGAGGGGTAGGCAGGTCAGGATTAAATGTAGGGAGTAGAGGATGGCAGCCTGGGAATAGCTGGGCCAGTGCCGTCCTTCCAAGGTCTTCTGGACTCCTGGCCTCTTGGTCTTTGCTCTGTCCCCTCCCACCATGAATGGCACTGCCTGCCTAAGGCCCTGGAGGCAGGAAGAACGGGGTGGATGTTCTCTGACACATGCTTCCCTTTAGGCCCTGTCGTGGCATCTGATCCACGAGCAGATCCCTCTAAGTCTGGACCTCCAAGCAGGGCTGGACTGCTGCTGCCTGGCCCTGCAGCTACCTGGCCTTTGGAGTGTGATCTCCTCCGCAGAGTTTGTGACCCACGCCTGCTCCCTCATCCACTGCGTGCGATTCCTCCTGGAAGCCAGTGAGTCCATGTCCCCAGCAGTGTATCTGCTCTTTAATGTTTTTACTTTGTGCCAACTATTTACATGAGCTAAGTAAGACTTGGGGTAAAGAAGTGTGTCTCTGTCTCTTCACCTCCAGAACCTAAGCATCTACACTAGAATCAACTCAAATTTGCTATTCTAATCATTTTGTTTAGATTTTGGATTTGAAGCTTTCAGAAAAATGCTTCTAAGCTTCACGTGCCTGTGATCTCTGGTCTTAGTGGACCATGTCATGTTTTTAGCCTTAAGTGATTGTAAAATTAGTAAGATTATATTCAAAAGATGATTGTCTCCTGTTAGAGTTGAATGCATATTTCTATATACTGCATTGTAACATTAATATATCGTAAAATAAAAGCAATTCATCCTTTTCAAGGAATAGTATTCTTAACAAGGAGTCATTAGCTAAAATTTTTTAAAAATTGGGCATTACAGTTTACATGTTGGAGGGTGTTTTGAAGTTTTGTATTTTCAAATTAAACGTTATAGAGTGGTATTTTGATGTTCCATTGTTTAAATTGTTTTCATCTGTGCATTTGTAGTCAACTTGGAAACAGAGATCCAGGGATTAATTTTTAAAAGCCAGGCTTCTTGGGGTTCGATTGATGATGCTTTCAGTAACAGTGAATCATGGACAGTTCGATAAAATCCTTCAGGGCAGAGACGCAGACAGCACAGTGGACTGAAATGTGAGTGTAGGAGCACAAGTTCTTGCACATACATAATCAGCCAGGAGACTGGCAGTTACCTGTGCTGTCGACTGGCATTTTCTATTTGACTAACTAACGTCAGTTCTAGAACTCTAGGCCTCATGTGACATAGTCCACCACTGAATTCTTAGAGGGTGCACAGATGTGAAGATTTGAGTAGGAAGGAAGAATAAAAGTGTGTGGAAATCCTTATCTCTTCTGTGATTTTTAGTTGCAGTGCAGCCTGGAGACCAGCTTCTTAGTCCAGAAAGCAGGACCACTACTCTGAGGACTGTCAGAGAGGAGGAAGTAGATTCAGACACACAGAGTAAGTCTTAGAACCTGTTTATTTATTTTTTTTGTTGTTGTTGTTGTTTTTTAAACTTGTGTTCCTTTGGGGTCTTGAAATTGGTTCACAAAAGAGACTTGTAAATGGAAAATGTGGACTCTAAAAATGCTTAAACTTGCCCTTGCTCATCCCCTGAATTTCAAGGGGGATTGAGTCGTTGCTGTGCACATACTCTTCACTCTTTCCTCTGTCTCAGCACCTGTGCCGCCTCCTCTGGCTGTCTGACCTGTCCAGCCTGAGTTCCCCCCAGTCTACACCCTTTCACACAGCCAGGTTTGCTCCCACCTGAGAAGCCCCCATCTCAGCACTGGCACATAACTGAGGTTACTCCGAGCTCTCGAGGGTGGTGACTTCACTTCCTTCTCTTGTGTTCCCAGAGTTAAAACTTGGCCACTTGGCTTCAAGTGGTCAGCAAATGTTAGTTGAGTGATAAATGGATCAAGAGGAATACCAAGGAACTTGAATTTAGTGGGCATGCCCATGGAGTTTACTGTGACCCAAGTGTGTTACCGCCATCGTATTTGGTGGGTTTTTCAAAGAACATTCCTGCTCTCTACAGAGAAGTGTCAAAATTGTCCTCATTTAAAGCTCTCCTGGGTCAGACATGTGCCACAACTTTTCATGTCCCTCTCTCCTGATTCTTGGGCAGCTGTTTTACTGTGACCATGGTAGCAAGGCTGTTGGGGAGGAAAACATTCTGGCCAAGTGACTCCTTGCTCTCCCAGCCTTCAGCTTCTGGGCCCTTTCAGCTCTCATAGTCCAGGGACCAATGGGAATGCCACCTGTGCATCCTGTCCCCCAAGGATGGGAAGATCGGCTTCTGGGCCACTCTTCCTGGACTGCCAGGAGTCCTATTCCTGCTCCCTGCTGCAGAAGCAGGCCTTGTGCCATGGACACAGTGGCTCCTAGTTACAGAGCCTCACCGCTGGTTCCCCATGTGGGGTTTTGTAATTGCATAATGACCCAGAAGCAGTGCTGGGTCAATACCAGCCAAACTCTTCTCTGTTTTTTTTTGTCTTAAACTCTGGTTCCTGTGGCCTTTGTGATTGCAGGGTTTCTCATTGTGCCTGAGAAGGGGGAGGTACCTGCCTCTCCAGCTTGGCTCTTTTCTGGCAGAGCAGCAGCGCAGACCACTCCCTCTGTGCTTTTGCAGTGAGGCTGTAAGATAAGACTGGGGAATTCAGCCACGTAGAATACCCGGAGCAGCCACAGCTCTGTTGTGAGTGCTCAGCCGATATCTCCGTGATTTCCGTGACAGTTTGAATTCCCACAATGGTGCAGACTTTCCAGAGCCCAGTCAGAGCTAGCAGACTCCGTGGCTGATGCATGGTTAGTTTGGGTTAATATAATTGTGTACATTCTCCACGGCCCTCTTTAGGAGGGTTCATTTAATCCTAGCCAGAGAAGGAAGCTAAGTTTTTTATCACCCCTACAGTTTTTTTTTTTGTTGTTTTTTTTTTTAAGAGAGAGAGAGAGAGAGAGAATTTTTAATATTTATTTTTTAGTTCTCGGCGGACACAACATCTTTGTTGGTATGTGGTGCTGAGGATCGAACCCGGGCCGCACGCATGCCAGGCGAGCGTGCTACCGCCTGAGCCACATTCCCAGCCCACCCCTACAGTTTGATACTTCTTGAAGATTGTCCAGTAAATATTTTTTTTTTTTACTTTTTATTTTTTTTTTATTTATTTTTTATTGGTTGTTCACAACATTACAAAGCTCTTGACATATCATACTTCATACATTAGATTGAAGTGGGTTATGAACCCCCAATTTTACCCCAAATGCAGATTGCAGAATCACGTCGGTTACACATCCACAATTTTATATAATGCCCTATTAGTAATTGTTGTATTCTGCTACCTTTTCTATCCCCTACTATCCCCCCTGTCCAGTAAATATTAATGCCAGCCTCATTTCTTATTTCTTAAGGCCAATAAAACCTTTGTGTGTGTGTGTGTGTGTGTGTGTGTGTGTATCAGGAAGTTGCCTAAATTTGATTGTAATGGGCCATGGGTAATATTCATCTTGTAAACAATTATCAACTTAACAAAACACTTTTTAGTCCCACACTTTATGTCAGACTCAAGGTAAATATGAACAGTCTCTGCCCCCAGGTCCTGGCAGCTGCCCGAGGTTCTTACCTGAGGTCAGAAACTTTCCTCAGCACTTTGCCTCTGGCGTTCCTATAGGAACTCACCCCATCCATGCAGCAGACTTGATCTGGGGAGGTAGTGACCAGGGATCATAGCATGGTTCTTGGCAGCCTTGCTAGGGACATCACATCACACCCATGTCCCGCGTGGGCTGTGGAAAGGGGGTTTCCTTTGATGGAACTGGCTGAGAAATAAAAGCTAAGAGAAATTAAATGGCAAAAAAAAAAAAACAACTACAGAACACAGAAAGTGATTTCAAGAGTTGGGGCAGGACGGGCAAGCTAATCAGACAGGTCGAGCTTCTAGACTATGGCAAAATGGAGTTTATGCCTGCTTTATTTATATCGGGAAACATCAAAGGCCTTCCATAGAACGTTCTTCACCAAAAAGGTTAAAGGTGGGCTGTTCCGTTCCTAACAGGCCACACCCACCTCTGGAGCTACTATGAGGGATCTTCCTAGCAAAGCAGAGGTAAAGGTCATGTGCACTGGGCAGTCTTTTGCTGTGGGAGAGTCAAGGTTTGCAATGCCAACCCAAATCTCCCTGGCTGCAATATTGAGAGAAGACCCTCAACTCATGGGTGGCTTTCCGCAGTCACAGGTCCTGTGAAAGCCGGAGGGCAGGGGAATTGTTCTGAGGGAAGTCAAAGCTGAGCAGCCACGTGGTGGCTTTAGATGTTGCAAGCCAATGCAGGAAGGCTGGGGACATGGCAGGACTGAGGTTCAGACGCATTGCCATGGTCCTGGTGGGAATGGAGAGCATTGCGTGGTTGAGAAACATGTTAAAGAGGTAGAACCTATAAGCCTTCGGTAATTGACTCAAAGTCCAGGTGGTCTGAGCAGCGCTGCTCGGCTTGCAACTTCTCCATGGGGCACACAGGAAGGGTGGCAGAGTCAGAGTGTGTTTTAATGGAGTCCTTTCTTGACCATGTCACCTGTATAGATCCCGAGTACATCACCACAGCCTGTGAGATGGTGGCGGAGATGGTGGAGTCCCTGCAGTCAGTGCTGGCCCTGGGCCACCAGAGGAACAGCAGCGTGCCAGCATTTCTCACAGCAGTACTCAAGAATATCGTGGTCAGCCTGGCCCGCTTGCCCCTGGTCAACAGCTACACACGCGTGCCCCCCTTGGTGAGTTTGGCTGTGCCTTTGCCAAAGACAAAAATGGAGTGCACAGGCAGCCCTGGGGCCCAGGCCTTCGGAGGTTGGGCATGGACATCTCTGGCACTCCCTTGCAAAGGCCAGAGTGTCTCACTGAGTGTGGTTGTGACGCTCTGTTGTCCTTGGACGTAGTGCACATAGCAGTTGTTAGTAGAAGCACTGGGTTTCCTGAGATGGCTGAGGCACTATCTCATTAGACAGGATCTCTGCCCCCTGATTAACAGTCATCCCTGGAGCTGTATATGCACTTGGCACTGTCACAGCTGAGGTTCTGCCTTGGAAGTGCCTTTGGAACCCATTTAAAATGTATGTGCTTCGGTCTGGGGCTGTGGCTCAGTGGGGGTAGAGTACTTGCCTAACACATGTGAGACACTGGGTCTGATCCTCAACACCACATAAAAGAGATAAATAAATAAAATAAAGGTATTGTGTCCATCTGCAACTAAAAAAAAGAATTGTAGATGAACATTTATTTATTTATTTGATCCTGGAGGATCAAACCCAGTGCCTCACAAGTGCTAGGCAAGCCCTTTGCCACTGAGCCACATCCCCAGCCTTAAAATTAAAAAAAAAAAAAAAAAAAAAACCTAATAAAATTAAATGGATATGCTCAAAAGGGACTCTTATTGCAGGTGGTAGAATGAGGTTAGCATGACAGGGATAGTTGGTGGCAGCTGAACTGACCCCTCTTCAGTGAGATTACATCAGCAGGACCTGCTGTCATCAAGCAGGAGAGAAAGGCCAGAGCCCAGAGCCAAGGGAGGTCCTTGTTTCTACCTTGAGAAGGCCCACAGCTGCCTTTGGGGGCATAGCTTCTGCATGGGCGTGCTAGCCCTGGGGATACTGGCACCAAGGAAATGGTATGTGTTGGACTTTGAGGGATGCTGTGGAGGGTGAAGGTGTTTGGAGGATCCATTCTGTGAGTGAGAGGTGCTACCTGGCAGTTTGGAAGCACTTGGGCATCTAGGAAAAATGCAGGAGAAGCAGCTATGGTGGCTGTGCAGGGTCAGCCCCAGCCCCCTCATGCAAGCAGCCCTCCTGGGATTGTGGGCATGTGATTCTGAAGTAGTGCTGTTCCTTTAGAGGAATGGAATAGGAAGTCACAGTCCAGAGGTCATCCACCTACCCGGCACTGCACTGCAGTTAAAACTCCAGCAAGGGCTTTTGTGCACTCCCTGGAGAGTCCTGGTCAGGGTGCAGCTAGAGCAGGTGCCACAAGACCCCTCTCTGGACATGCTCCCAGGAGGGCTTTCTAGTATTCACATGGTTTGGCTGGCCGAGTCAGAGCCCTCTCTGCCCTCACACCAATGGGCTAAGGGGAGAGATGTGGAGTGGGCTTTGGCGTGGGGCTCCCTTGAGTCCTCTGCGGCTGAATTGGTCCTGCTGCTGGGACAGCATTGGGTCTGCTTCAGGGATTCCTCTGTGCCAGTGCTTGTCCAAGCACCTAAAGACAAAAAGCAGGACTTCCCGAGTTTACTGAGATGGGCGGTGTGGTGGTTTTGTGCCTGCTTGCTAATACATATTCTTAGGAGGCAGGACTTCATTAATGTTGCTCGTACTCTCACCTGTCTAACACACCTGGGTGTGGGGTCCCTCTGATGTCCAACCACCTCAACCAGCATCTCCAACAGGGAACATGACTGTGGCATGCACCAGCCAGGCGGGGTGTGCAGGCAGTGGCACAGACAGTGGTGGGCCTGGTCTAGGAAGGGCAGGCCGGAGTGGGAATGGGAGGCACATTTGGTGCAGAGGGGTCCTGGGGCGAGGGGATGAGAGCTCCTCTGGGGAAGGCCATGGGTCCCCTCTGGGAAGGTCTGGTGGGCTCAGCTGGGAGGCCCTGGAAGAAGCAGTGCTGCTCTGCTCCTCTGTGTGCCGTCCTGCTTGGCTGGTGAGGCTCTTTCCTCTCATCTTCTCAGGTGTGGAAACTTGGATGGTCGCCCCAGCCAGGAGGGGACTTTGGCACAGTGTTCCCCGAGATCCCAGTGGAGTTCCTGCAGGAGAAGGAGGTCTTCAAAGAGTTCATCTACCGCATCAACACTCTCGGTACCCTACGCCTTGCCCTGAGGGCCCAGACGGATGGGGAGACCCAGATAGTTGGGGAGACCCAGGCACCAGGGTTAGGGTCTTCTCACTTGATGTCAGAAAGACTCGGGGTGACAATGACAGACACCTCTGTAGACACCCTTGGCGGTGTACGCAGAGCTTCCTGCTCTGGTGAGGAGTTGTGGGTGGGAGTGCGGTGCCAGGTTCTGGGTGCCGGGTTTGCTGGCAGCCAGGGTAGGTAGGTAGGTAGGTAGGTAGGTAGGTGGCTGACAGACAGGAGGCCTTGTTCTGTCATGGTGGTGTGCACTCAGGCCAGTGGTGGCAACGATTTTCTCAGGATGTTTTCTCATGCCCACTGGTTTGATCTTGTGTTCTTATCGATGTCATTTCCTTGTGTATAGAACCAACAGCTGAGGAATGTGATGGGCTAATAAGTCTCTGGTCCTGACCTTCCCCAGGATCCAGGATGGTTAACTGGAGGGAAGGTAGACTTGGAGTTGGCTGGCCCTGGCCACTCTGCTAATCCTCCTGGCTGCTCAGTGTGGGGCAGGTTATTTATCTTAACCTCTAGGACCCTCTGTTTTGTCATCTGTAAAATGGGGTTATGCCTATTCCATGGGATTGTTGCAAGTGTAGAAATTAATAAGAAACTGCTCTCTCAGAGCATCTCAGGAAGTGGTAGCGTTAGTAGTTCTGTCAGGACTCTTCTCTGCTTTCTGAAGAGCACAGTTGCTCTGTTTTTCCCGATTTGTGGATGGAATTACCACCTGGTGGTGTGGGTATAGTCAGGAAATCAGGACTGTGCCTCCCATGACATTTCCTGGAAAGCTCCCAGCTTGTCCTGGGTCCCTGCCTTCACCGTCAGACCTGACCCCTCCACTCCTCAGTCCCTCTGGTTCCTGCAGACTTGGTGCTTGTTCTGATTCCAGAAGGTTCTGGCAGGAGACACCTCACCATGATCTGCCCTTCACACAGCTAGAGAGTCATCACCCCGTTCTCAGGGAAACGGGAGTCACCCGCTGTCACGGAGCTTTTCTTCCTCACTTTCCTTAAAGGCTAATCTCAGGCAGCCTCCCTTGCCCCTTTCCCAGTGTCAGCTTCTGGTCCTCCTGGGCGGCCACACCCAGAGCACCCATCAGATCCACGGGACCAGGCCAGCTCTGTCATTTTTCCAGGGAACCTGCCTTTGCTGTATGCACATGGTTGTCAGGGCACAAATGTCCCACATGCCAGGCTTGCCAAGGAGGGCCTGGTGGTCGGTGCTCCAGTTGTCCTTCTCTCCCCACCTGGTACCTGTGCACTTCAGGCGAGGGCTGTGGCTCTCCTAAGGACACAGTGGCAAACAGTCCCAGAATCAGCCATTTGTTGGATTAGGCTGTGTGTCACTGGTGGGTGAGGCCAGAGAACAGCCTCTCTGATGGGTTCTGCTGGGTGCTAGGGTGTGCCCGACCACCACGGGCTTTTTTGATCCATCTTCTACACACACAAAACAGTTGCTGTAACTCAGCCTTAACAGCTTTATTGAGACAGAATTCACACACCGAGTTGAAGATCTGTGGGTCTGTCTGCAGCAGCGTGGCCATCTGTACCTCCTCAGTCAGACTGGAGAAGAGAACGCCTGGGGAGCAGAAGTGGCCAGCCCACTCAAGCATGGCCTACCTGGACGATCCTTCACTTTCACTGCCCCCACGTGGGGGTTTGGGGTGGAGAGGGCTCCGGGGCTGAGTGTGGCCTGTGGTCCTCGCCTAGAGTTTGATTTTAGACAGCCTAGCTGACTTCTGTGTGCTGGAGTGTTCTTGTTGGTAAAATGGGGAAAAAATACATTTATTTCCTACCTTGTAGAATTATCTGAGGAGTTTTAAAAAGTTACTGTATGTGCCTGTCAAGGTTGGTGCTGTTATCCGTGTAACCCTCCACACGTGTGAGAAGTGGGTGACGCTGTCTAAAGTAGCACTTGCATTCCCAGGGTGGACCAGTCGTACACAGTTTGAAGAAACTTGGGCTACCCTCCTTGGTGTCCTGGTGACCCAGCCCCTTGTGATGGAACAGGAAGAGAGCCCACCGGAGGTAAGGCTGCTGTGACTGAGGGGCTGCAGGTGTAGCCGCTCCTCACTGTCTGGTGTGGACAGATGTTCCAGAGCAAGAGCACATCTCCCCAAGGTGCGAGATCCGTGGCTGCTATGGCTGGTGCCTTTTATTACAGTGCATTCCACATAAAGGATCAGTAAGATTGTGTCCTTTAGTGGAAGTATCTTCGAGTTCTGTTTATTTATCAATATCTGGAGGAGTACAAGTTGAATTAAAATGAAATAAGGTACTTGATCTAGGCCCTATGCATGCACCTGGTTTCTTTTTCTAATTATTCTGCAGAGGTTGTGTTCAGCTTTTGGAAGGTGAATTTCGTTAGCTTCCTGTGACATGGATAACAGCCAAGCTGTGGTAAAACAGAACCTAAGGGATGACGATCATGGGTGTGACCCTTGGTTCTGGAGGAAGATGCTCTATGAGCTTGCAGAAAGGATAGTTCAGGTTCATCTCTAGACGCTAACAGGTTGTCTTATGCAGTGCCCCTAAAAGTAGTGAGGGCCTTTAAGGAAAGTTTCTTTTAAAAAAAATCATATTTGGAGTTTTGTGCTCATAGGAGACCTTACTTTGAAAAATAGACATTTGTCCATTAGTTTATTCCAAGTCACAGATTTATGGAGGTGCTGCCCCCTGCCAGGTGAACTTTCGTAAGACAACAGATCCTGGCTGGGGGGAGCCATTTCCCTCCACTCCTCCCTCCTAGGCCATGTGGCCTGCAGACACTGTGTGAAGTAGAGGCAGAGTTGGTTGTGGTGTCTCACTGTCCCATTGTTGATGTGTGGACTGTCCATCCATCCAGGAGGACACAGAAAGGACCCAGATCCACGTCCTGGCTGTGCAGGCCATCACCTCCCTGGTGCTCAGTGCAATGACTGTGCCTGTCGCTGGCAACCCAGCTGTGAGCTGCTTGGAGCAGCAGCCCCGGAACAAGCCCCTGAAGGCTCTTGATACCAGGTTTGCCTGCGTTCCCATGTGTCCTGTATCCCACTGTGGGGGACAGTGAGGTACCCCCTCCTCAGGGACCAGCAGTCTTCCCCAGCTCTTTTCTTTGTTGCTGGAATTGAAACAACTTTGCATGTGGACCTGGCACAATTAAGCAGATCCAAATAATTTCTTGCCCAGCGACAAGTTCAAATTTTGACCTGGAATTATGGGGGCCTTTGGGATGTTTAAGGGCAATGTCTGGCAAGACAGGAATGAGCCCCTGCCTAAAGGTATACGGACAGGAATGACTTATCAAGTGGGCCCACTTGCTCCTGTGCTGTTTCTGGAAGCAAAGTAGAGGGGAGGTCCTAGGGGTTTTAACCTGTAGGATTCTAAAGGATGCAAGATGGTTGGTGTTTGGTTTTTTTTTTGTTTTTTTGTTTGTTTTTTTTTGTTTTTTTGTAGTGGGGAGGGTACTGGGTTTGAACCCAGTTGCTGAGATGCATCCCTAGCCTTTTTTTATTTTGAAACACGGTCTAAGTTGCAGAGGCTGGCTTGAACTTGACATCCTTCTGCCTCAGCCTCCTGAGTTGCTGGGATTCCAGGCGTGCACCAGCAGCAAAATGTTCTTTACTTTTGTCTAAACTTTAGGTTTGGAAGGAAGTTGAGCATGATCAGAGGGATTGTGGAGCAGGAGATTCAAGCAATGGTGTCCAAGAGAGAGAATATTGCCACCCATCACCCATACCAGGCCTGGGATCCTGTCCCTTCTCTGTCACCAGCTACTACAGGTATAGGAGAGGGGCGTCAAGCTAGGACTAGAGTGAGAGTGACCGGCACTTCAGCATGCCTCCCGTGCTGTATGCTGAGTGTGCTGCATGCTCTTGCAAGTAGGAGTCTTGTTCAAGCCCAGGAGAGTTTCAGTCTGAAGGAAATAATGAAATCTAGAAGTGAACTGGAAGCATCATCTCTTGCCATTTGAGTTGTGGGAAGCCAAGAGTTTAGAAGACTGGCAGCTTGCATAAGATTTAAACGCCAAATTAGCTGGTCACATTTAAAAAATAAGTAGTTATGTCTGACTGATCCGTATCTCCAGCTCCTCATGAGAAACCCAATGTGTAGGAGAGAGTGTTCCTGCTGCCCCCGTGGCTGGTTTCCCTGGCCTCAGTGCCCCACTGTCCCGGGCTCTGTGCTGTGCTCCTCAGGCATACACTCCACCTCGGCCTGCCAGTGACAAACACTGTATAGTTTGTCGTCGTGGCTTAAAGGAGAGGAGAGGTTTGGGGGTTTGTTGTTGTTTTCAATTTGGTTTATCTTGTTGTTAATGCCTGGTTTTGTTGAACAAGCAGTACTTTAGCTTTGCAGTCCCTTCATATGTTAGTGAGAGCTGTAAGTACCTTGAAGGCTTTATTTAGAAGCGGCAGAAGAGAGCAGGTCCCGGGAGAGGTGGCCCCAGGAGTGGAGGAGAAGCATATGCTTCTGGAGGAAGACAGGTGGCACCATGGAGAGGCTGTGAGACACAGAGCTGGCCTGGGATTAGCTAGGGCAGTACTGTGTATTACAGAGAAAAAGCCATACTCCAGTTTGCCCCTAGCCTGCCAGCTTATAAATGACAAGGCTGTCCTGACAGTGACTTGGGTGGCACCTGCACGGGCAGCAGTGGAATTAGCACCAAGTGGCCCTGCAGCCTGCACTGCCTGGTGTTCCCACGGGGTTGCTTCACAGGTGCCCTCATCAGCCATGACAAGCTGCTGCTGCAGATCAACCCCGAGCGAGAGCTGGGCAACATGAGCTACAAGCTGGGCCAGGTGCGTCCCGTATCCCCCACTCCTCACAGTCTCCTCGGCTTCCCTTGGATTCGGGCACACCCCTAGGGAAAAGTTCAGTGCTTTTCCTAAATGGATGGAGCTTTTCCTTTGGTTTCTATTTACATTCTTTGCTCTGAGATGTTTTAAGATGTGTTGCTTAATTACACCATGCGTGTAAAGCCACAGTGTGGTGGGGGAGGATGGGGGATGGGGACACTTCCATGTACCTGCTGGGTCAGGGAACTGTGGGGCCAGCTCCCTTTTCTATTCTGTCACCTTTGCAGAGAGGTTCCACCCTGAGCAGTGGTGACGGTAAAACTGTGATGTACTGTCATGGAGTGTGAGGCCTGGGCCTGCTGAGGGCCCTGGCTGTGGGTTCAGGGACACTGGCTTCATGGTCACCCTTTCCCCTCTGGCTCTGTTGCAGTCAGGGCTGTGTCAGTATCCATTGTCCACAAAACTAATGTGGTGGGATTGTATCAGGGTAAAGGACAGTCGCATCCCTGCCCATCTGGAACACATCAGGTCCCAGTGTCACTGGGCCATCACCTTCCTAGATGGCAGTGGAGACTTGCCCTCAAGTCTGCCTGCCCTGCCCATAGCTTGCTCACTGCAGGATGCTGGGGTCACAGGGGTTTGCAGAGCCAGGTTGGGGGTTGTGCTACGGCTCAGTAGCCACTTGTTCTAGAGCCAGGTTTCAGGATGTGAGGCTCCAGGTTCCTTCCTGCAGCGGGGTACCCTTCCTGGGGACAGTTGACTGTCTCTGCCCCACCTTCCCCGCCTCCCCCGCCTGTGGCCCTCACCTTCCTGCTGCCATCTCCAAAGTAAGCACATCACTCTTTGCAGTATTGGGGCTTCTTAAATAAGCAGCTTGAACAAATGGGTTTCACCACCATGAACTGCCTGTGAGGGGCTAGGTTTGAAAGAAACTCCACGGATGGGCTTCCTGTTTCCAAATCTGCGTCCAGGCACCCCTGGGAACTGTAGCTAGTTTGCCCTGCCGCAGGCCCTCGGGCTCCAGTGGCCGCAGCTCGAGGGCTTGGAGTGCGTGTGCGGAGCCAGCTGCCGTGTGCTCAGTGTTGAGAGCCCGGCTGCACCTATCCACCAGGAACCTCAGGCCTCCTGGGGTGCCAGGCTGAGGGTCCTGTGTCTGTGGCAGGTATCCATACACTCCGTGTGGCTGGGGAACAGTATCACACCCCTACGAGAGGAGGAGTGGGATGAGGAGGAGGAAGAGGAGGCTGACGTCCCTACGCCGGCTTCTCCACCCACATCTCCAGTCAACTCCAGGTTTGCATTGGCCTTTTAGTTTTTAAAGCAGTTTGAAAATTCTACTAGTTGTTTGGTTTTGTGGTGCTTCTTGAAATGAACCTGTTATCTGTGTATGGGGAAAATATCCATCCATGTTTTATACTCTGCAGGAAGCACCGGGCTGGAGTTGATGTCCATTCCTGTTCCCAGTTTTTGCTTGAACTGTACAGCCGCTGGATCCTGCCATCCAGTTCAGCCAGAAGGACCCCCGTCATGCTCATCAGTGAGGTGGTTCGATCTGTAAGTTCACCTTCCCCATCCTTCTCTCGCAGGAGCATGTAACCAACCACACACACACACAGGCACTACTATGCATGTATGTACCAGATGCCGCATATATGCACAAACAGCATGCACACACAGGGACACGTGTGTACCACACACACATGGTTTATAATGTCTAAGAACCTTTGAAAGAAGGGCTGGGGTTATAGTTCAGTTGGTAGAATGCTTGCCTTGCATGCATAGGGCCCTGGGTTCAAACCCCAGCACCACCAAACCCCCCCCCCCAAAAAAAAAAAAAAAAAAAAAAAACCTTTGAAAGAGCTTTTACAGACTCCTGGCTGTAGGCTGATACCTTAGTGTTTCTGAATTGGTAAAGGGGTGGTTTTCTTCATCTGCAATCCAGAGAATGTTAATACTCTTATTTTGGGGGGTACTGGGGATTGAACTCACTAAGCCAAATCCCTAGCCCTTTTTATTTTCAAGCAGGGTCTCACTAAGTTGCTTAGGACCTCATTAAATTGCTGAGGCTGTCCTCAAACTGGAGATCCTCCTGCCTCAGTCCCCCAGGTGGCTGGGATCACAAGTGTATGACACTCTCTTACGGTGCACGTGTGGTGAAATGTCGTTGCTTTCACTTTCCAGGTGTCTGCCCCTTCCAGGTCTGTAGCAAACAGCCCCACACTCCAGGTTCCCCCTTCTGAGAAGCACCCATTCAGAATATCTCAGATTAGGAGTCTTAGCTCTTAGGGTCACAGCTCTTCAGCTAGTGAGGACCTCAAAGGGCACTTGCTTCTGTGGATTATATCAGTATTCACAGGGTTGGCAATACAAGCTTTATGAAGTAGTTGTTTAGTCCACTTTAAACAATTTTTATAAGGAATAATTTTTGAAAAGTAGTGAGTGGCTTTATTTTACATGTTTGCAAAAGTCTAGTTTATTAGAAAATAGAACCTCTAGAAAGTTCCACCGCGCACTGAGAGAGATGAGGGTGAGGTTGGTATGATCATGGGAATGGTTTTGCCTCTCAAGCCCCTAGAAAGGCTCGGGTTTCTGCGCATCCTCATGGCCCCTTGTGAACGCTGGTCTAGATGAGTTACTGACTCCAGCCTGCCTTTGGCACCTGGCTGAGACCTAGGTATGGTGTGAGAGCTGATTTTGGAGACAGGAATGCTTGGGAGACAAGAGAGTGGTTGCCAAAACTCTTGTTTTTGAAACAACTGATCCCCCCTTTTTCTCTTCCTGAAGGTTTTGAGGGCTATAGGGAGGGTATGGGGTGAGTGTCCCTCACAGGTGTGACCTTAGCTTGCCTCCACCTGTGATGTGTGTCTGGTCCACATACACAGGTTGTATCTGTGTGTGGTGTGTTTATTGTGTGGTGTGTGTAGCAGAGGCATTTTTAACAAACAAGACACTCAGGGAGAGGTTTTCATCCTGTGCTTTAGGTCTCCAGGTTCGCACTGAGTTCTTTTTCCAGTCAGGGCCCCTGTGGAATGCCTGTATTTTATTCTCCCATGGATGTTAGGGTGTGCCTCACCCCCGGCAGCCTTTGGCCTGAGTTGCTCCCATTGCTCCTAGTGTAACTCTCCCCTGCTGTCTCACTGTCTCCAGCTTCTCGTGGTCTCTGACTTGTTCACTGAGCGCAACCAATTTGAGATGATGTATCTGACGCTGATGGAACTGCGGAGGGTGCACCCTTCCGAAGATGAGATTCTCCTCCAGTACCTAGTGCCTGCCACCTGCAAGGCGGCTGCTGTCCTGGGAATGGTGAGTCAAGCTGGCATAGAGGCTCCCTGTGTGGAGGCCCCTCGGGCCTGCTCTGCATTGGGGCTGGTGTTGGCCAGACGTACTGAGTGTGGCCACATCCCTCATATGCCTGACCCAGGCTGCACTCCTCTCACATGTGAGCTGTGGCTGTGGCCAACTAGAGAGGCCTCAGTTCCTGTCAGTGCTATCCCATAGGGCACCGTGGCATGCATTGTGGCTGAGTGCAGTTTTGGACTCCTGTACACCTTGGTTCTGTCATTGCAATAGACTGTCCGCACAAAGCCACAAGTCTGTGATGGCACAGGGACAGCACAGAGGGGGGACATGACTGGCTTCTCCAGTCTGCCTGCAGCCTGGCAGCCCCACTACTTTTCCATGTGATCTGGATCCCCTGTGCTTTTCAGCTGACGCAGTCTCCCCCTTGGGGACCTGTTGTCACCCTAACCATTAATGCCACTCCCAGAGTCTGGATCCTAGAGTCTATTCTTAGCTTTGGGCTGTCTTAGCCCATTTGTGTTGTCACAGAATACCTTAGGCTAGGTAATTTGTAAACAACAGAAATTGATTGCTCGTAGTCTGGAGTTGGGAAGTCCAAGATGAACACGCTGGCAGCGTGGTGCCTGGGGAGGGCTGTTCTCTGCTTGGCAGCAGGCACCTTCTTGCTTGTCCTCATGTGGAAGGGCAGACAACTCCCTGGGACTTCCTTGATAAGGACATTATCCTGATCACTGGAGCAGAGCCCCCATGACAAGTTCCTCATTCTGCGGCCAGTTTATCAGAATCCCGCCAGTGTCGTGTGACTCCCTGCCCCATGTGCCGTTACCATGTGATCCTCACTGTCCAGACCTCTAGTGCACACATGCAGGCGATTGCCTACAGACCCGTCCCTTGTTAGAGCACAATGCAGAGTGTCAGCACTGCCATTACAGGGACGGATCCTGACTGTTGAAGCAGGTGTGTATTTGCTCTTTTTGTCATTTAGCATTATCCTGTAATTGTGATGTTTCTTATTCACTCTCTGGTAGCAATAGAAACTCATTTATTCAGTGGACACAAGAGTGGCCGCCATATACCAGGCACTCAAGACCCCTGGCAGGAGTACTGAGGAGGAATCTGCCAGGACTCATCCCCCACATGCCTTGAGCTCTGCTCCAGTGCCACATCCAGTCCTGTCCAACCTGATAAAGGCACAGGACACACAGCACATTGTGGAGTCCACTCTCACCCTCCCCAACTGTGCCCCTGTAGAATCTGCCATAACTGAGCACAGAGGCTAGAGCAAGGAACAGTCTATCATAGGTAACCTTCGCCTGGGTCCTGGTGCCATGGTGCCATGCAGGGAGCAGGAACAGTGAGCACCTGGGTCCCCTTGAGTGAACGTGACTCTTCAGGGCAAGTGCCCTGTGGGTGCTGCTGGCTCGTGGGAGGTCCTTTCCCCCTGTGGAGCTCAGCTGCTGGGGTTTGGCCTTCATCCCAGCTGTGGCTTTGTGCTCAGGCCCAGATCCCCAGCCAGTTTAAATCAGATACATCAAGTGAGTAATGATTTCCAAAACAGACCCCAGGGCAGATGGCACATGGCCCCAGTTCCCCCTTCTATGCACGCAAATGTTCCTCTGAGATTGAATGTGGCCGCCTGCTGTGTTGCTGCAGACCGCACTGCGCCCAATGCACTGTTTTCTTTGCCTGCTCTTGTCAGAGCTGCAGCCCTTAGCAGAAGTGGGACTGCTGGCCTGGGTGGGAGCAATCCTCAGGAAGGTGCCACACAGTCCCAGGGGTGTGGGTGGGGACGAAAAGGAAGTGAGTGGCAGAGTGTCACCTTCCTTCAGACTGAGACCACCAGGTATAGACTTCCCCAGAGAGTGGATGGCCAGACGCCTCTTGTTGCTATTGGTCCAGTGGAGGCCCTGAACCTGCCTCTCCTGAGGCACTGCCATTCACACGTGTCCCCACCTGCACGCCTCTTCCTGTGGAGTCCTCTCTGCTGTTACTGGAGTTCCTGGTGGAGGGTGTACTGTCTAGCTGTAGAAAATACTCAGTGGAATTGATGCCATTCCGGCCAAGTTAGCATAGGGTCCCAAGGCTACCCTTAGATTCATTCTAGAAGATGTCAGAGCTAAGATTTATTACAGTGAAAAACTGAAAGAAAAATCAGCAGCGGGAGAAGGCACGTTTCCAGAGTCCCCTCCTGGTGGAGGCTGGGGACATGCTTGACTCCCCAGCAAGGAGCTATGATGGCAGATGTGTAAGTGCCAACCAGGGAGCCCAAGAGAGACTCAGTGTCCAGGGCGTTCACTGGGGCTGGTCCCCTGGGCACCTCGGAGGGTCCGGGCCAAACCTCCAGACTCCCAGAAGAGGGTAGCCAAACCTCACTGTCTGCATCAACCTTACCATCTCCACAGACTGTTGGGCACAGGGGCCGCCCCTGCACGCAGCCTGTTCTCAGTGAGTCTTGGCCACTCTAAGAATTGTGCTGCATGCTGGACTCCACCGTAGCATGGGGACAGCCCCCTCTTGGCTGGGGAAGTGGGCCACTGAGATAGGAGCCTTGAGGTGTCCTGGGCAGCTTGTGTCTGTGCTTGTGCCCAGGACAAGGCTGTGGCAGAGCCAGTCAGCCGCCTGCTGGAGGGCACACTCAGGAGCAGCCACCTGCCCAGCCAGATTGGAGCCCTCCACGGAGTCCTCTATGTACTGGAGTGCGATCTTCTGGACGACACAGCCAAGCAGCTCGTCCCGTTTGTTAGCGACTACCTCCTGTCTAACCTCCGAGGAGCAGCCCAGTGAGTGGGGCTGGCTGGGCACAGTTTGGGAACAGGAAAGAGCCTTGTTCTGCCTCTTGGAGGGCATGCCCAGCCCCTGGCCAGATGGGCAGAGAACTGGGTGGGTGCACTTTTCTGGGGACAGTGTCTGAGATCACTGATACAAGAATAGGAATGTCTGCCAAAAACTTGTGTGGATGCCCACAATTAGATGGCATGTCCTGCCTCTGCTGCCTTTGCCCCAGCACTTGCCACACTCTTTGGTGCAGTCATCTGTTACTCCTCGGCAAGGACAGCAGTCTCATCCTCTGCCAGACTTGGCACCCTGATTGCAGCTCCCCCAGGTGGTCACCCTTTGTGGCTCTGACCTCAAACTCATGTTCCCTTAGCTTTACGTAGAGTTCAGCACAGATATGTTGCAGGACCCCATAGAAGATAGTCCAGGCATGGCGCAGCACACCGGTGGTCACAGCAACTTGGGAGGCTGAGGCAGGAGGATCACAGGTTCCAAGCCAGTCTGGGAAATTTGTTGAAATCAAGTCTCACAAATGGCTGGGGGGATGTAGCTCAGTGGTAATGCACCCCTGTGTTCAGTCCCCAACCAAGAAAAGAAGAGAAAGAGGAGTTCATCAGAAACGTGTCCTGTAAGCCCTGGGGAGGTCTAGGGCAGAGTGGGTGCCTGCCCAGGGAGCTGTCTTCAGCACCTACCTCAAGGAGTGGGTTGGGTTTCATCAGGCCTAGACTCGGGATTGAGGGCAAGAGTGAGGAGCTGAGAAGAGGGCTGACAGGAAAACCAACTGTCCTCTTTGACCAGAGTGCAGATTGGACAAGAGGATCAAGGGTGGAGTTAAATATGAGGTTTGGAATGCACAGTGAGGGTCTTAGACCCAATAGGTATGATGCCACGAGGGTGCAAAATTCAGACAGTGTAGAAGTGTGTGGGCAGGGACACACTGGGGCCTGGCAGGGCAGAGACCACCTCCTTCAGGCCAGAGGTGGTGCAGGCCTGTAGGGGGCCCTAGCTGCCCATTGTCCTCTTGATCGCAGAGCCTGGCATCACAGGAATGCAGTCTGTACTGAGAGTTGCCAGGGCACAGAGGAGTGAGGGGCACAGGAGCTGCAGTGTCTAGGCAGAGATGGTGAGCACTCCTGGCTTCAGTTCCTTGAGCAGAAGGGGGAGTCCTGGGCAAAGTAGTAGAGGCAGGGCCTCCTAGTGACCGATAGGAGCATGCCGTGGGCCCCCTGAGTGTGGGTGATGGTGCAACGGCTCCCTCATTCAGTGACCACTTGTCCAGTCACAGGCCAGGGACCCCTGGGAGAGCCCGTGAGTCAGTATTATGAGGTGGTGTGTGCCTCACAGGGAGAGCACTGCACCCTCAAGAGCAGGTGGGACTACCTGGTGTGAGGGGTTCTGCAGGCCTCGCTGGGGCAGGCAGCACAGAGTGGCTTGTAGGACAGAGGGCTCTGTGTGCCGCCCTGGAGACGGCCCAAGTGCAGAGGCCTGGAGGGGCAAGTGTGGCCTGTGGCTTTGTGCTCACAGAAGGGCTGACTGTTCTAGCTGCGGGTAAAGCAGGCTGCTTGTGGCTAAACTTGGCCATCGGCTCCCTTTCCAGCTGCGTGAATGTGCACAGCCAGCAGCACGTGTTGGTGATGTGTGCCACTGCATTCTACCTGATGGAGAACTATCCTCTGGACGTGGGGCCGGAGTTTTCAGCATCAGTGATACAGGTGAGCAGGCCTCAGCTATGCTCCTGGACGCGGGAAGGTCGGTGTCGATCAGGGGGTGGTGGTGGGGTGGGGGGAGTGCTTGAGCCTTTCCTCTCGTGCAGATGTGTGGGGTGATGCTGTCTGGCAGCGAGGAGGCCACCCCTTCCACTATCTACCACTGTGCCCTCCGAGGACTGGAGCGCCTCCTGCTCTCTGAGCAGCTCTCCCGGTTGGATGCAGAATCCCTGGTCAAGCTGAGTGTGGACAGAGTGAACGTTCACAGCCCACATCGGGCCATGGCGGCCCTGGGCCTGATGCTCACCTGCATGTACACAGGTGAGCGGTCTTGGATTGTAGACTTGCCCAGGGCCACTGTGCTCAGCGATACGGGAGAGAGGAATGTGCTCACTTGAGGGACACAGGCCCAGGCCCCTGGTATGCAGCACCTTTGGTGTTGTCCTGAGCCATCCCCTCACTTGCCAGAAAGATTCAGAACCCTCTGTCCCTCGTCCCTTGGCTGAGGATTGGGGGTGTCCTTGCTACCCCTGATGATCTGTGGAACTCCGGCACACTGGGAAGTGTCTGTGCAGCCTTGGGGTTTCACTTGCATGACCTTCCACTGCGCGCTTTTGTTTCAGGAAAGGAGAAAGCCAGCCCTGGTAGAGCCTCTGACCCAAACCCTGTGGCCCCCGACAGCGAGTCTGTGATCGTGGCTATGGAGCGGGTGTCTGTTCTTTTTGATAGGTAAGAGGTGCAGCCCACCTGGCAGCCTTGAACTGCCCTGGAGCCAGAGCCAGAAGGAGTTGCCTGGTGCCTGCATATTTGCTCCACCTCTTGGCGCCTTTGCCATGGTCCCACCAATTTCCTTGCCCCACCCTGATCCTGCTTGGGCTCTCCTGTTGAGAGGCCATCCTTGGACTCAGCACTGTGGTGCTAACCGCCACGTTTGTCCCTTTTTCCTGGAGGCTTCAAGGACGTCACCTACAGTCCTGGGCTGTGGCCTGGGCACTTAAATGGTCAGATGCTGGGAGGCTGGGCATGCAGCAATTAAAATGCCCTAATCCTGCTGCCCTTCATGAGAGAGGAGCCAGGTGGTAGCAGGGTCCTTCTTGCCCTCAAGGGCCATGGGAGGGATCCCATGGCACCCAGAAGCAGTGTCGGAGACAGCACTAGGAAGAGTAAAGCAGAACTAACAAGCATCTTGAAAAGCTGTGAGGGGTGTGACCTTCCCGCCCCACACCTGGAGTGCACTTTTATTCAGTGCTAACTTGACTCACAAGCCCTGGAGAGCAGGTGCGGCCTTATTGGGCTTTCTCTCAAGAACAATGCCCTACTTCTCCCCTCAGATCTCTCGGTCCAGGTAAAACTGTTACCACACTCGGCCTGTGGTCACTGCTCATTCTAGCAGTGGGAAGCCGTTGGACTTTACCGCGAGCACTCTCTTTGAGGAACCTTGTGTGTCCTCCCAGCATGTTAAATTTCCATGTTGAATTTTGGAATGAGCTTTGCAGCACCGCATGTTCATAGAGTACCACCACAGCCAGGCTCAGGGGCAACTGGGGACAAGCAGGTGCACAGCCAAGCCCCTGTCCTCAAGGAACTTACAGTCTATTGCCAAGGAAGTAATTGCTCCAGTGAGCATTAACCCAAGAATTCAGCTGGCCACTGTCCAGCAGCCAAAATGGGAGGTACTGGTTGAAGTGACAGAGTAGGACTCCTGGTCAGTGCCTGTGCTTCATAGCCATGGACACAGTTGTGTGTGCACTGGTAGGGTCATCACAGATGCTGGCTGTCAGCACTGAGAAGGGTGCTGCAGTGGGCAGGCTCTCGGCTCTGTTGAGAGGGCGATCGACAAGAGAACTGTTGGGGTACAGATTGGGAAAGAAGAAAAGCATTCCTGGTTCAGGGCAACAGGATCTGTCATAGACCATTTTGACGTAGAGAATTCCCCTCCGTAATGTTGCCACCCCGCCACCCTTTACCTGATAGTCACTCCCCTCTGCAAAGTCCACTCTGTGTACTTGGAAGCCCTGAGCCTATACCCAGTGGCAGTCATCTTCCCCATCCCTGTGAGGAGGACAAGGGACAGCCAGGGTTTGGCCTTTCTGCTTTCAGAATTCATACTCAGGTTTAGCCTGGGCCCCAGTTGGAGTGTCCCTTTTAATCAGGGGCCCTGGTTCCATGTTGGCTCTGCCAAGGCGGGTTTGGGGTTTAGGGATCAGGCTGAGTCTCTGGCCCACCCCTTTCTCCAGGATCAGGAAGGGCTTTCCCTGTGAAGCCAGGGTGGTGGCCAGGATCCTGCCTCAGTTCCTGGATGACTTCTTCCCACCCCAGGATGTCATGAACAAAGTCATTGGAGAGTTTCTGTCCAACCAGCAGCCATACCCACAGTTCATGGCCACTGTGGTCTACAAGGTGAGCTGTCTGTGGGACAGGGAGGGGGCAGGGAGTCAGCCCGACTTCCAGTGGATTTGCCAGGAGGGCCAGGTTCCTCCCCTAAAGATGACCCTGCGGGGACAATGCACGCTCCCCACCCCACCCCGCCCCGCCCCGCCCCCAGGCCCTTCCCTGTGCTCAGGTGTCTCGCTCCTTCCCAGGTATTTCAGACTCTGCACAGTGCTGGGCAGTCATCCATGGTCCGGGACTGGGTCATGCTGTCCCTGTCCAACTTCACGCAGAGGACCCCAGTCGCCATGGCCATGTGGAGCCTCTCCTGCTTCTTTGTCAGTGCGTCCACCAGCCCGTGGGTTTCGGCAATGTATCCTTCCCTGGACCTCATGGCTGGGTTCCTGCCTGCTTCCAGGCCTTGCCTGTCCCAGGGCACCTGGGTTCAGTTTTGTTGAAAGCTTAGAAACTTCTTCACCTTCACAGAGCCCCACAGATGTCGAGGAGAATGTAAAACATTGACAGGGACACAGAACAGAAGGCCAGGCATTTTCGAGCCAACCAAGGCTGCCCAGAGGGGCTGGTGTGTGGCAGAAGTATTATGGCCAGTGGAGGGGAAAAAGGGGAGGCAGGGCAGCCTGGGAGTGCTGGGCTTTTCCTGTGCTGCTTCTCATTAGCTCTCATTGTGTGATGGCCCTCCTAGGGAGAGGCATAAGTAAAGATCCAGCCCCCATCCCCTGACCCATCCTGCAGTGCTGGTGGCCAGGAGCTCCTCCTTAGGCAGCCCTCCCCCAGACAGACCACAGGAGCCTCTGACCAGCACAGCCTCACCCGGCGTGCCTGGGAGGGTCGGCCAGGCAGAGGCCCTCCCTGCCCTGAGCAGGGTACGCGGGAGCACCAGCCACCAGCCAGTGCTGCCCAGGTGGCCTGGCCAGGTAAGTGCCGTGGCACAGAGCGCTAGGAGCGAGCATCTGCCTGCAGGGCTCCCACCTCCTGGGCCAGCTCTGCCCACGCCCCTGCCCTGCTGGGAGAGGGTTATAGGTTGCAGGATGCTCCTTGGCTACTCTGGCCACCCTTGATCCTTTCTTTCTGGGCCTCGTGGAGGCCTGGTCAGGAAAGAATTTCCCCAGGAGCACAGTGAGGCTGTCCCCACCTTTTCCAGCGTTCTCCCTTGACTCCTCCGCCAGCCTTCCACACGTCGTCAGCAGGATGGGCAAGCTGGAGCAGGTGGACGTGAACCTTTTCTGCCTGGTTGCCACAGACTTCTACAAACATCAGATAGAGGAGGAACTCGACCGGAGGGCTTTCCAGTCTGTGTTTGAGGTGGTCGCGGCACCGGGGAGCCCGTACCACCGACTGCTGACTTGCTTGCGAAATGTCCACAAGGTCACCACCTGCTGAGAGCCTGTGGAGGCAGAGGCCAAGCAGAGGTGGCCACTGGGGCCAGGGCTTATGGGAGCCTGCACCAAGCGCCCTGTCTCTCAGGGGCTGCCTTGGGCACCGTGGCTCTGGCTTGGGTCTCGCGGGCAGCCAGCCAGCCGTGTGTGTGTCTTTGCCCTGTGGCAGAAGCTCTTGGCAGTGTAGGTCCTGGACAGGGAACATGCAGCGTAGTGGGGTTGAGCCTGAGTCCTGTGTCACTGTCCTCATTGCAGCTGGTGGCAATGCCTGTCGACCAGGTGTTTGTCTTTCTCCTAGCTTTCACCTGTACCTCGTCACCAAGTCACAGCTGCCCTTGCGTCCAGGATGTAAGTCCTTGCCCTTGCAAGTTGGCCCTGAGCCCACCCTGTCCCATGGGTGGACGTGGCCAGCAGCCTGAAGAGCAACCCACAGCCCTGTCCAGCAAGGCACCTGCCACCGGAGTCTAGCTGCACAGGCGCTGTGTTGCGTGGCAGCTGGGAGCTGGGGGTGCCAGATGCCCAGTGCCCTTCTCCCTTTTCTCTGTTTTCTTCTCAGGACTTAAAATTTAATTATATCAGTAAAGAGATTAATTTTAACGTAACTCTTCCTATGCCCGTGTAAAGCGTGTGACTTGGTGAGGGCTGTGCTGCATGTAACAGCGCCCGTGGAGTGGAATCCTCCAGCCGGCAGGTCCCTCCCGTGCCCTTCTCTTCTCATTCCTGACGGCACTTGGTTGCACGTCTCCCCCCTTTTCACACATTCACATCTGGTTAGAATGATGGAGGTGCTGGTATCCAGGTGTCTGCAGCAGAAGTCCTTCCTGGGGCTGCTCTGAGGCCTGAGGAGAGCTCTCCTCCCACTCATAAGGGACGTGGCTTCCCTGTCACCCTGCCTGGCTCTGAGTGGCCTCCACTGCATCCAGAATTGCCAGCTCTGACAACTGCAGCCCAGTCCCGAGCTGGCCCCGGGCTGTGGCCTACTGGTGCTGGATGTGCCAACCTCTTGCTGCTTCTGCACAGTGGGGCCCAGACGAGGGGCCTGGCCTGGCAGTCCCATGGGTGTCTCTGACCTATGCCTTGTCCGCCCCGCCACCCCCCCTTGGTCTAGAGCAAAGCTCAGTGTCTTGGCAGCTGCAAGACACCTCTTCCCCTTTCTCGCATCATGGGTGGGGGCCCTTCCAGCCCAGGAATAGGGCTTGATCTCAGGCAGGATGAGGTAGTACCGAGGGAAGGGTCAGTGACTGGTCAGCTCCACATCCCCGTCAGCCACCACTTGTGTCGCAGGCCCTGGGTTCCTGAACCAGCTTCCTGTTTCCAGGCCTAAAATAGCCAAACTGTTGAAATGAAATGAAAACCCTGGACAGCGAGATGCCCTTGGCTCACTGGCATGCTTTGAGCACTCTGCTTGCTGCTGGGCCGTGCCCAGGTAGGCGCTTTGCGTCCCAGTTCCCAGGAGGCAAGCCTGGCTAGTCTGGTGTCAGTGGTGCTGGTTGATTGCTCTTGATGGTTGGTGTTCCAGGTGTTTACTGTGGCAAGTGGGGGTCGTTCGGAGGTGTTCTGGAGCCTGCAGAGGAGGAGAAATCTTTCAGTCTGTGCAGTCAGTTGACTGCACATTGGTCTGTGGGTTGCTATCTTGAGGCCCTGAGCCTCCTTCCCTCTCCTGCAAAGGGCAGCCGGGGTGCAGGGTTGCACGGCACACAGTGCATCAGAAGAGTCCATCCGAGCCACTGCCTCAGCCACCGTGAGGCCTCCCCACGCTGGGATCACCCATCCTGGTGCCAGTGCAGCAGAAAGGGTAGAAATGGATCTGGTTTCAGAGGAGAATCTTAAGGGAAGCTACAGAATCTGTGTGACAAGTAGGAAAGTCACCAGCTCTCCCTTAGCGATTTGGGCCTCACATTTCTTGTCCCAGTGTCCCCTAGTCCTGCCTTCTAGAGTTGGGAACCACAGAAGCTCTGCCCGCCCCCAGGCTGTTCAGCAGCTTGTGCAGAAGCACTGGAGGGAGACTGTTCCTGGCTAGATGTTTACATTTGTGAGAAGTAGCACTGTGAATGTGACATTTGGGGCCACCCCCGTGGGATTTTTACTACTGGGTTCTACAAGGTTTAGTTGGCCACCTCCACGTTTACCCTGTGATCTGAAACCCAGCTCTGGTGACGATGCAACCCAAACACCTTCCTGTGTGTGCGTGGAGTCCATGAGAGAAGCTGTCGCACCCATGCAGAGGTACGCAGGTACAGGCACAAGTCCAGACCCATAGTTTTATTTACACACACACTTCGAGACAAATATGCAAGGCCTCCAAGAATGCAGTGTCCGTTCTGCCTGGAGGTGGACCTTTCTTAAAGACCTGCCGAGGAGTCGGCGGTGTGGCTCCAGCCCCTCAGAGTGGGCCTCGGGGAGCCCTACTGCAGAAAGCCGCCCTCCCTGTCAGCTCTGCAGAAGGCTTGCACTTCATCAGGCTCCTCCTAGTCTGCAGCTTTCCAAATGTTGTTGAAAGTGTCATTTTGATTGTTAAGGTTTTGAGGGGAGGGTGGGTTATTGTTTTCCTGCTGGTACTATCAGGAAGGATTTTAATGAAACCAGGGTAGAATTATTTGGCAATGCACTTAAGCATGTTTTCTTCTCCAAAAATGTGCCTCCCTTCCACTGATGGCCCCATACGGAGGTGACTTTCCAACTGCCAAGGGCCCTTTATTGTTCTCTCCTTTTGGCCTGCACGTTTGCCCTTCAGGAGGAAAGACTGGAGTGGAAACACCTCCAGATGCGGAATGTAGCCTCAGGGAAGGCTCCTCCCCTGAAGGGCCCCTTGGCCATCGGGGAGCTCCTCCAAGTGATCTGGGGCTGCCCTGCCTGGAGCTCGGCTGGTGGGTCTCAGCAATAAGTTAGTTCACGCCAGCCGTAGCCCAGGAGGCCGAGCGCCCCCCACCCCCAGTGAGGGGATCTGGAGTGAATGAGCTCACGGGTGGGATTGTGGGGGTGGAACTCATTTCCTCTTGTTAGCTGTGAGCATCCTTCCTATCAAATGGCATCCTCGCTTGGGCTTCGTCCCTCCCTCCCTCCCTCTGTGCTGGGTGCCTGGGACCATCGCCACCAGCCTGGATGAACTCAGATCTGCCCTCTGGGCAAAGAAAAGACCTCGAGTTGCTGAGGCCGGGTGGGCGGTGCGGGCTGGCACAAGTGAGAGAGGACTGTCCCACACTGGGCCTGGAGCTGCCGGGAAGGAAGGACTTGCTCTGAGAGCCATGTGACAACTGAACGGGACACGGAAGGTTCAGGGCCATCTTCCCCTTGTGCCTGTCGTGCTTTAATACCGTCCAGCAAGCCCCTTCCCTCTGCCCCAGGCTGGATGGAGGGACCTGCCTGCAATGGTTTGTCTCCCGTCTAGGGCCTCCATCGGGCCTGCTGTTCACGTTGTGGGCTCTGCTGGGCCAACAGGGCAGTGATGGGCCAGTCCTGGAGCCCAGCCCAGACCTGACTGTGCACTGCCGAGAGGAAGGACTGATGTGAGATGTATATTTACATTTTTTAAACTGCTGCAAAAATTGTATATCCAATTAAAGGAACAATGAAACCATTCACATTTGCTGTGTGAAGCCTGCTTTGCTCATTGAGAACTTGCTCTCCAGGGTTGAGGAAACTGTCCCTCTCTTCTCCAGGGGTCAGTGCTGACAGCCTCCCAGTAGTCAGCAGACACTGTGGAGCCAGGTCCACATGTGATGGGTGCCTCCGACAGGGAACCCGCAGGCCATGGTGCAGCCGGCTCCCTGCCTAGCAGACATGGACTTCTAAAGCTCTGGCAGTGGGTAGGACCGTGTGCTTGTTGGGTAGGAACCTCAGGTGTGTCCCTGTTTCTGCTCCACATTTGGCTTCAGTGCACTAGAGGGGTGGCAAGATCTGTGTCCTCACACAACCTTGGCTTTGGTGTCCCCTCATGGCCTCACTGACCCTTTTGCCCCCTTGGTCACTGATGTCCTGTCCCAGCTGCACCCTGCTGTCCCCCAGCACAGCTGTTCTCCCCTGGCCTGGCTTGGCCACCATGTCTGCAGTGCCCCTCCCAACCTTTTTAGCTTGTAAGTCCTTCCCATTTGAAATTCCTCCTCCCCAGGACGTCTCTGCTTAGCTCTACAGGGACTCGTTCCTTCTTGGCTGGGACCTCCTCTGGAGCCTTGGTGGTCAGTGTGGTGGTGATCTTGGGTTGTGGGTTGCCCTGAGCAAGGTGGTCAGTTGCACGAGTGTTCACCAAAGGTCCGTGTGGTTCCAGCTCGCTGTCAGGCGTCGTCCCCCTGTTCCTCCGCAGAGCAGGCCCTGCAGTTGTTTCCAGGAGAGACCACAAGGACCTTTCAGCTCAGGACCGGGCGGCACCTGCTTGTTCTAGGCGGAATCCCCTTTCTCAGCACAGATGGCCTGGTGGATGGCCCCACCCAGGCTCTTTCTTCCCTCAGTTGCACTGAGTGTTAGTTGGAGTCACTTCAACGCCCTGAATCTCAGTGACAACTCCAGGGTCCCTGATGGCCTCACCCTTTGAAACTTACTAAGTTCTGCTCATTTCAGGGAAACCAAGCACCCTATTCCTCACTGAACCACCATTGTTTGGGTGAAAACAGGACGGTCCTTGGCATACCTGGCATGGCTGGTGTTTCCAGACCAGTGGAGCTGAGCAGGAGCCCCCATGTGTGTACCACCTAAGCAGAGGAGAACCTGCCGCCACCCTCTCTCCCTCTCCACAGCGTGCCCTGCCCATCTGCTTGTGGGAGCTCTGAGGGCTTGGAAGTCCTGGGGACCGCCCTGTCTGCCTCCAGTGGCACCCATTTCCAGCTGTAGCTGGCTTTGTTCCACAAAGCTCTCTGAAGTAGTCTCCCAAAGAGGGAGACTTACTAACCCTGCCCAGTGGATGAGCCAAGTGGCCAGGGTAGCTGGGTCCTGCCTTGGAATGGGGTGACAGCCAAACCGGGACAGGGAACCCCGCTTGGGCAGCACAGTGGTGGGGGCCCCGAGGCTGGCCTGTAAGCAGCATGGTCCGTGGTCCAGGGGCCTGTGGACAGAGGGGGCCCAGCTCTTTGAAGTCTGCAAGACCTTCAGCCTCACAGCTTGCTCTTCCCTTCCTGTCACAGCCTAGCAGAGACAGGACTCTCAGTCCCACCTAGGAGACGGGCATTTGACCCTTGGGTACCTGGTGGAGCTGTTGGTTCAGGGCAGGGGCCTGTCGAGTGCAGAAGAGGGCTAAAAGTTATGGGTCTGTGTTCCTCGTTGGCATGAGGAAAAAGTGCAATGCCCAGGACATGAGCCAGACCCACAGGCTCAGTGTCGTGCACCCTGGGATCGGCAGCCAGGCCCCAGGAGCTACTGGGGCTCACTAGACCTGAGGGGGATCTGACCCTTCCCACCCGCCACTGTTGGTTCACCTCTTCCCTCCCTTCCTAGAGTTCCTCAAGTGCTCAAGGACCTGTGGCCTCGGCCCTTCCATCTGCCCCCTAGGGACTACATTCATGTACCCCACCACACCCACACACTCCTGGTGCTTCCTGGCCTTTGCCAAGTTCTGAATCCTTCAACCTCCAGATTCTCCCCATGGGTTATGTACTTCCTGCTCTGGGCTTCACTTGGGACAAGCCCTGCTGATCCTCTGGGTGGGTCTGGCTTCCCGCAGCTTGCCAGGCTAAGCAGCACCTGTACCCTAGATGCTAATGAAATGTGCCTGGGGGCTGGGCCCCGCCACCTCCTGTAGAAGGAAGATCAGAGAGGTGGGCCTTGCCTATGCACAGCAGGACCAGCGTGGACCCACACCTTGTGCCTCGGCCTCCTAGGGGTGCTCCAGCTGAGGCCTGACCTGCACCCTCTCCCCTGCAGGTGCTGCTGGGTGCCCAGCCCTAGGCCCTCTGACTCCTGATCCCACAGTGACTGAGGGTCCCAGCGGGCCATGCAACTCTGCCAAGGTATGGAGCCCCTCCCCTCAGGAGACAGATGGAGCCACTTAGCAGGGACAGCTGGGGCTTGGCCCACCTGACTTGACCAGCCCAGTTCATTCTTGTCCTTCAGGGTTCAGGCAAGGTTGCTTCTTCCAGAAGTAGCCCCAGAGAACACCCTATCCAAGGTTTCCAATGCACCCTAGGTCTGAGAAGAGAAGGTGAAGCCCACCCTCACCACTTGAAGGTGCCACCTAGAGTATGGTTAGCTATAGGGTAGCTCCTGCTAGGGTGGCTCTGCCACCCTGTGCCCACTGGGACTTGGGCAAGCTGAGGATGTAGCTTCCTCTCTGGAGCAGTCTGGCTGCTGGGCTCTGAGCACAGCAGTGACACCTGGTGGCCAGCAGCTGTCCCTCAGGACAGCACACCAAGTTCTGTGTTCTCCAGAAGCTCTGAGGAGATTCAGAGAAGGGGCGGGGAGATGGCAGCAGGGCCCCTTGTCCTCAGGGGCTTGGAGGGGCTGTACCAGAGGCCTTCTGGGTGACTGAGAGTCATCCAGCCAGGTCCTGTCCTTCCCACTACAGAGATGAGGAGACAGGTTGAGGGACGTTGTCAAGAAAGGTCATGCGAATCAGTGGAATGGAGTCAAAAGCTGCCTGCCTGGACTGCAGTTCCTGCCCCCACCTCCGCCCTTGGAGAAAGACTGGGAAAGGCAGTGGAGTGGACCCCCTCAGAAGGGACAGACCCTGAGTCTGCAGGAGCCGCTGCCTGGAGGAGCGGGCCTCTGGGCCCTCTGCCAGTGCTCCTGAGAGCTCTGGGAGCTGGATACTAGGGGCAGCAGCAAGCCGTCAGGCCAGCAGTATGGCTGAACGTGGCAGAGAGTGGGCTTAGAGGTCTCTCATGGGTGCCCCTATGGGAGGAGTGCAGCAGTTGTGAACCTCCCTGGGGAGCACCGCACAGCCAGCGGGTAGAGACAGTGTCCCTGGATCTCCAGATGACACCCAGGGCCCAGAGAGAAAGAGGGTCAGCTGGGCCCCAGAGCTGATGCCTAGGCCAGGTAGTGGCTTAGGTCTGTGAAGGGAGTACAGGAGCTCTCGGGCTCCCCGGGCACCCTGCTGCCCTCCCAGGCCCTTCCCTTCTGGCTGCATCCTGTACTGCCTCCATGCTGGGCAGGACAGTGGGGTCAGGCACCCCAGCTGCCCTCCTCCTGGGGTTGCCTGTGTGCAGACAGTGCCTCCTCCAGGCTCAGCCCTCCTGTCTGGTCAGCATTCTGCTGCTCTTTCAGCCTTGGCACAGGGGCCGGAAAAGACCAGCAGGGGTGCACTGGGCCAGTGGACATCGAATCAGGCTGGTACCATGTCCACCGTGGGCTGTCCAGCAGAGGGGCCTTGAGCTCCATGGAGTCAGCCACCGGCACCCTGAGGTGACACGGATCCCCTCTGCAGACCCCCAGCTCCACCACCCCTGCCTCCTGGCTCCTGAGGCTGAGGGGCCTGCTCACTCCTCCTGGCGTTTCAGTCGCTCAGCCCCACAGGGACAGAAGCCCGCTCCCCGGGCTGGCCCTGCCTTCCCACACTGCACCATCTGTCTCCCTGCCCATTGACACGCTCCAGGCCCACCTTGCCTTGCTGCCCTTGCCCCACCCAGCTCTTTCCAGTGATTGTCCTCTGGACGTTGCCAGCTTTTCAGTGGCTCTTCCTCATCTCTCAGTACAGGACTTGCCTTCGCTATCCAGTGCTGCCCTCAAACCAGCCTATGCTAAAGGTCAGTCGGTCAGTGTCCGTGTACCCCTGACCTGCACTAAGGGCAGGGCTTGGCTCTGAGCAGCCTGGGTTCCCAGTGCCCACGTGACCTGAGGCCCAGGGTGTTTGGTGGGTGGAGCAAGAGAAGCAAGGAGCAAATGACAGGAGAGGCAGGGTCTCTTGAGAAGTGCTGGTCCTCAAGACCAGGGACCCACCCTCACTTCTACCTGACAGGGCCCTCCTAAGTGTGAGGGTCTCTCAGCCAAGGAACCCCCAGCACCAGCAGCCACTTCGTCAGTCAGCACCGGGGATCGCAGGCTCCCTGTCTGCCTATCTCTCCTCTCCTTCCCCCACCATGCCTCCATTTTGACAGTCTTCCCATGGCCCATCCTGGACTTCCCTGGACTCCTGGCCTCTATGAGCCAGGTGGGGCTGAGGTGGGGGCTGCTGCCCGGACCTTGCCTTTGGTAGCTTGGCCAGCATGACTGGAACACCTCTCTGCATGGCCCAAGGGCCAGGCAAGAAGCAGGCAGGGCTGGCCGCCTGGCCGCTGGGTTTGGGCCCAGCCGCTGGCTTGCTACAATATTGATGGCCCGTCAGCACGGCCCCGATTCCTGCGCTTTCAGTTAAAAGGTTTCTGTTGTTGTAGCTTATGCAGTTGCTCTGTTGCTATGGAAACGTGACATCAAAATGACGTTTCCCGTTTAAAAGCTTTTAACTAAATTCCTGCCTGTCAGACGTAGGCCCCATTTTGAGCGCGGAGCTGCCTCAAGCGAGTGATTGCGGTGCCTCCCGCCCATGGTGTGTGGGACGGGCCTGGGGCCCCACCTGAGCGCCATCCTCCTCCCCGCAGGTGCCTCCAGCATGGCAGCAGCCGAAGTGCCCGGCTACCTCGTGTCTCCCCAGACGGAGAAGCACCGGAGGGCCCGCAACTGGACGGACGCGGAGATGCGTGGCCTCATGCTCGTCTGGGAGGAGTTCTTCGAGGAGCTGAAGCAGACTAAGCGCAACGCCAAGGTGTATGAGAAGATGGCCAGCAAGCTCTTTGAGATGACCGGCGAGCGCAGGCTGGGAGAGGAGATCAAGATCAAGATCACCAACATGACCTTCCAGTACAGGTGGGCTCCTCTGGGTGGGAGGACATGTGGCCTGGCCGGGGGCCTACCTGTCACTTGGGCCCTGTGGGAAGAGATGGCCTTCAGAAACCACCTGTGCAACCTCCCATTGGGAAACGGGAAAACTGAGGCCCCGCAAGGGCAGAAAGCTGGTCAGGAAATCTCAGGGCGGCTGGGCTGGGAGTGCTTTCAGCTTCCTGAGTCTGGGCTTGGTGCCGGGCCGCAGCTCCAGGGACACACGTTGGACCTGCTCACTGCCCCACCATGCCTCAGAGGTGGACACCTCGTGCAGGCATCACCCACCTGACCAACCCCCTCTCACCCTGGCCAGTGTCGACAGGCTGTCAGCCAGGCTTGAACCACCCTTCCACGGCCCCCAAGCCCAGCAGGGAAACGGAGGCCAGAGTGAGGAGGCTCAGCTCCTGGGCCTGTCCCCTCCTGATGCTCAGGGACTTTCAGCATCAACGAGCCCCTGCTGTGTGTCCAGCACGGAGCTAGCCTCAGGGTGGGAAGAACGGCATTTGGATCTGGTGTGGAAGACCCCAGAGTGCCCAGACAGTGCCAAGTTCATGGACAGGGCTTCACTTGTGGAAGAAGTCGAGCCCAGCCCTGACCCCTGAACTCCCTGACTGGGAGTCCCCAGGCCTGGTCCCCATCTCTGCCACTGTCACATCCCAGGCTGACTGTCCCTGGCCGGTAGTTGGAGGGGACCTTAGAGGGGACTGCAGGTGGGGACCAAAGATGGCTCCTAGGCCTGGGGTGGCTCTGGCATCCAAGAGGGAGCAGTTGTGGCCCCATACCACAGACCTCACAGTGCATGAGGCCTGGCCCATCTAGAGAGTCATGGGTGGGCATGAGGAGGTTTTGTGTGGGGTAAAAGTCACAGCATGGGGTGAAGGTCAGGGCTTGAGGAGGTGAGAACAAGGGGCACAGGTCACAGCAGGAGCTGTCTCTGCAGGTTGAGCCTGGGGCTGCCCAAGAGCCTGCTGTATCCCAGGTAGGGGCGCTGTCTAGTAGGAGGCTCGCAAGGTTCTGGGGATGGCAGGTAGTTGAGCTCCGCTGGCCAGGGTGCTGGAGACAGAGGGCACCCTGCGGGTTGGCCTGTGAGCACCTTAGCCACACTGCATGCGAGAGAGGAGTCCCACCTCCCGCTTGCAGGTGGGGAGATGCCTCCACCAAGGCTGGAGGAGAGCCCCATCCCTGTCCCATGGCCCCTGGCTGCCCTGGGAGCTATGGAAGAGCCATTAGGGTCATGGATCAAAGGCCACGAGGCTCTGTTTCCAGCTGTGCTTTCATGGCCCCAGAAGGAGACCGTCTGGAGCCTGTCCCTGTCCCAGGCCTGTTTCTGACCTGGTCCCCCACCAGGCCTGGGAGCCAAAACCACAGTCCTGCAGCTGCTTGGGGTCTTTGACATCAGAGTCACCTAGCACAGGTGATGTCAAACCTGAGCCCTGGGCCCAGGATGTGAGGAAGTCTGGTGACTGCTGGGACAGGCATGGGATGGCAACTCGTAGTCTGGCCTTCCTGGCCTTCCTGGTCCCCACAGTGCCCGTTCACATGCCTGGTGAGACAGGGACTCTGAAGGTGGTGGGCGGCCATGCTGGCTATCTCCCCAGACTCCCTCTGACTCAGTTCTTCAGGAGCAATGTCCCTGGCCTCCCCCAGTCAGCGTCTGGCTGGGCTCTTCATTATTTATCCTGAAAGCCTCCCTCGGAGTCCCTGTGCAGGGCTATGGGTGCTCGGCCTTCGTAGTTTAAGAAGCACATGCACACCTCTCCCTTGGCTGCTCCTGAGGAAACTGAGGCCCAGAGCAGGAGAGGGTCTTGACAATAGTCCTTAATTGGCCAAAGCTTTGGCTGGGTGACTAGATCTCATCTACCCACTCCTAGCCTCCCCACAACAGAGACTTTTTTTTTTAATAAGAGCTCTTTACATATTAAGTTGTCAGGCTAAGGAAGTTGGAGAAGGTGGCTGAGTTTTGTGGAGCATGATTTGTCGGAATACCATTTGGGACCTCCCATGCTGAGGGCAGGCTTTTCCCCATTTCTCTGGGGAGTAGAATGGGGTCTCTGGAGGAGACTGGGCAGAGGCCTGTGTGGGTACCAGAGTGTATGCCTTGCCTTCCCCATGCCCCCAGGGTAGATTGGGGGCAGGAATACAGTCAGCCTGGCCTTCCTGTGATCTATCCCTGGCTTTCCACAGAGACTATTCCACTTGGTGGAGGGAGCCTGGGCCTTGGGGAGCCTCCTGCTACAGCTCTGTGCCCATTTGTTGGGTGTGACTCATTCGGCCAGATCATCATCTCCAGTGCCCAGCGTCAGCAGAGGCCACACCCTGGCGGACAGCCTCGTGTGGGAAACGGAGGCATGCCCCTTTGCAGGTGTGGGCCCTGGGAGGGCACTTGTGACACCAGGCTCGAGGGTCAGATGAGGTTAGCAAACACGTGGGGAACCCTGGGCCTTAGGAGGTGCTAGACCTGGTGGGCAGAGCTTCCCCCACCCACTCCACCCTGTGGCAACTTCCTTGGCCTGGCCAGAGCTGCCCAGCTGCTCTGAGGCCCCATCTCCCAGCCCTCACCTCCCAGCAGAAGGCTGCAATCCAGGGGCTTGCAGGGCCTCTCAGGTGATCAGAGCCTCACTGTGAAGACCCTCAGCCCAGGGGCCCTGCCCCACTGCCTCAGGTCAGACTGCAGATTCCAGAGCTGGACCCAGGCTGCTGTTCAGGCAGCAGCCTGGGCTTAGGGCGCAGCATGACCTCCTGCTAGGTTCAGCAAGAGTGGTGCTAGAGTCCTGTGTGCCAGGCACCAGGCATGGCTTTCTTAAATCCTCCCTTCAGCCTTGAGGGGCTTACTCCTTTATCCCCATTTTACTGATGCAAAACTGGAGGCTCAGAGAGGTTAATGAACCTGTCCAAGTTCACATAGCAGTGGTGGAAACAGGATATGGACTCAAAGCTGTGGATGCCTGTGCTCCCATGGTCCTCTCTCCCTGAGGTCAGAAAACTGTGGCGCTATGAAACCTTATGACTGTATTTGAACTATACAGCTTATTACGATATTTTATTATTTCTGACTAAAGCATATAAGAAGTACTGTGGGTTCATTGCCATTATAAACTACAGAAAAGCAAAGAGAAACAGGACCTAGCCCAAGTTCCCAGCCTCTGTGGACGCCCAGAGGAAGGGTGTGTGCTTCCCTCTTCACATCTAAAGCAGGTCCCAAAGCTCACTTCTTCCTAGTCCAGTATCACCTGCATCCTGGGGCCTGGCTGATTTTGCTGGGGAGGACCGCACTGGTCAAGAGTGGCTCCTGCCTGACCCAGCATGGCTCTCCCTGGGGTCCTGGAGCCCTGTGCCCCCGCCAGGGACCAGGCGGGCTGGCTGGGACCAGCTGCTTCTCACCTTGGCTCTTGTCTCTCGTTGCAGGAAATTAAAATGCATGACAGATAGCGAGTCCGTCCCGCCGGACTGGCCCTATTACCTAGCCATTGATAGGATTCTGGCCAAAGTCCCTGAGTCCTGTGAGGGCAAACTACCAGACGGCCAGCAGCCGGGGCCCTCCACGTCCCAGACCGAGGCGTCTCTGTCGCCGTCCGCTAAGTCCACCCCTCTGTACTTACCGTATACCCAGTGCTCCTACGAAGGCCGCTTCGAGGACGATGGCTCCGACAGCTCCTCCAGCTTACTGTCCCTTAAGTTCAGGTAGTGTGTCCCCTCTTCCTTCTCTGACCAGGTGCCTCGCCGCCCCGCCTCTGCCTACCCCCAGGCAGCACCAGGAGGCCAGCTGGGCAGAGCAAGGGGCTGGGAGTGGCGAGGGCGCCCGCTCTCCTGGTGTGGTATCCTCAGCCAAAGTCACAGTGTGTGCCTGCCTCCAGGCCAGGCCAGGCCAGCCCCGGCCAGCAGGGCTGTAGTGTCGGCAGACAGGCGGCTCCACGCCCGGCTCCGTCACTGGAGCTGATGCAAGTTCCTTGACCTCTCTGGCCTCAGCCTCCCCCTGTAAAATGGGGATCAGTCCGTGTTTTCCTCAGAGGGCTGCCAGGAGCATGGGAGAGGACAAGCTGGCCCCACTGTGCTCGCCCTGCCCACCCTGGTCCCCACCCTTGCCCCTGCAGGCACCTGAGAAGGTAGGGCTGAGCCTCCAGGGCAGTGGGCGGGCCCTCCACCAGCACTTAACACAGGAAGGTGTCGGCCGCGAGACCATGCCCGCAGGGTGCTCACAGACACTGGCAGCCAGGCTGTGTCCAGGAGAGGTGCCCTGTGGAGGACAGGCCAGGGAGCCCAGAGCAGCCACTTATGAGAAGGGGACATTTAGGACGGGCTTCCAAGGTATAGTAGAAGCTGATCGGTTGATAAGAGTAGGAAGATGTGGCCTTGAGTCAGTCTCTCCCCGTATCCTGCTCATCAAGTCTGTCTGATGGCAGATAGGGCAAGGAAGTCATCTCTGAGGAGGGTCCCTTCGGCCAGTATCCCCAGTGCCGGGCGCTCTACTCAGTTCACCCAGTGCCCTCCCTGAAGGGAACTTCTCATTGAAGATCCCAGACAAAAACGCCTTTCTGCAGCCAGACCCAATTAGCAGAGGCCTGAGATTTATGGCCAATTGTTCCCATGGATTATTGAGCCTAGTTCCCAGACTCGGCTGCCCGGGGCACCACGCCGGGTGGGATGGGGCCCCACTCTCCCATCCCCAAGGCTGGCTGGTCACCCGCTCTGCTTAGAACACAGCATACAGGCTGGGGACATGTAGGCACCAGGGCAGGGCCTTGGGGTCTGTGGGGCTTGGCAGTCCTTGCTCTCCATCGAGCCTGTTAACCAGCAATGCCCGCCACCCTGACAACAGAGCACCGTGGGACAGCCACAGGCTAGACTGCCTGGGGCTGCCTCTACCCTCTGCAGCTGTCTGTCCCCCTGTCTCCCTCAGCACGCTGGTCCCCTCTCCATGCTGCTGGGAGTGGGAGGGGTCTCCAGCCTCAGGCCCTTCCTTCTAGGACCCGTTTCCCACCTGTGCACGGCCAGCTGGGTCTGATAGTGTCCAGCTTCCCTATAGGAGCACGGAGGCCACATACTTCTCAGCACCCCCACACACCCAGCCTCCATCTCTCCCTGGGGCTGGGCCTCCTGCCTGCCTAGCTTAGAGGGCTTGGTGCTCTCATGGCCGTGTGCCCTTCACAGCCCAGAACACTCACCTTCCCCAGACCTCGGCTGTGGACCATCATGGGTTGCCTGCTGGTTTCCAGGCCTGGGTGCCTCTGACCCCATTACCAACCCACTGTCGTGGTGGGTGGGCTCCAGCCCCTCCTCACATGTGTGGGCTTGGGGGCCTGAGCAGGGGCTCTGCTCCTAGGGCCTGGGAGACCCTACTTGTCCTTCAGGGTGGGCGGGGGTCTCTGGCCAGCCTCCCACAGCGGCACTCCTTGCAGGTCAGAGGAGCGGCCAGTGAAGAAGCGCAAGGTGCAGAGCTGCCACCTGCAGAAGAAGAAGCTGCGGCTGCTGGAGGCCATGTTGGAGGAACAACGGAGGCTGAGCCGCGCCATGGAGGAGACCTGCCGCGAGGTGCGGCGCGTGCTGGACCAGCAGAACATCCTGCAGGTGCAGAGCCTGCAGCTGCAGGAGCGCATGATGAGCCTGCTGGAGAAGATCATCGCCAAGTCCAGCGGCTAGGCCGTTTGCAACCGCCAGGCCGCAGCTGGGCAGCAGGGTCCTGCGGAGGGGACAGGCTTCCACTCGGCCTCCAGGGGCTGCCCCTGGTAGGGATGTCCCTGATGAGGACCCCATGGGCCCTGGGCAATCATTTGACCCCTATCTATCTCCAGCATTAATGTCCTTCCTTGGACAAGACCAGGGACTCTCAGGTCACTCCTAGTAAGAGTGTCTAGAACCCACCCTCCACGGTAGTCTTATCGATGATACCTGAAATGGCTTTTGATATTAAATGTGTACTTTTCACTATTGCCTGGAAGCAGAGCTCACTTTCTCTGGCGTGGAAGGCCCACACCAGGTTGATCTGTCCTGCAAAGGAAAGCAAGTGGAGATAGGTCAGGGTGGGCTGGTGCCCATGCGCGCTCTCCTGGACCTGCTGCATCTGCCCTGAGGTATCTCTAACCCCAAGGCAGATGCACAGGGCTGCGCTGCCTTCGGTGGCCAGATGTCACGGCCACCTCCTTAGCAACAACACCAATACAAGGAACAGGCTGCTTGCAGGCCTGCCTTACTGCTCTTCTGGACCCTGGAGGTCGCCTGGTAAGACACTCCCACTTCAGTCAACAGAGGAGCAGCTGCAGACTGGCCAGTGCTGCAGGTGAGGTCGGCCAGGTGAGGAGCCAGGACCTCGTACTGGAGGACAGTCTGCGCAGCAAAGAGCCAGTGCAAGAACCCAGAGGTGGGGGGTGGCCAGAGCAAGCCCCGGGCAGACAGAGGCAGGCCACCTGCAGCTGGGCCACTTGGTTGTGTGCCTGCCGGGGCACTGCTGGTGTTTTTCAAGTGCATTCTGAGTTGTCAGCTGCTACAGCTGTGGATCTGACCTCTGCAGTGCGGGGGGGCTTGGGGCCAAGGCAGCCCCAGTGGCCAGCTTGCTGCACTGCCTCTGGCCTTGCACCAGTTGAGCAGTTCTTTCTAGAAACCCTTGGCTGAATTAACCTGTGTCATTTACTAGGATTTGGCTTTGGTCATCATGGCTGCATGGGAGTCTGGGACCAGGCCTGTTTGATTTATCCCCTAGAACTAGGCAGATTGCTTCCTGGTCCTTCCCAGACGGGACAGGGTTCTGTGTGGTGGGTCAGCAGGCAAGTGACAGGATTTGCCTTGTGGTTTGGAAAAGTGCTCTTTGGCTGGGTGCAGTAACACATGCCAGTGATCCCAGCAAATTGGGAATCTGAGGCAGCAGTATCACAAGTTTGAGGACAATCTCAGCAATTGGTGAGAACTTGTCTCAAAATAAAAAGGGCTCAGATGTAGCTCAGAGTTAGAGTGCCCCTGGGTTCAACTTTCAGTACCAAGAAAAAGGCCTTTCTGGTTGCTGGTGAGCAGATTGCTGGGGATAGGAGTGGAGGCGGGCTCTGCCAGGCTCTGCCACTGTCATTCTGGTGTGAGACCACCCGCTTTCCTGACCCTCCCTGAACCTGGAAGTCAGCCAGGCAAGGGGGTGTGGGACCAGCCGGTGGTCAGGCGGTACAGAGGTCAGCCCAGGCCAACTGGGGGAGGTGGCATGGGTGCTGAGTAGATGAGCAGTTTTCTGGGCCCCTTTGCTGTGGACTCAGGGAGCACCCCGCCAGCCCTGTCCTGGGGCAGTGCAGCACTTGCTGATGATCTGTAGTGTAAATATCCCCATCAGAGTCATTTTCCAGCTGCGAATGTGGTACCGCTGCCTCTCTAGCCAGGGAGTGGTGCATGCAGTTGGCTCATGCAGCACAAGCAGCTCCAACTATTTCCTGGGAAGCAGAGAGGGGGCTCTAGAGGACAGGAGATTGGAGATGTCTGTTGGAGACCTGAACTTGGGAGCCTGCCCTGGCTCATTGGTAGCTCAGGTCTACCTGCAAAACACAACTCTAAGAATTCATGAAATAGACATGCTCAGTGCTTATGTAGCCCTCGGTGCTGGGGACTTACCCATGGACACCCAGTGACCTGCCCATGTATACCTGCTTGCCCTCCAGCTGCTGACCACTGACGCAGGCCAGCAGCTCCCATGGACTGGCCATGGTTCCTGATTCTCACTAGAGGAAGAGCAGCTTCAAGCCTTCAAGAGGGAACAGCCAGGGAGGGTGCTGAGACCACACCCCGATCTCCTGTGGCCCTACAGGGTGGCCAAGCTCCTGCAAGAGGTGGCTGATCAAGCTTCTCTGTTATACCTGAGACTCCTCCACGTGGCCACCACACATTGCTGCTTCAGTCCCTGCAGGGCTGGTTCCAGTACTAGATTGACATCCTTGAGCTTATGTTCAGGAGTCTCTGCATCCTTCTTCTGCTGTCTGAGCAGAGTCTGGGGCTCCTGCTCAGTTGCACAAGGTGCTGCCCCCTTCCCAAGCTGGAGTAGAGTCCTTGAAGTCCTTGTAGGACTTGACTGTCCTGCACCCAGAGCTGCGCCTTCCACAGTGTGCCTGTGACACTTCTCAGTCTTCTTTGGTTGTTGGTCCACTGAGGAGAAGTCTGTCAGCGAATGCTGCAATGTTTAATGAGATCCAGCATCCCAGCATGTCGGCACTGAAACTCAAATCAGGAACTCGGCAGACATCCTCACTCCCACCTTTGTTATTTATGTTGCTGTGACATTTACAGCAAATGCATGAAGATAAGTAAACAAAATAAGCAGAATGAGAGATGGAATGAAGTGAAAATTACCTTTATTTTCATATGATATTTTTGTAGACCCAGAAAACTAAAAATACAAAAGATCAAAAGCTCTTTAAACCAGCTGAAGCCTATTGAAAAGGAGAAGATATGTTCCATTTGGAGTTGTGACTCAAAGCAGGAGAAACCTGAGAGTGAGCCTGACCAGCAGCACACAGGACCGTGTGGCTACCCAGGGCCCAGCTCTGCACGCGGCATCATGTCACTGATGCAATTCCAGCTGCATGCTCAACCACACTGTTGTTGTGAAATGGATGAAATTATGTTTAAATTCATATGAAAAAAGAAGGGGGCCCGAAGTTAGAGAACAAGCTCTGTGTGAGAACAAGCTCTGTGTGAAGACATGCTCGGCCTCCTGAGGAGTACAGACCTGCAAACTGAGACCCGAGGAGCCACGGCCTGCTGAGAGCTTGGCTGGGCCTGGGCAGGAACAAGAAGGGGGAGCCCGTGGCAGTCTCCGCCCAGCAGCTCCACTCCTGAATCCGCTGCCTGACTCCAACCTCTACCCCTCGCAACTTGAAAAATGATCAGAGACACCAAAGGACTTTGCCTGGGGGTTCCAACTACCAAGGTGGATGCCTGTTAGTAGACTTTGTTAGAAATTAGACTAGATATTTGAAAGACATTTATTCATTTCAAGATAACAATGAACCATGATGTCACACTGGTAACAATTCTGTGAAAAATATATTTTCCCAAACAAGAAGGTTTTGGTGAGAGGAGAGAGTGGCACTGCTCTTCAGGAAAGCCACCTGGGCCACCTGCACCACCTGCTTGGGCACTGTTGGGCTGCGTCTGGAGTGACTCAGAAACCAGTGTCCAGGGAAAGAACCGGAGAAGACAGAGAAAGAACCGGGCGCAGAGGCTGTGAGGCGGAACTCGGGAGTGTGTTCTTCACATGCAGCTGAGGCCTCTGCAGCCACCGCCACCACCTGCCTTCTGCGTCCTTATGATCTGCCTGCCACCTGCCCTTCAGTGACTGCCACTGTGGCTTTGTGACTCACTGCGACGGGCATCTTCCTGACACCAACACAATTCACCCAGCAGCATCAATCACGTTTGCTGATGTCACCATGGGTCCCCGCAGAGAAGCCTGCAAGTAGGGAAGTTCCAAGCTCCTGGTGGGGACAAGTTTTTCAGAATTCTGATTTTTGCATGAAAGTTGAGATTTCGTCACTGGTAAATGCTGCCAGTTGACTCCCTTGGGGGACAGGCCCATTTTCAAGACGGTATCTGCCAGATGCCCATGGCAGAACACCCAGTCTGCCACTTGCGTCTGTGGGATCCCATTGTGTCTGTGGTACCTGCTCCTGGCAGGCAGCCCCCACTGCTACGCACACGCTCACCTCCACCCACTCTCACTGGCGCTTCACGACACTTTCTGCTTGGTCACATGGAACCTCAAAGGCCAAGGCCTAGTGCTGCCTTCTCCAAGACATTCTTAAGAGAAACTGGCATGTGCTGCTGCAGGTGGGGGGACAAGGACGGCCCCCGGAGCCTGGTGCTGCAAGGCTCCTCAGACCTCTGGGCCATCAGAAGCCACTCAGTGAAGATCAAGAGACCAGCTCAGGTTTTTACGAAGATGGCTGTGGACTTGGTGACCCTCTGGGCAGGAGTCCATGTTGTGGCCTGTTCAAACCAAATGCCACACGCTGCCTCCTTGGCAGAAGGAGCCCACAGGGACCCCCTCTGCAGTGTGTCCACATGTTTTCCTCCCAGAGGGCGGTGGAGTAGGCCCCCGGATGGCTCTTTCTCCTCTACCCCACCATTTTGATGGCCCCCCTGCCATGTCCTAGGCACTGGGGACAGGGTCATAAAGTCCTCTCCTTAGAGTTTATAGTCAGTGGGGCTTAACAGGCAGTGACTGCAGTAAGTAAATCCGTTAGCAGTTTAGCAGGTCAGTGCTCTAGAGCCACAGGAAGCGGCAGGGTGGGAGCCCTGTGTGTCCTGGAGTGCAGTGGGAGGTGGCCACTGTCACATGGCTTCTTAGCAGATTGGGGATGGGGGAGGAGCCACCTGATCTCAGCACTGAGAGCTTCAAGGTGGAGGGGGCTCATCCTCTCTGCCAGGAAACAGGTGGGGTGGGCCTTGACATGAAGCCCTGCTCTCCACCAGGATCACTGGCCCCCAGGGCCAATAGCCAGGTGACAGCTGAGGCCCCAGGTGGGGGGCTTCCAGGGGAGGCATCTGGTGTCACGAGAAGGGTCTCCCTGGCACAGGCCTTCACTGGCCAGGATGGAGGGACGCCCGCATTCCCACACCCCATGGGCTCTGCCCGCGGTGACGGCTGGACGCAGAATGCAGCAGCGTCTCCTGACTGCTCCGTGGGGTTCTAGCCCAGGCCCACCCGGAGGGATCTGGTAGACGTTGGCTGCGCATCCAGAGCATGAGGACCTCCCACAGGAAAGGCCAGTGGGAGGCCTGCCCCCCAGATGAAGCCAAGTTGTGCCACAGCTGGGCATGTAGCCTTGTGCACCTCGGGCACTGCTGGGTGGAGGTGTTGCAGGGGACAGGGCCCCATTGGCGAGGAGGCTGGCTTCCTGCAGCAGCCCCTGCTCCAGCACCTGGGCCCTGCCTGGGCCCACCCTGCCCTCCTGTGTGTCTTGCCACGCACTCATTCAGCTTCCTTCTCTGAGGCCCATCGCAACCTGGCTCTACACAGTGGAGAGCCTCCAGGGACTGGTCATGTCATCTCCCACCAGAACTCTGTTTTCCCCTGTGCAGGTCAGACCTGGGGAAGCTACACACACGGAGGGGAGAAAATGTGGAGCCAGTGACCTTGGGGCATTAGGATTGTGTCTGTGGCCTAGGTCACATCAGGATTTGCTCTCTACACCCTCCAAACAAAGGGCAGCCCTAGAGACCTTGTTTGAGTGCCTCCTCTGACCCTTTTTCCAAGTGACCCTCAGGCCTCAGCTAAGGAACCCAGGGCAAAAAAAGACCACAGTGGCTCTGGGCTGCCCTTGGTCTGGGGAGCTGGGTGCTCACAGTGCCTGCCAGAGGGGTCATTCCTGGGGTCCCTGATGGCCTTAACCAGGGACCACAGAGGTACCTGCAGCTGTGAACCAAGCCACACCATCTTTGGCCATCCCTGTTCTCTGGAAAACAGATTTTGGCCCTGTGTACTTCTGAGCCTGGGCTTCCATCCTCTGAGCACCGTGGCTCCCACCTTCCTGCGCCCCTTCCTGCCAGAGCCTGCTCAGTGAGCCCTGGGCCACATCCACGAGCAGGACTGGCAGGCCATCTCGCCAAGCGACCTCCTAATGGCCACGGTCTGCCTCATGCCTGGGTTGCCGGGTGCTTAGCGAGGTGCCACCCATGGGGGAGCCTGGACGCCCTCCTCCTGCACCTTGAGTGGCAGCCACATCAGCGAGCAGCGGTGCAGTGGCTGTCGCAGGGTGGACTTGTGCGCCCTTCAGAACCCATACTGCTGTCAACTGGAGGGAATCTCGAAGCTCAGGAAAGGGAAAGTCCCATCTGGGAGAGCGGCTCGCAGGGAGCGGCCGATGGACTTCTCACGCCCCTGGCCTCGCGGTGCCGTCGGGGTGGTTCTCCTTCCTGAGCTCCTTCTAGAAAGCCTGCGCCGGGCGGCACGGAGGCCTGCGCACCGCCTGTGCCACGGTGGCCGTCCGCCTCCCCCCGCCCAGTGTCACCCGCAGCATCGCATGGCCAAGTCTTGAGATGTGGGATGACCCAACTTTCCACAGTGCTTTTGATTTTAAGACTTGTTTTGGGGTCCTAAGACCTCAGCATCTTCCCATTTTTTTTTAATTTTGGTAAAACACAATAAAAATGTACTGTTCAAATCACTAAGCGCAGCATCACGGCTCTGGGCGCCGCCCCCAGCGCCATCGTCCTCCCACGCAGAAGCACTGACCACTGGACAGTGTGGGATTTGCCCTCCACGCACAGCCTCAGCTTCCTGCACTCCCCTTCGGGGGCTGGACGCCCATCCCGTCCCCGTGAGCTCTCGGCTGCTTCCAGCTCCCGGCTCTGGTTAGGTGACCATGCTGCCTGCACATGGTGTGCAAATACCTTTTGAGTCCCTGCTCGCAGTTTTTTGGGTACATTCACAGGTGGAGTTGCTAGATCATGTGGAATCTAGGTTTAATTTCTTGAGGAATCTATAGCAAATATTTTTATGCCATGAATTCAGCATAGAGAATTGCTGTATCAAGGAAGATACATTCAGATTTTAACAGATGTCAAAATGCCTTCCCGAGGTACTCTTCATTGTTCATTTTTCAAGATATTCTTTTTTTTTAAATTTTTTTTAATATTTATTTTTTAGTTATTGGCAGACACAACATCTTTGTTTGTATGTGGTGCTGAGGATCGAACCCGGGCCGCACGCATGCCAGGCGAGCGCGCTACCGCTTGAGCCACATCCCCAGCCCCAAGATATTCTTTAAAATAACTTGGATCTTAAGGCCAGGGCCAGTGGCACACACTTGTCATCCCAGCGACTTGGGAGGCCGAGGCAGAAGGAGGGCAAGTTCCAGGCCAACTCTGGAGTAAGTCAGCACTTAGCCAAACTCTCTACCAAAATAGGAATGACTGGGTGCAGCTCAGTGGTACAGCACCCCTGGCTTCATCCTCACTAAAAAAGAAAGTCGAAATAACAAACTCTCTCACATGGTTCAAAAAGACAAAAGTGCCCCCATTCACATTATGAGCCAATTCAAGCCTTGCACCAATATCTCCAACAGAAGGATAAATGTGGAGATTCTAAGTGAGACAGCTGGCAGGTGTCCAATGCCATGAACAAGTGGGCATCTCCAGGGAAGGGAGGCCCATGAGGGCCCCACCCTGCCCCTGTGCAGGGTAAAAAGGGCATGTGGAGCCCTAAGTCAGTGGGCAAGTGAGACCCCAAGAGGGGCAAGGAAAGGAGTTGGCGTCTGTGGAGGAAGGTAGAAGAGGAGCAGCCCAGGGTGGCTGGCCAGCAGCGAGACTCCTTCAGCACCTGCCTCTCAGGGTCAGGGCTGTGGGGACCAGGGGCAAGCCCACCAAGTAGCCTGGGAGTGGGTGGGAGAGGCCGTCCAGAGCTTTGCATTCACCATGAGTGCCAGGGTCGCCCATGCTCACCGAGAGCGACCGCATGGGTGCCCCTGCAGGAAGACCAGGGTGAGCTGCTCATGGCTCACACCACGTTGGCTTCAGGTGAACTGAAGGTCTGAATGTTAAATGTGGAGAACTTCTAGAAGAACTTTAGAAGGATATGTAACCCTGGCGTCTGTTCTGACAGAGGCAATTTCATAAAGGGAAATAGTCTAATTCAATGAATACAATTCTAAAACATTTTTATGGCCAAGAGCTTTAAAAAAGTTGAAAGATTCACTAAGTATAATGAGGGCACACATAGGACAGAGAGTATGTGTGAGGTGGAGGTGTATTTTCTGTTCTTGTGGTGTAGGGAGGGACCCAGGGCCTGCACATACCAGGTGAGCACTCTGCCACTCTAGCTCCACGGGGGCTTTAAAGGGTCAGGGGTGTGTGCAGCCCCCAGCCAGGAGAAGCTGTGACCCCCTGGAGCAGAACACTTCCTTCCCCATCAAGACAGGTGACACTCCACTTTCCCGGAAACTCCCTTCCTGTGGACCTTCCAGGGACCTACTCCACTCCCTTTGTAAGGGTGAGGGTCCAGGTGGGTCTGACGCTGTTCAGGAGGTTCTATTCTACAAATATTCTACCTGGGCACTACTTTTCCTAGAAGCCCTACTCTGTTTTGTTTCGTTTTGATTTTGGGTACCAGGGGTTAAACCCAGGGGTGCTTAACCACTGAGCAACATCCCCAGCCCATTTTATTTTTTTATTTTGAGACAGGAACTCGCCAAGTTGCTTAGTGCCTCTCTCAGTTGGAGGTTGACCTCTTGTGATCCTCCTGCCTCAGCCTTCCCAGTTGCTGGGATTACAGGCTTGTGCCACTGCACCTGACTGGAAGTCCTACTCTGTACATTCTAGGGTAGACAGGAGAAGATGAGCCTATGAGGGATTTGGGAGGCAGGAGGTTAGAGGCCAAGGTTGGTTGGAGGCTGCTGTTGGTCAGGAGCATTTGGAGATGACCCATCAGCAGGTGCCGGCGTGCCCGACTCTCCAGCACCCAGCCTCCTTCCTGAAGGCTGGCCCTGTTGACCACCCTGGGGCCTGCCCATCCTCGTGCTTCCTTGGGAAGTCCCGGGTGGCAGCCACAGGAGCCAAGCTACACGCAGATGTCACATAGCCCATCAGCAATAGGAGGTGGCTGGTGTGCCTTGTCCCTGCAGACTTCCCTCCAGGGCTGCTTGGGGACTCTTCCCAGTCCTTCCAAAAAGGGAATGTTGGAAATGGCAGTTTCAGCTTCTAAAACCCAGAGCTGGCTCAGTGGGGCTGTGGAGTGGGGGCCCGTGTCCCTGAGATGCGGCCAGGCCCCCACACAGCGCAGGGCGAGGGAAGAGGGCAGGAAGCCGTTCAGAACTAGTGGGTGTGGTCGCCCTCCTGCCAGCGGCAGAGTCCATAGCTGGTGAGTGCAGGACCATGGGAGCCTGTGGGCCGTGACCTGTGCACTGGGCTCAGCGGGGAGAGTGTGGGGAGAGGCTGGTCTCAGGAGGGCAGCATCACGGCTGCCAGGAGGACAGCAGGGCCATGTAGGAGGCAGCTGGCACCAGGGAGAATGGAGAGGCGGGGCCCCAGCGAGGAGGCGAGGCTCGGGCCTCAGACCAGGGCTCAAGATGGTGGAGTGAGGCCAGGGCCAGGGTGCTCAGGGTCCAAGGTGGGCCCCCCTTTCACCTGCACCAAGCTTGCCCAGTCCCGGGTCAGGAGAAGGGCGGCCAGGAGTGTGGCTGGGCTGAGGCCCAGCCCTGAGCTGGCCCAGGCCTCTCCCTCCAGGCTTCACTTCCCAGGGCAGAGGCGGGGAGGGGCGGAGCCAGCTCCAGGGTGCCCCTCAGAGCCTGGTCTCACCTGCAATGGGGAGCAGGGCGCCAGAGGGCCTGGGCGCCATGGACCTCCTCCAGCTCCAGCTGCCGTCCACTGCACACCACACAGCTCTCAATGCAGCCCTGTCTCACAAAGGGCTTCTGCCAGCTTCTAGAACCTTCCCCAAACTGTTGCACCTACCGTGTCCCTTAATCCACACCGGGCTATATTTCTGATGTTTTGCATTAGAAATCCTCACCCTTTTATTCAATTCTGCCACCCAGGGGTGGGGTCAGGAACCCACTTCTCACAGGGAGGCCCACCTGCCTCTTCCAGCCAGGCTACCTCCACAGAGGTCCTGATTGAAAGCCCATTCACGCTCAAAATTAAGATTCCAACTGTGTGTTTCACCCCTTCTCGCTCATTTCCCAAAATGCTTTTGTCTCTTCCTGTTCACAGAACTTTCAAGAGACTTTCCAAGTTCTGCTGGGGAACAGCACACTCCCCAGGGCACCAGCTGGCATTTGGTGCAATTATCTTTAAATTACAGGGACAATTTTAATTTCACAATAATTAGAAATATCAACTGCAGCTCAGGCCTTCGAAACTAATGGAATTTTAATGGGCAGCTGCTTAGGTGACAACAGGAATAGTAATGCTCCACTGGGCCAGGCCCCGAGGGGGCGCTGGTCTGTAAGCAGGACCCTGTCCTGGGGAGCCCCACCCCTGGGAGCCAAGATACCTGGGGGTGGCTGTGGGAGGTGGGTCTGGGCCAACTGAACCCTCTGGAGCCATCCTATAGGATGAGAAAGGAGACTCCAGAGAGCTGGGACTGGTCTGGCCAGGTGGAGGACTGTATCTGGGACTAGGGACCCCACAAGTATCTCCCCCTGAAGACCCAAAACTGGAGCCCTCAGCTTGGAGCAGTGCCCCGGGGGATGTCACCCCAGGCCTGGCAGCCTGGAGTACCACAGCGGGTCTGAGGGGCCCTCTGCAACACCGGGTCAGAAGGTGCCCACCCCTGCTCTGACCCAGGAGCTGCAGCGCAGGGCGAGGGAAGCTGCGGCCAGAACTTGTGGCTCCATTTCTGCTGCACGGGGGGAGTTAATGTTGTCATTTACTTCTCGTTTATGGCTCCGGTTTTGTGTCCTAAGACATCCTCACTAAGGTCCCAAAGCTGCTTTTCCACCCACTGTTCTAGAAGCTGCAGTCACATTTGGCTGTGTGAGCTATCTCAGGTGGCCTGATATGAACTGGGCATCAAGCTGGTGTTTTCCATAGGACCATCCTGTTCCAGAATCGGGTGTGAGGAGTCTGTCCTTTCCCATTGACTTTACTGGTTCCTTTGTTGGAGATCACTTCATAGAACAAGGGTGGACTCATTTCCAGACGCTGTGGGGTCCCATTTTCTGTGTGTGCCCATGACCTTAATCACTTTATAGGCTGTCTTGAGGGTACATCATGAAAGTCTCCAACTTGCTCTTCTTTTAAAAACGTGTTTTGTCTATTCCATGTCTTTTGCATTTCCATAAATTTTCAATCACTTATCTATTTTCTACCCCCCCCTAAAAAAAAGGAAGCCTGCTGAAATTCTGATTGAGACAGCACTGAACCCTAGATTGACCTGAAGGAGACTGGCGTGGGAAACAGCTCGAGCTGGGGGCTGCGAGCAGGGCTCCTTCTCCCTTCCGCCAGCTCTGGAGTAGCCTTGTCACATCTGTTCGTAGTCTTCAATGTTCTAGTCATTTGTTCTAGGATCTGGAAGTACCCTACTTTAGTTCTGGTAGCGGAGCTCACCGTCTGTCCTCACAGGTTGGGTGGGTCTTTGGCGTTTCCAGTGTGCGATCATTTCCTCCTTTTTATTGTGACTGCTGTTTTCTCACCTTGGTCCCCTGGCTGGGCCTACAATGTGAGGTTGAAAAGACGCCCCTGCCACATTCCAGAGCCCCGGGACGAGTGCTAAAGTCCTGTGCTGTGACAGTGGCTGCCCCTGCCCTTCAGTAAATCGAGGAGCTTACCTTCTATTTTTAGTTTTTTGAGTTTTTGTCATAAATGGGTGTGAATGGTGACAAATGCCACCTCTGCGTGACAATGATCACAGGGTTTTTCTCCTTTATTTTGTTCATGTGCTGAATTTCAAGGGTTGCTTTTCGAATGTTAAGCCGACCTTGATTCTGTGGGTGACTCCCACGTGATTCCGACTGTGTCCTTGGTAGTCCTCTCCTGAGGACTTGTGCGCGCTCATGAGGCACCCTGCTTGGTACTGCCCTTTCCTCATGACGTCTCTGTCAGGTCTACGTCGGAGTTGTGCAGGCCATTATAAAATAAGTTCAAGAGCATCCCATCTTTCTCTATTTTCTGAAAAAGACTTGTGTAAGGATGACATCATTTCTTTCAACCTCTCGGGGGAAAGTGGACAGGATGACGTAATGACTAGCAATGCTGGCTTCCTAGTGACCTTCTACCCCACGCATTGTCCGCCCATCATCTATCCGTCCATCTTATGTTTTGACACACTGCACAGGAAGTTGCAGACTCCATACCGTCCGTCTCTGTGAAGGCACTGAGCTGTGGTTCATTGTCTTTAATAAATGCAGGGCCTCACGAGCTTTCTGATCTTCTCCAGCAGCTCTGTGGTGTGGCTTCTGCCAGGTGTCATGAAGTCACCTGTGCTGTCTGAGGACCGAGGACCGTCCGTGTAGACTCCAGTCGTCTCCTGATGTCGGCAATTGGTGTTTTCCCTGCTTTTCATTTGTCACTGAGGGTTGGTAAATTTTATAAATAACTTTGAAATGGGCTGGGGATGTGGCTCAAGTGGTAGCGCGCTTACCTTGCATGCGTGCGGCCCGGGTTCGATCCTCAGCACCACATACCAACGAAGATGTTGTGTCTGCCGAGAACTAAGAAATAAAAATATTAAAAATTCTCTCTCTATCTCTCTCTCTCTCCTCTCTCACTCTCTCTAAAAAAAAAAAATAAATAAATAAATAAAAGAAAGAAAAGTTGGTTTAAAAAAAATTTTATAAATAACTTTGAAAAACCAATTTTTGGTATTTTAGTTTTTTTCTATGGTTTGGTTGTTTTTTCTTTCAGTTATTTCCACTGTTATTTTTATTATTCCCTTCTGTGTATCTACTTTAATTTTAATTTGCTTTTCATTTTCTGGATTAATGTAGAAGCTTATGCCACTCATTTTCAACCATTTTTTCTCCACACAAATATAAATGTGGCCTAACTGTTTTGTCAGTTCTCCTTTGACTGTGAGTTATTTATTTACTTATTTGTTTATTTTTAAACATCTATTTTTTAGGTGTAGATGGACACAACACAATGCATTTATTTCTATGTGGTGCTGAGGATGGAACTGGGTCCCGCCCATGCTTGGCGAGCCCCTACCCCTGAGCCACCACCCCCGCCTGTGACCTGTGAGTCGTTTTAAAGTGTGTTAATTATCAGGAGCCAGTGCTTGTCTAGGCGTCATGATTGGCTCTGTTCTCCGAGACCCAGCGTGTGCCTTAGTTCTTCAGGGTCAGATGGGTCGGCGAGGGCCCAGCAGGTTCTCTTGGTTCTCTTGGTGCCTGTGGCTGCGAGTGTCTTGCTGTGCGTGTGATGCGCCTGGAGTGCCGGGTGGTGGTGTGCAGGCTTCTGTGTCCCCACTGATGACTTTACTGGGGTTTCCCAATAGTCTGTGATAGAGTAAGGCTGACTGCCAACTCGCAGCTGGTTGTCGGGCTGTTCTCTTGCTCTCGGAAGTCTGGCCTCAGGACGTCCAGAGGCGCCTCTCCAGATCCCCGGCCTTCTCCTTCCACCCCTGACTTTCAGCCTGCTCTGCTGAAGGGGCTTGAGACGGCTCTGGTTCTGACACGGAGGCCGAGTCCTCCTGCTGAGCGCCAGCCGAGGCCCTGCATGCAGTGCTGCTGCTGCTGCTGGGCGCAGTCCGTCTATGAGCCCTTTTCTTTGTCCAGTCCTTTGTACCTTCTCCCTTCTTTTCTACCTTCCTCTGGATTAAATGATTAAAAATCTTTAAAATTTCATTTCCTTTGCTGTTTTTTTAGCTACTATTATTTGGAGGCGGTTGCTCTGGGGATTCCAATGAACCCCTCGCCTGGTCTCTCTGCCCCCGGGGGTGCTGTCTGCTGTGCGCTGTGCACACCTCCCGACTTTCCTTGCCCTCCCTGTGCTGAGCCACGGGTGCTGTGCACGGGCTTGTGCTCTAAACCTCAAGTGCATGTGGTTTGTGCTTTAAATGTTCAGTTTTTTAAAAGAAATTAAGTAAAAGTGAAAACAGGCTCTCACAGGCTCCCATGTTTGCCCTTCCTGGTGTCCCCCCTTTGTGGGGACATGTTTCTGCCTGGTGCTGCTTCCTCTCAGCCCACAGCCCCTCTGTGTTTCCTGCGGGGGGAGGACTTTGGCAACAGTCACTCAGCTTGTTTTTTAATCTGAAAACCTCTACTTGATCTTCATCTTTCAAAGATGTTTTCATTAGATATAAAATTTTCAATTGACAGCTTTCCCCAGTCCTTCAGAGGTGTTCTCTTGTCTTTTGGGCTTCTTTGTTTCTGATAAGAACTCAGCCACCTGTGTGTGTGTGTGTGTGTGTGTGTGTGTGTGTGTGTGTGTGGTTACTAACTTGCTGAGGCTAGCCTCAAACTTGTGATCCTCCTGCCTCAGCCTCCCGAGTCTCTGGGATGACAGGCATGTGCCACTGCACCCAGCTTCTGGGACTTGGAAGCAAACAAGGACCTGCAGTATCTGATACAGTGTGTGTCATATCTGACCTTAGAATCACCCTGGAACCACAGAACGAACGTCAGCTAAATGCTGTAGAGCAATTAGATAGAATTGATTTACACAATATTCACGAAGTATTGGAAGAGTTAAGTGAGACAGCAGAATACTCTCCAATAAAGAGGATTTTATCTGGAGTCAGTTTTCTCTACTTGTTTGCGTGCCTGTGACTTTGCATACACTCCAGAGTTGGGTGTAGGTGAACAGTGGAGGACACAGGCAGCGCTTGGCTGTGTTGGCTTTGATGTGCTTATTTCCCACAGAAAGCCCAGCTTTTCCTGGTGAGGGTAAGGGGCTCAGCACTCAGCAGCCCCCAGCCCTGGGGTCGGGCCACACCTCTAATTACCCGTCATCCGCCTCCCCCACCAAAGCCCTCTCAGGTCTTGTCCGAGACTGGCCAGGGACGTGGGCTACAGGGTTAGGGACGTCTGCTTCAGCGTGGATGTAACCTGCTAGCCCCCAGGACCCAGCCCTGCAGGGACTTGGAGGACCACCTGATTTCCATCCGGGCCGAGGCACCTGTCCCGACTTCCTTGGCAGAACCTGAGGCGGGGGTGGCTGGCTGGGCTGAGGATGTGTCACCTGGCCTGGCCGGCCCCTGGGCGTCCTGCAGTGTCCAGGTAGTGGCTGGCTCGCTCCTCTGTCTGCTCAGACAGACCAGGCTCCTGGTGCAGGCGTGCCAGCGGCTGCCGCTGCCTGCAGGAGCTTGTCTCTGGGCACCTGTCCATCAGAGCCTGTCCTGCGGTCTCCTGAGGCCCGGGGAGAAGTCCCGCCTTTCCTTGGCCGTGCTCCAGGACAGAGGTGCTCAGGGAAGTGAAGGGTGTGCGGTGGCTCTGGGGGCGCCAGGGTGGTGATGTGCCCCAGAAAGCCCATCGCCTGTGGCTGGTGGCTTTGCATCTTGATTCAGCGTGTGTCAGATGTGACCTGAGACCACCCACCACAGAAGGCACTCAGCTCAGTGCAGAGCACAGTCAGGTTGATTTATACGTGTTCACGCTGCATGGGAAGAGTTCAGGGAGAGCGGGAAATGGGATCATCTTTAATGTGCTGGGTTCCAGTCCTTCCGTGTGCCGACTGCTGTTGATGACATTAGCCAGAGCCTCCCCCCAAAAGAAGAAGAAACAGAGTGGACAATTTCATCTTTTACAAAATTAAACATATCTTCTTAATTGGGTTGAAAATGGCTTTTTTCCCCACCGGAAAAACAAACCCCTTCATGTGAACTATGCAATAAACGTAGCATCTAGAAAAATCTGAGACATCAGAACAAGGAGATGTGCATAACAATGAGATGACTGTGTGACCAGGACCTTAAGTCTGTGGAGGTGATTCCCACCACTTGATATGACTCTGCTATCAATGGAAGAGCCACAGACGAATCGAGGAATATTCTGATATTTAAAAAATAACATTTGAAAGGAAGATTTATTTTAGAAATACTGTATAAATCTATATACTGCTTTAAGTGGAATCTTTTTTTTCTTTGTACGAGGGATTGAACTCAGGGGGACTTAACCACATTCCCAGTCCCTTCTTTTTTAGTTGTAGATGGACATAATACCTTTACTTTATTTATTTATTTATTTTAATGTGGTGCTGAGAATCGAAGCCAGTGCCTCACATGTGCTAGGTAAGTGATCTACCACTGAGCCCCATCCCCAGCCCTTTTTCATATTTTATTTGGAGACAGGGTCTCACTGAGTTGCTTGGAGCCTCACTAAGTTGCTGAGGCTGGCTTCGAACTCGTGATCCTCCTGCCTCAGCCTCCTGAGCTGCTGTGATTACAGGTGCACACCACTGCGCTGGGCTGGAGGTAGAACCTTGCTGTGAGTTGTAGAGATTCCTATGATGAAATTCAAGCAGCTCGTACTATTTTCTGATACTGGTAATGGGTCCTTGGCAACCCCCTTAACAAGGTCTGACCAAGGTGCACAGAATCGGAGGCTCCTTCTGAACTGTCAATCTCCGCCTACAGAATCTTCCTGACAGTGACAGGGCTTCTGCTTAGCCAGGAGAAGTCTCGCCAAGTTGGACAGGAAGTGCGCCTCACGTGGGAGGTCTGGTCAGGACCACGCAGCCGAGGGTTCAGCGGAGAGTGGATTGGGATTCCCGTGTTCTTGCCGCTGGCTGGTGTGTGTCCACTCCAGGGGCAGTCCCAGACACAGGCAGCAGGACTTTGTCAGCTGTGGTTTTTTGCTGTTGTTTATTGACAGGAAAAAAAAAAGTGCAGCTTCTCTGCTTTTGTTGTTTTAAAGGCGTTTCAGGCTTGTTTCTGTTTGTCACCTGTGCGGTCTGGCGTCTACGTGGTCACCATCTGAGCTCTCACTCTGGCTCCTGAGTACAGGCCTGCACAGGAGGCAGCCGGCTGGGAGGGACCTGCCCCTACTCTGTCCCTACCCTGGACGCAGAAGCCTTGGCCTGTGTGTGAGGCACATGGAGAGCCAGTGTCTGCGTGAACAAGTCTGCGCAGCGGAGGGACCCACTGCCCAGCAGGGCTTCTGCGGGGAGCTGCCTGGTGGCTGGGCCTGGGAAGGAGGATGAGGCCCTGGAGACCCCCTGGTGTTGGGCATGGGAAGCACCAGCCCCTGGACTGGCCTGTGGGTGGGAAGACGCAGACTCTGAGGTGAGATAACAAGTGGCGGCTTCCCAGGAGACCTTGCCTCTTCTGGATAGACCCTGCCTGGCCTGGGGCCCAGCACACGCTGTGTGCAGGTCACCTCACAGCACGGGATCTAGTAGGTGACAGAGAAGACGCCAGGATTTATTCCCAACATTGTCAGTCCCATTGTCACCTAGCTCCGTGCCTAGCTGTGGCACTTTCACAGGACAGCTGGAAGGGGGGGCACACCCTAGAGTGAAGGTGCCTGCAGGGGGCTGAGGCCTGGGGAAGCGCCCCCTCACCTCTTCCGACTATCAGCTGCACACACGGGACCCAGAGGAGGCAGTGAGGTGCAGCGGCTGGAAGTGACCTGAGCAGAGCACACTGTGTGTGGAGTCTGAGTCCAGTCGTGTTCCTCCTAAAACCTAATCAGGTCAGCACTTTCTGGGGAGCAGGGCAGGACCCAGGAGCTCTGTGACGTCTTCCGCTGTGTCCAGTCTGCAGCAGAGCAAGAGTGAGGAGACTGATGCAGCAGCAGACCTGGGGCGGCCCACATGTTCCATTAGTATGCAGCAGTCTCTTCTGGGGGAGTTCTGGGGATTGACCCAGGGGCACTGGACCACTGAGCCACAACCCAACCCCATTTTGTATTTTATTTAGAGACAGAGTCTCACTGAGTTGCTTAGCCTCACCATTGCAGAGGCTGACTTTGAACTCGAGATCCTCCTGCCTCAGCCTCCCCAGCAGCTGGGATTACAGGCGTGCGCCACCACACCCAGCAGTTTGTAGCATTCAACATGCCTTCTGGGACTTGAAAGCAAACAAGGACCGGCAGACTGTGGGTGGTACATGGCTGTGCTCAGGCTGGAACGTGGGTGGAGACGATGGGGACCAGGCCACTCCAGAGCATCCATGGAGACAAGGACAAATGGCAGGCTTGGATGACCAACAGAGGGCACGGGGAAGACTGAAGAGTGCTGTGGTGGCTGAAGGGTCTCTTTGTTGCCAAGCAGGACAGGTGCGCGAGGACCGGGAGGGCCCCGTGGAAAGCTCGCCCACACAGCTCCCATGAAGGGCTGAGCCTCATCCCTCAGCAGGGATGAGGGCACAGGTGGGCGTAGCCAGACAGAAAGCAGTGAGATTAAACTTCAAACCTCAAAGTTCACCGGAAGAAGCAGCCCTCACTTGCCTTTAAAGACGTCAAGGACCTCAACGCTAAGCCTCCCAAAGGGACCGGCCCAAGCCCTTCTCTGCCTCCAGGCCTTGATCAGTTCCATCCTGGAGAAGCAGAGGCCACCCTGGGACAAGCTTGCCCTGAGGTACAGGAGCTTGTGGAATGTGGTGGCACAGTCCGGGGGGAACTGGGAACAGAGGAGGGACATAGCCATCTGAGGTAGATGGCATCTGCCCTGGGCTGGGGCTTCTGTGGTGGGGAAGAAGCTGCTGGGCTCCACGGAGACGTCAGAGCCATGAGCAGGACCACCTGGGGCTGCGGGGCAGGTGGGCTGCTGCTGGATCTGTTCTGTGCAGCTGTTCAGCCTCTCCCGACCCTACCCCCACTCCACCTCCGTGTCTGCTGGCTGCACAGGAGCTCAGTAATAGCCCAGGCCCTCAAACCCCTGAACTGCCCGACCTCTAAGATGATGTCAGGTGATTTACATGACCACGTGGCTGGGCCATGGTATCCAGTGTGTGAGCAGACAGCAGTGAAGACCTTGCTGTGGAGGATGACAATTAAATCAGTAGGCCTTCTCAGGATGGACCCAGCTACTATGTATAACTATAAAGCTCTGATTAAAGAAAAAAATTAGTAGGCTTTGAGTACAACAGATTGCCCGCCATAATATGGGTGGGCCTTATCTAATCAGTCAAAAGGCCTCAAGAGAAAACAGGGAGCGCCCCTGAGGAGGAGCGGTTCTGCAGCCCATGGCCCTGGGCTCGAGCCACAGCCTCCACTGTTCCCTGGACTGTAGCCTGCAGCTTCCCCGAGAACCTCGGATTGCCACCCCTGCCCTCACAGGGACTTTCTCAGAGCAAACTTCTTCCTCTCTTTCTCAGCTTTGTCTTAAGGTTTTATCACACAGATAACGCACACACGAGTATTGGTCACTCCTAAATGTTCTTCTTGCTTCCCTTTCTCCGGAGAGCCTAGTACAGGTGTCACAACACTCTTGGGGCACTTGGATTGAAGCAGCCCCCTCCCAGGACTACCTGGGGCCCAGTTGCTGTCTGTGGTGGCGGGAGGCTCTGGCAGGGAGGCCCTGCAGCCTTGGGTGGGGCAGCTGCAGATATTGCCGAGCCTTCTGCCCTGGCTTGCTCGCTCCCAGTGCTCTGGTGGAGAGCTGTCTGGGGAGTGAGTGGATGTGGGGACAAGGGGTACTGGGCAGGTGGGGGCTGGGATACGACTCCAGAGGGCAGGCGTGGGTGGCACCACGCTCTCGCCTCTCGCCTCTGACTCTGTGTGGCCTTGCTGCACCCTTCGCCCTGGACGTCCTGAGCCCGAGGACAAGGCCCATTTGTTTTCCCTGGCACCACCAGAGGACAGGCTGCTGCCCTGTGGGGGGCGGGGGCGTTCCAACTGTGGCACGGGCAAGAAAGAATGGGCAACGTGCTGGTCAGTCCAATCCAACAGGAAGAGTGGGGTTGGGTCTGGAGCTGGAGACCACCTCCTTTGCCTCATTCGGAATCCTGGGCACCTGGAGCAGGGTGGCCCCAGGGCCTGGGCAGCCCTGCAGCCCCTCTGGGGAGGAGGCTCAGGCCTGCAACAAGGCCAGGGTGGGATGCATGCTGGGATATCAGGCAACACCCCCATGGCTCCGAGGCACTGCCTGAGGGGCGTCTGTGGTGGCCTTGCCTGTGAAAAGTCTCCTGGGCTTACAACCTGCAGCTCCCACAGCCTCCGTCTGGGGAAGAGCAAGTGCTTGGTGTGTGTGGTCCCTGGTTCCATCCCCAGCACCAGGAGGCAGGGGTGAAAAGCAATCCAATCTCTAAACTGACTTCATGGGGATCTTGTCATCTGACATCACTGAGGACAGAGGCTGCAGGGCTCTGGAGATCTGCTCCTCTCCGCTTCTGTGGAGGCACCTGGGGACCTGGACTTCTCCCTGCAGGCTGTGGGAATAGAGATATGGCATAGGTAGGGACAGCAGGGTCCTTGAGGCCCCCCCCCCCATGGCCCATGTTGAGGATACAGGTCATCTCAGGGGTTGCCTCAGCTAAGGAGCCACATTCCAGTCCCCTCTCAGGGTGGGCTGAACCCCTGCTCAAGGCACACCCCTGCTCTCAGTTGCAGCCCTTGTTGTAAAGCTGGCTGATCCTGACGTACCCACCTTGAAGGTGCTTGGGCACTCTGTGAGCCAGCCAAGCCCTGCTCGCCACTCCACGAGCTTCTCCAGAGGTGGCCAGAGCCGTTAGTGGCTGCAGACTGGCACTGGAAGGGGCGCGAGGCCTCAGGCTGAGGTTGGGGACCACCAACCCTGCAGGTGCAGGGAGGAGATGGGAGCAGGTGGGGGTTGAGCTGGAGGCAGCAGGGATGTGATTTCCTGGGTGTCTTGCAAGCCAGGTTGGAGCTAGGGTGCTGGCTGAGGATTCCAAAAAAGAGTGGGGGCAGGGACGGAGAAGACGGTTGAGCAGGGTGGGGACAGAATGCTGTCAGGGGCTGGGGGTGGCATGGCCTGGACTGATGGGGAGACTTAGGGAAGTAGCCATGCTGTGGGGCAGAGCTGGGGCCCAGCTGGCTTGGCAGTGCAGTGGTGGGGGAGCCCAGGATGGCCTAACTGGTACTCAAAGAGCAGGGCCAGTGTGGAGGTGTGAGGGACTGTGGGAGGGACTGGCCTCCCCACTTGGCCACACCAGCTACCTGGGGTCCCAAGCTTGGCTACACAGGGGACCACCAGGGGATCTTTTCTATTCTGCTTTCTGCTTCAAGGGTCTGGGTGACCAGAGCAGCAGGGTCTCCAACACTGCTGGGGCTCTTCTGTGAGCCCTTCAGGAAGCCGAGGAGAGATGAAGAAGCCCCAATGAAAAGAAGCCACCTCCTGCCATCAGGGCTGCCACTGCCTGAGGCTCCAGCTGGGTGTTGAGCGAATCCCTATCCTGCACATGCCCAGGCGGGTGCACAAGGCCCTGAGTGTGCCCAGCCACCTCATCCCAGGGATAGTGTGGGTGCCAGGCACAGCCTTGGTGCTGCACGGGCCCAGATGTGGGCCCCACTGGTCATGTGGCTGGACGAGTGCTCATCCTGCACAGTGTGTCTGTGTGCCCAGCACTGAGGACACGTGTACTGGGCTCTCACGATAGCTGCACACCTTGGGGTGCTATTTCTTCTTCTGCTTTAGAGGTGAGGAAACTGAGGCAGAGTCTAGACAACCCCCTAGTTGGGGCAGATTGAGGATTTAAATGCAGGCAGTGGCTCTGAGGTTGTGCAGCTTGGCATTGGTCACATGCCTGAGACCCCAGGTGCCGAGACTCACATGCCAGAGATTTGTGCATGTCATTCCCCACATAAGGGGCAGGAAGAAGGGCCCAGTTCTCTGAGTCAACTCCTGGGCTGCTTGCAGGGACTGGGCCACCAAGCAGCTAAGTTCCAGTAGCACAAGAAACCAGTGCCTGTGTGACAGACACACAGCCACCCCCGTCCAGACCTGGGCAGCACACTCGGCTCTCTCCAAGTTCCTCTCCAGGATTCCATGAGTAAGGTCATGTGTAACCTGTCCTTCTGTGCCTGGCTTGCTTCACTCGGCACAGTGCTCCACCGAGTGCTCCAGGAAAGGGCAGTCATGCCATTTTGGCGTTTTGTGACTAGCTTATTTCACGTAGCCAAATGTCCTCCTCAGAGAATGTTTCTTTGTGTCAGGTGGCCATACCTCATTGCTCAAATGGGACCCCTCCTGGAGGGAAAGCAGAGTGGGCTGCGTCAGGCAAGGCAGGTCTGAGTACCCTGCTGACCTAATGGGGATGCAGTGACATCTGAGACCTCCAAGTTACTCCAGTGGGGGGTTCCAGGCTGCCTGTAAGTCCACCTTGATGCTTCTCATCCCTGGGTCCTGAGCCCTCCCTCTGTCCAGGTCAAGGTGGCTGTCTACTCTAGTCATCAGTGTGCCCAGGCTTTAAGGGCTGCCACTCAGCTCCTTATACCGCCTCCCGCCTGCACCTCATCCCAGCAACAAAAGGGGTCTTTGCAAAGTCATTTCATACCTATGTTACTGCCCCAACTCTGAAATCCCTGTCTGATAAGCTAGACAGGTTAGACACAAAGGTGGTTGTCCCCTTGAGCCGTCCCCAGTTTCCTGGCCTTCTGCTCAACAATGTGAGTCACTCTGAGCAGCCCAGCAATGTGGGAAATGATGGTGTCCAGGACAGTTAACAGCATGCAGGGGACTGTTTCTATGTCCAGGGCTCAAGGACAGGCAGGTGACCATGGGAAGACAGAGAGAGAGAAAAGAAACATGTATGGATATTTAAGCCAAATGAGGCAGATGACACACTTGAAAGAGGAAGGAAACAGGAGAGGCCTGCACTGAGTGTTTGGGGTAGGATACAGATTTGGAGAGTGGACAAGCAGTGAGTGGGGAAGAGAAAAGGCAGAAGATAAAGAGATGAGGGCAAGAAGGAAGGCACAGAGAGGTGGGCACTGGCCAAAGGAAGCAAGAGAATGAAAAAGGTATCCTGGCCTAGCAAGGTCAAAGGAGATGGCTGAGACAGGCTGGAGAGTTTCAGGAGAGGTGGGAGGTGGCTGGTGACACAACCAGGAAGGGGCTGGTGGGGTGGGGTGCTGCCAACCTGCTTTCCTGCCCCTCCCCTCAGGTTTCAGGGCACAGACTCGGTTCTGCTTTGGACAGTTAGTTGGCCCCAGTGTCTCAGGGCCCACTGCTTGGCAGAGCACACCATGGCCAGTATATCTGCCAGTACCGCATGACTTGTGGAAACTCAAGGCTGATGTGCGAGATGCACACTGACAAATGCAGGCTCTGCATTTGCAGAGCCTGGTGGTCATTCTGGAAGCACAGAAGGGGAATATGAAACCTGACTTACACTCATTAGTTGTATACAGACAGTGGGGCTGAGAGTCATGGCTGTGCATTGGTGATGATGATTTAATATGCAGCCCAGGAGGCTCTACCTAGCCAGGGTGGAATGCTGTTTGCCAAACTGAAAAGATCAGAACCCAGCCACTGGGGATTCCTAGGCTCGATTTCCCCCCATATTTAGATATTGCAGTAAAAGGCCCAGTGGACTGAAAATTTTTGAAAATACTTTGAGCAGTCACTACAACTAAATGGGAATAGAATTTCTAAAGAAACTGTGATAGTGGAGGAAGAAGACAAGCAGAGGGACCAGGGGCACCGTCCCAGTCCTGGGCCCACTTTCCCTTAAGATCTCTTTGGGGTGAATAAGGCCACGTTGATCTGGACAGGTCAGGGCAGAGGGCGGAGAAGCCGGCGTAGAGAAAGGCGGCCCGCAGGCCCAGCAGTTCTGGCGACCCGGGCAGGAGCCCCCCAACCCAGAGCTGCCCCTCCCCCGGGAGGCGCACCCAGCCTCGCCCTGCCGCCCGAAGGACGTGGTCATCGCCGCGCTTCTGGCCGTAAAGACCCACAATTCCCATCTCGCTGCCCTCACTGAAAACTAAAGGCATTCCTGGAGTCGTCCGAGCGCGCGTCGGGGCGGAGAACACCGCGGCAGCGGGCGGGAGGCTGGGGAGGTGAACGCTCCGCGCCGGGACAAGCGCTCCGCCTCCGCGCGGCGGAAGTCCCGCCCCGACCCAGAGGCCCCGCCCCATCTCTGCGGGGTATTCCCTCTGACCCCGCCCCTTGTGGTCCGGCTTCCCGTCTGCTCCAGCCCCGCCCCCGCCTCCTGAGGGCTCCCCGTCCCGGAGCTCCACCCCTCATCGCCCCGCCCCTCGTGCCCCTCCCACTGGCCTGTCCCGGAGCCCCGCCTCCCAGGAGCCCCACCCGGCCAGTCCCGCCCTCCCGAGCCCCGCCCCTCGCGGCGGCGACCGTTGGCGCGTTCGGCCCGGCGCCTGAGCGGCAGCGAGCGGCGCGGCCCGGTAGGTGTGGGCCGGCGCGCCGCCTCCGCCCTGCTGTCTTCCGCGGCGCGCGCCTGGTCCCCGCCGCCGCCCACCCGGCTGTTCCTGGGCCGCCGCCCGCGCCTCCTTTGTTCCCGCGCCTCCGGGAACTCGCGCGGCCCGGGGCGCGCGGGGCCGGGGCGGCGGCCGCGGGCCTCAGCAGGGGGTCCCGCCGGCCCGACGGGGAGCGCTTCCGAGTTGGGGCCGGGCCGGGGCCGGGGGACCGGGACTGGGCCGTGCGGGGTGGAACGCGGCCGGGAAGCTGGCCGGGCTTCAGCGCTGGGGTCCGGTCCGGAGTCTCGTTGGACTTAGCGGGCGGCCGCATTGTTTGGGCAGCGGCCGTCTCCAGGGACCCAACTCTGCGAGTGCACTGCAGGAACGCAGGTCAGCCGTCGCGAGGCTGGGGACTGCGGCGTGCACCGAGGGGCTCAGTGCGGCCGTGTGGCAGAGGGGGCTCAGAGTGGGGCAGTGTAGACAGGAGGCTCAGAGTGGGTCAGTGCGGTGTGGACAGGGGGCTCAGAGTGGGGCAGTGCAGTGTGGACAGGGGGCTCAGAGTGGGGCAGTGCAGTGAGAAGGGGCTCAGAGTGGGGTAGTGCAGACAGAAAGTTGTGGAGTGTAGACAGGGGGCTCAGAGTTGAGCAGTGCAGGCTCAGAGTGGGGCAGTGCAGACAGAGTTGTGGAGTATAGACAGAGGGGTCTCAGAGTTGTGGAGTACACACAGAGTCAGTCCCAGACTTTTGGAGTGTAGTTGGGGAGCTGGCCCACTGTTGGACCATCTGGCCTCTCACCTTCCTGGTCAATTTGCCCAGGATGTGCCCTTGGGCTGGTGGTCTGCTCTTGTGTACCTCCATTTCCTCTTTGGCCTGCTTGTGAGGCTGCTCCAGGGTTGGGAGGCTCTGTCCCACCTGCAGCATGGTCCTGTCAGTTATTTTCATAGCAGCACCTTGGGGCTCTGAGGCGTGGGAACCTGTGGGAGGTGCCTGTGGCTGGGCTTCCTTCCCAGGCAGGCAGTGGCGGGCAGTTGGCTGGCAGTTCACAGAGAAGAGGCACATGCACAGGGCAGGCTGTGGTGCCTAAGGAGGGTGGCTGGCGGCAGGAGACCACCTTAAGAAAAGTCTTGGAAACCCTGAAGGGAGTTGAGACTTGAACCCAGAAGTGATGTGGGGAGGGCAAAACTGATTCTAAACTGGAGAGACTGTGTTTACATCTTTAGAAACATTGGGAGCTTTCTCCCCCTGAAAAATTGGAATAAAAATGTGCACCTTTCCCAGTGGTTTGGTGGACTAGATGAAGGATATCAGGTGCACAGGGCTGACACAGGACCTGAGTTTTAGGAGCACTTCAAATGGAGAAGCCATGCTGACTGAGGGGCAGGGCTTAGGCAGGGTCAGTGGGGCAGGTGTCCCTGCACACCTGTGGATGTTGAGGGCGGGTGCATGTGGGTCTGGGTCTTCTTTATATATATTAGTTGTAGTTGGACACAATATCCCCATCTTATTTATTTATTTATTTATGTGGTGCTGAGGATCGAACCCCTTACACGTGCTAGGGGAGTGCTCTACCACTGAGCCATAACCTCTGCCCCTGGTCTTTTTTGAAAGCTGCAAGTCCAGACTTTGCTGTGATATCTCTTGAGGCTGGAACCTACTCTCAGCCAGGTTCAGACTGTAGCCTGTGACTGAAGACAAGCAGGGAGGCTTCTGTGACAGAGAGGAGCAGAGGCAGGTGAGACAGGGCAGTGAGGTGGGCAAAACCAAGGGGTGAGGAAAGGCTCCTGACTTGGGCTGGAGGTGTGGGGGGTTGGGAGAGGGCAAGGGTTGGTGCTGGAGGGTGCCAAGGTGCATTGTCATGGGGAGGGTCACCAGGTGATGAGGGAGGCACTGCCTGGGTCCTGCATGCTGTAGGGGAGGGGATCCAGGGGTGGGGCTGGCTCACTTTTTGCCCTCTATTTTAGAGTAGGGTCTCATAGAGGAAGGGGCTGTTGCCAGCATGAGAGGCTGTGGCGCTGGATGTTGGGACGGTGTGGTCCTGGAGACGGAGGCCTGGAGGTGTTGGCTGGGTCCCAGCAAGCCTGGCTGCCATAGGCAGGGACCTATGGGAAATCTGGAGGTGGAGATTGAGGGAGTCAAGGCTGTGCTGAGTCTCAGCTCTCAGAGTAAGGAAGGAAGGAAAGTCTCAGCTTATCTCCTGGGAAGGTTGGGGTTGTGGGTTTCTGATCCATTGTTTTTTATTTTTATTGGTTTATTGGTCATCTGGAGTGGGCCAAGCAAAGCGTCCTGCTGAGAGAGAAGGGCTGTGTTAGTTGTTAGTTACCTGGAGCTTTCTGGGCAGCTGGCGCACACAACATGGTGCAGGCTTGGAAGTTTTGCGCTTCATTTCAATTTGTGGAATTCCTGTAAACATTTTGTTTACTTTGTAATTAGCACTTGTATTAGTTTGCTGTTGCTATAGTAAAGCACCACAGACTTAGTTGCTTAAAACAACAGAAACTTGTTGGCCAGAAGTCGGAGCTTGTCTCCCAGGCACTTCCCCTGGCTCTGGGAGAACCCCTCTGTTTTCCTCTTCATGGCTGGAGGCTGGCCTCATTTCTGGGCTCATGGCTGCTTTGTGTCACGTGGCCTTCTCTTCTGTTTTTCACTTTCCCTCTGCCTTGGTCCTGTCAGGATGCTGGGATTGCATTTAGGACCAACTGGATAATATAGAATCCACTCCCCATCTTAGGATCCTTAATTTATTCCCATTTGCAAGGTCTCTGTTGTCCTAAGAGGGAACATTCACAGTCTCAGGGAATCAAGACTGGGTATCTTTTTTTAATAACCACTTTTATATATTTTATTTATTTATTTTTATGTGGATTGAACCCAGGGCCTCACGCTTATTATTATTAGGCAAGTGCTCTGCCATTGAGCCACAACCCCAGCCCAAGGACCTGGGTATCTTTAAGGCTCCTGTTTAGCCCCACTCATCGCTCCTGATGCCATTTTGAATGTTCCTGTGGTTTTCCCCCTTCTGTGTGGAGGGTGCATGGTCTCACTTGCTTTCCTCTGATTGGATGGGTCTGTCAAGGGCCCTGCCACACCTGCACTGCCCTGCCCTTGAGGGGAAGCTGGATCCTTCTTGGAAACTGGTGTCCTAGGAAGATAAACCTTGTTTGGGACGCGAGTTCCAACTGTGAGGGTCCCTGCAGTGATCTGACTACTCTTTTGGGATGTGGCGGGGACCGTCTCCTTTGGCAAGCTGATGAAAACAATCTTCTTCCTTCAAAAATGAGCTCTTTCCCCGGGCATGTGCAACTTGACTTATGATTTTCAGGGAGCACTATTCCATGGAGGTGCTGGTGTGGGCTCTGGGCAGGAGCCCTGTGTGGAGGCCCTTTCCCTGCATTTTTTAAGGTCTGTGTTAAAGGAATGAGAAAGGAGCACGCGGTTTGGCCTTTCTATTTTTCTTTCCTCTTTCCTTTTCCATGGCCCTGCTGTCCCCAACCCTGTACTCTTGGGGGTGTTCCGATGTGCTCCCTTCCCCATCTTTCTCCTCATTCATGCAGTCTTGAGAGGTACACACTGAGGACAGGCACACGCTACATGCCACTTACATATATTTTTCTGTTTTCTGTGTGTCACTGAGCAGCAATTTGGGTTTTCTTTGCAGGACACTTGGCAGAAAGCTAAGTTCCTGGATTGAAAATCAAATGTTATTGTTTTGTGTCACTTGCCCCAGCCCCCAGAGATGCTGTTCTGTGTTCTGTTTCCTTTGATATCTCCTGGGCTTCGAGCTGCCCTTGTGGAATTTACTTGAGACTTGTCTTTTGCTTCCTCTCACAGGTGGAGGGAAACATTAGCTCTCTGCCCACCCTCCTTTCCCCTGTGTCCCGTCTGTATCATGTCACCTCTTTTGGTGAAGTTAGCCACCATCACCCACATCTTCATGACTCTTAAGGACTGCTCATTCCTGAGCGGACCAGGACCCTGGGGCACAGTTTTCTTTGCACATAGCCCTGTGCGTGTGTGTTGCCAGCACTGATCTGTCAGAGCTGGTTTTCCTCATATCCCCACACTAGCCACCCACTGCTTGTGTTGCTGGGAGACCCTTCCTGTTGCAATCTGTCCTGATTTCTCGGAGACCTTTGCCCACCTGTCACCTGGGGTTGCCCTATGCTCTCTTCCTCCATGTTGGGTTTCTTTCCTGGATTCCTCTTCTCTGCCTCGGCTCACTCATCATTTTGCTGAAGTTCTAGTCTTTTGATACCCAAGGAACACCACATAGATTTTTTTGTTCTTGATTTCAAAAACATGTTTATTTTACTCTCCAGTTACCTTTTAGTTTATCTGGGTATAGAATTCTAGATTGGGCTGGGGATGTAGCTCAAGCGATAGTGTGCTCGCCTGGCATGTGCAGGGTGCTGGGTTCGATCCTCAACACCACATAAAAGTAAAATAAAGATGTTGTGTCCACCGAAAACTAAAAAATAAATATTAAAAAATTTAGAAAAAAAAAAAGAATTCTAGATGGATGGCTGTCTCTCAGGATTTTGAAAGTGTTGCTTCACCATCTCAGCTACCTCCTTTCTGAATTGCTTCTTACTCTGTAGTCTGCCCTACCTTCCCAAACTCCATTCTCCGACTCTTTAAGCTGGGGGTGATTGTGACTTTTTATTTGGGCTCCAGTTGTTTGTACAAACACATCTTACCTGTGTAGCCCTATTTTTGGAGATAACTCCCTTCTAGTCCCTGCCCGATTTCATAGTGTTCTCGGACCTTTTTTGTGTGTGTGTGTGGTGCTGGGGATTGAACCCAGGGCCTTGTGCATGTGAGGCAAGAAGTCTATCACCTGAGCTATATATATCCCCAGCCTACTCTTGGACCTTTTAAGTACACCTTTGTGTCACTTAAAGGGAGACATTCTGAGAAGCAGGTTGTTGGGTGACGTGTCCTACAAACATCATAGCGTATACTTACATCAACTGAGTTAGCTACCATGTCACTTGGTGCTTTAATCTTATGAACTACTGTTGTGTAGCCTTGTATTGACTGAGACGTTGTTATGCAATGTGTGATTGTGGTTGGTTTATGTATTTTAGCCCTGGTTTGAAATTGGTGTAGCAGCATGGGAGAATGCGTGAAAATTTGTCAACTTACTAATAAACCTCTTGGCATTTTGGTTAGTAGCCAGGCCTTGGTCTTTGGCAGTTTTCTTGTTTCATACCTGGAAAGCCAAACTGGGAATTATGCTGCTCTTGCCTTAAAGAAAGCACTTCCTACAGGCTTGACTTCTAGGTCCAAAGTGGGGTCAGAGTGCCTTCCCAGGTGTGGGTGGCACTGTGCATTCTCTTGTCTTCCTTGGACACAGTCTCCTTAAGGATAGGAACTGTGGGTGGTTCGTTGCCTTTCCAGAGGCAGACAGCCCTTGGACTCTGGCTCTGTCCAGGCTTGCTGAGAGCTGAAGGGGAGACACAGTCAGTATCTTTAGATACCCTGTCTACACCTGCCCTCATCACCTGTCTTACCTTGGACAAGCTACTTTCCCATGCCACAGTTTCTGCCTGTAGGGGAGGGCAGGCGTGGTGTTGCACTCCTCTAGTCCCAGCTACTTGAAAGGCACAAGCAGGAGAAGCATTGAGTCCAGGAGTTTGAGGCCAGCTGAGCAACAGAGCAAGACCCGGTTCCAAGGGGTGGGAGGGAGGGAAAGAGGGTTAATAATAAGGCCTCAGTGGGGATTAAATGGGTAATGTGTGGAAGATGGCAGGGGTAGGGCTGACACCAGGGAGTTCTTGGAAGGCTTCTGCTGTGGTGCTAACACTGGGAGTGGGCATGCCCTCCAGGGTGCCTGGGCCTTTGCTGAGCTCCTTGGTGTCAGGGAGCTCCTAGGTGCCATGCTGTGGGAGATGGCAATGAGTGTGACTGTCCAGAGCTGCAGCCCAGGGAGCATTTTCCCAGGGAGGCACTTTGGGATGAGGTGCCAGACTGCCACTAGCCAGAGCCCTTACTATGCTAGGCACCTGGAGTCCAGCCCTGGGGGGAGTCAGAGCCACACCACTGCTGTGGACTTAGCAGTTAGCAGCTGGGTGGCTTCCTTACTGTGGGGGTTAGCAGTTGGTCCAGGAGCGGGGGAACCCCCTGAGTTCATCCCTCATATGAGTTTCCTGCATCTTTTGTCAGGAGGTATCAGGAACTGGAGGCTTAATCAGCAGAACCTACCTCATCCTAGTTCTGAAGGGCAAAGGTGTCCACAGGGTCGTTTTCTCTCTGAAGGCTTGAGGGAGGACTCTTCCTGCCTCTTCCAGCTCCAAGTGCCTCTAGGTATCCTTCGGCTTGTGCTTGCAGTTTTCCAGTCTCTGCCTCTGTCTCCACGTGGCGTTCTCAGTGAGGCCTCCCTCTGCTTCCTCTTAATATACTTGTAATTGCATTTAGTGCCATCCTGGATAACCCATGGTTATCACCACTTCTCAGGATCCTTGACTTAATCCCAGCTGAAAGACTGTTTTCAAATACTGTCACAGTTCATCCCACTACTCTGCTTGGACTGAATCATAGTGGGACAGGCCTCTTGCCTAAGGAACCTCCTCTGGCCACCCATGTCTCTTGCTCCCATGGGGTCTTGCTGTGTGTGCTGGACAAGCTCACAGCTTATCCTGCACTTGCTTGATGGTGCTTTGTATGTTTGCAAAGATCTTATTGCTATCTTGAGAGCAAGTAAGGTGCTGAGAGCTAGGGAGTCCCTTGACTTCTGAAGGCGCCAGGTGAATAGTGGCAGCACCTGTTTTCCCCTGGGATTGGTAGGGGTGACTAGGTGCAGGTGGATGGGTGGATTGCTAGGTGGTAGGTGGCCTCAGGTGAGACCCTTGTATTGATGAGGACAGCTGATTGGCATCTCTCCTGGACACTGGGCTGAGGAGAGGAGGCTGCGGTGGTGGCTTTGCCTGCTCCTCTCCTGTCCTGTGCTCACCACCATGCATTTTGTGCAAGGAAGCAGGTGGGAGGCGAGTAGTGAGATTCCCAGACAGGGGTGATGGGGAAGAGGCATTGCAGCCTTGGCGCACAGCCTTGACCCTGGACTTGCGGGAGGAAATCCTACTGCTCACACTTACACTAAAGGGCTATTAATCGTTTATCTGAAATCAAATGTGACAGCACAGCCTGTGTTTTTGTTTGCTAAATCCATCAACTCTATGTATAGTTCTGTTTTTCACAGGTCTGAAAACCACAAATAGAAATAAAGAACAAGCAGACAATGAAATAAAAACAAACAGGAAAAATTGGGATGGTTTACCTTTCAGTATTTCAAAGATTTTGAAATAGTATTTGTTTCTGGGATCAAAAGTAGCACTGTGGTGCCCTCAGCTGTAGAGACCATGTCCTGAAAAAAACAGTGGCTTCAGTATGTCTCTGTCTGTCCCGAAGCTTGGTGGTTGCCAGGCTGAGGCCCAGGCAAGTGCAAGGGGCTGGCGGGGTGCTCATGCCAGCATGGGCCCTGGCTGGCTGCGGGTGGATAGGAGTTGGGAGCCTGCTGCAGCCTTGGTGTGTGAGCCGGGTCTGTGTGCTGCAGCCTCTGCAGTGGGAACTTCTGAACTTCACAGGATTCTGAGGTCTTGGGACCTTTGTGGCTTGTGTCCTAAAGTGACCAGATCTTCTGGTTTCTTGTGGCTGACAGCTCCTGTTCTTGCCCACAGGAATGGTCCTCCCACCCTTGAGGGTACCTGTGTGTACCCATAGCACTGAAGTGGAGAGCCCTGGAGGCAGTGGTTCAACGCCACGCACAGCGAAGCATAGTGCAGGCCCTGGTCTGCAGGCAGGTGCTCAGCAGGGTGTGGAGAGAAAGGGAGGTGGAGGTGGGGGTCTCCGGGAGAGGTGCAGCTGAGCTGGGGTGCTAGGGTGCTGGGGAGGAGGAAGAGGGGTAGTTTCAGAAGTCGTGCAAATGATGCTCTCCTGCTCGTCCCTGCCTGTAGTCATTGGGCATTATGGTCTTGGCCTGTTCGTCTGTGTTCCCCAGTGGCTGCTGGACCTGGAGGTGGGGCCATTTCTGGTTGTCTACCTGGTCTGGACACAGAAGCCACTCAACAGTTTGACCCAGTGAGTGGGCAGAAAAGTCACAGGCCATGAGGAAAGGGTCGCTGTGGGAGGCATGTGGAGGGTGGGCGTGGCCCAAGGGGGAGAGGCTCTGGGAAGGGTCGATAAGCAGTGGCTATTCACCAGAGAGAAGGTGAGGACAGGGGTGGGTGGTATCAGGTGTGGCCACACTGAAGGAGAAGGCTGAGGACCAGGCCCCCTAGGCTGGTTGCCAGGGGCCCACCCACCCTCTCCCACTGGCCTTCTCTCCTGGCTCCGGTCAGAAGTTCGGCTGCTGTCTGCCTAGCGTGCGCTGCTTTTCTTGCCGTAAAGGAGACCCTCATGAGTCCTTGGTCTGTGGGAAGCGGAACCTAATGTCATTTACCAAGTGTCTTAGGGAGCCCAGCACATGGAGAGTCCTGCAGTGACTGAGGAGAGTCCCGGCCAGGCTGGGGTCGGGCTGGCCTGTGGCAGGAGCGCCTGGCCACAGTGGATGCTGGTTTACCCTGTGCGTCTGTCTGTCTCCTGACACTGCAGACGGACGCCATGTACCATCCATGCTGTATGTGTGAACCCAGTCAATATGGGGTCATGTAGTCGGGGTCTTTATTTTTCTAATCGCCAGTTGTCTTGATTTTTATTTCTTTCTGTTGGATCAGGGAGCTTGTACATGCTTGTTTCTGTGAATTAGTTAGACTTTGGATTTTGCTTGATGTAAACTTTACATTATAAAGGGTTAGAATCACTCGGAGAGATGTAAAATTTAAATGTTTTTGAACCAGAAAAACAGAACTTTGTAATTTAAGATAGTATCTTTTCTGCGAAATCTGGACTTTCTTCACCCAAAGAAAAGTGCTGGTGGGTTGGAGCTGGTGAGGCTTCCTGGATTAGTGCTGGGGTCCTGTCTCCACAAACCCTGCATGCTGGGCCTCCACCAGGGCCCTGGGCACTCGGGAGTCGGCCTCTCCTTGCCTTGGTTCCTGTGCCGCTGGCTCGCTTGACTTGCTCTTGGGGGAGGTGAACAGCAGGGAGCTGAGCCCCCTGAGGAACAAGCAAAGCCACCCGTGATGTGCTGTGGATGAGGTTAGAGGGGCCAGCTAAGCTTGGCCAGTGCTTCCGCTTTCTGTATGGATGAGTGCACCGTCAGTGTAACTGCTTCTTCGCTGTGTTATTTTCTGAATTCCACTCCCTTTGGTGTCCCTGGGCTTTAACAATGGCAAAATATTCCCAGAGAAGCAAGACCTGCTTAAGGCTACCTGTCTTTAGTTTCTCTCTCTCTCTTATCTCATTCTCGAATTCATGTTTCCAGGCTTCGTGGTTTGAGAACTGCTTTACTGTTTGAGTGAGTTCTTTTCTTTCTTTTTGGCAGTGCTGGGGATTGAACCTAGGGCCTTGTGCATGGGAGGCAAGCATTCTATGAACTGAGCTACATCCCCAGCCCCTGGGGACTTTAAACATGAGTCTCCATGCTTCTCTTTAGCCGTGGTGGGAGGATGTCTGATTGGGACTGACTTGGACAGGGCGGATGGGGCTTGCTCTGGGAGACCAGAGTTGAGGCACTTAATAAACACGTGTCCTGGCACTTGGCCTGGACTGTTAAAGCCTAAGAACTGAAAGTTTTAAAAGACCCACACAGGGACCTGCCCGGTGGGTGTGCTGCATGGAGCACTGCATGTGGTGCTCTTCTGCTGGCCTACTCCCAGACCCAGTCACTCATGTTCTGCTTTGAGATATGAATTTGTCAAGGATATTAGCCCAACCCCAAGAAACAGGGAGTAATTTCTTTCTTTCTTTCTTTCTTTCTTTCTTTCTTTCTTTCTTTCTTTCTTTCTGTTCTGGGGATTGAACCCAGGGCCTTGTGCATGCGAGGCAAGCACTCTACTACCTGAGCTACATCCCTACCCCCCAGGGGAGTAATTCTTGTTGGTAGAGATTCTCAGGGAGCTTGGTGCATTTGCCTATGTGCTTGGTCTAGGGTGTGCTGTGCATTGGTTTTCTTTTTGGTCAAATGGGATGCACACTCAGGTGGTGAGACTGAGATTGGGGTTGACCAGGCAGCTAGCCAGTAGCACATCCTGGGCCACATCTTCCACTCTGTCGTTGGTTTGTTTCTGGTGCATGCAGCATGGTGTCCTTGGTCATCACAATACAGACATGATTTTGGGGAATGCTTTTTTATTTTTTAAAATTAGAACTTTATAGTTATACATAGTAGTTAGGTTCATCCCAATAAACTCTTACATGCATGGTATCCAATTTCAGTTCATGATCCCCTCTTCTCTCCCTTGGGAGAATGCTTTTGAAAATACCCAATTATGCATTGCTACCTAGAAAGAAATACACTATTTTTATGTGTTTATAGTAGGAATGGTAGCATACCCAGTGGTAATATTCATATTTTGCATTGCAAGCTGCATGATCTACTTCTACACAATAATTTGTCCACAAAGAGCAACTGCTAGTAGCCAGTGCTCATTAGCTCACAGTGTAGTGGTCAGAGATCTCCATGAGGCCTTGGTGAGGCTATGGTCAAGGTGATGGCCAGGTGGTAGTGGACAGGAGCCCTTGCAAGCTCACTTTGTGGCTGTTGGTGGTGACAGGAGACCTGCCTCTGGGGTTGCCAGCACTGCTGTTGGCAGTCGTCCTGCCTCGTTGGCTCCTGGAAAGGCGTCTGTTCCTTGTCATGCAGGTGTCTTATTAAGGCCGCTCAGAGCCCTTTGGGTGAGGGAGAGGATGAGCAAGACAAAAGCCACAGTCCTCTTGTAACCTGATCTTGTGAGGGACATCTTATCACAAGATAAGATGGCTTCCTTCAGCTTGTTGCTAGGCCGGCCTTTACCCAAGGGGAGGGCTGCCAAGGGCAGGATAGCCCTCTTCACTGCTGGTCCCTCCCGTGTACCAAGCACGCTCCCTTGGGCCCTCCCCTGAGCTCAGCTCAGTCTGCTCAGGAGTGGACCGGTGATCTGTAGATGAAACTGAGGTGAGTTATCAGCCCACCCACCCACACCCAGAATACAGTCATGGTGGACACAGAATACCAGTGGAGACCTTGATGCTCAAGTGAGGCACAGTGGGAGGTCAACAGGAGTTGGGGTACAGGATCCTGAAATCCAGACTTGCTCGTTGGAAGTCCCTTAGACCTCAAGGTTTGTGAATAGTGGCCCCCACCCAGCCTTCTGTCTTTCTGGTTCCCCTCTCCCATCTGTCCTGCCGCCTCCTCAGAGGTAGTACCTGTTTGCAACTGAGCCGTTTTCCCAGCCTGCTCTCTGCCAGGAGAATTTTCAGAATTCAGGGGCTGCTTTCTTCTGGTGCCACTCTGACCCCTCACTTACAGCTGGCAGGGTCTCTGCAGACATGGTTTTCCCAACAACCTTATAGGTCTCCCACAGATTTCCTTGGCGACACTCTATCAGGCCAAAGCTATGCCCTGGACTCTCCTCCAGATAAGCTCTCTGCATGTGGCTCCTGCAGGGAGGAACAGTACCCGTGAGCTTCCTGTAGGCCCCACTGGTGATGTCCTTCTCAGCTTGTGCTCCTCACAGTGCGCTGCTACCCTGAAGGAAGGGCTTTCCTTGGACAAGGCCTGCTAGAGCATGAGGGCCATGGAGGCCATGGGCCATTCAGAGCAGGGGTCGGGTGGCAGAGGTAGATGACAGTAATGTGCATCTAGAGAACATGTGGACAGGAGGAGACGTGCAGATGCGCTTCCCAGGGGGATGGAAAACAGGTGTGGTAACAGGTCATCTTTGCTCAGGGTCCCCTCTCCTGTGCCGTTGAAATTCTGTTGTGTGATTGGGTTTTAACTGGGGGCTTCTGCCCTGCCTTGCTTATCCGTCTAGGGTGTCACCTGCTCCTCTGTTTCTGGGAAGGCAGTGCTGTCTGCACATGCGGGTCACATGCAGTCAGCAGCAAGGCAACCCAGTGGGGTAGGGAGCAGTCTGGCTGGCTGCCCCAGCCCTGTAGCACTCTGCTGTGTGCTGGCTGGGAGCATCCTGGGGTGGGGTGGATGGGATCCACAGCTCCCTTACTGGTTATCCTGGCAGGTGGGCTGGCAGCATCTGTTGGGTTCAGCTAGGTAAAGGGATTAGGGGTGGTGGGTGGGGTTTGAGGATAGAGAGTGAAGGTGGGCCCTAGCTTCCTTTCTTGGAGGTTAAACGTCCCTGTTGCTGTAGGCTCCTGGGAAATGTTCCCTGGTGGGCTCTCATAAGTCTTCTCGTGTTTGGTTCCCCTCCAGCCTTTCACTGTTTTCCGAGTGTTGCTGTCAACTTGTGAGCTGGGAGCCCTGTGCTCCCTGCTCCCAGCCTCATGTCCTTCAGGCGCAGGCTCTCCTATGGTGACCATGTAGTCCCCACCAACCTTTGGTACTGGGCCGTGGCCTTTTGTGAGTCTCCCGCACACAGATCGTGAGGGGTGGGTCCCCTGAGGAAAGTCTGCTGTGGCTCACAGCCTTGGAGGTCCCAGTCGGTGGTTATTGGGCGCCACTGCTTTTGGATCTGTGGCGAGGCAGCACATCCTGGCAGGGAGCGTGATGGAGCAGCGCGGTCTGCCTCGTGTGTCTGGAGGCAAAGAGGCAGGAAGGGGCTGAGGTCCCAGCACTCCTCTAAGGATACACCCCAATGGCTTCACTTTTTCTTGCTAGGCTCTACCTCCTGAAGGTTCCACCACCTCCCAGTAGCACCATGGGCTGGTGGTCAAGCCTTTCCCACATGGGCCTTTGGATCCAGACTGTAACATGGACAAAAATAATAACTTCTGACACATGGAGAGATCTAAGAACATTGCAGCCTAACTGGTTCTTGGAACACCCCTTCATTCCCTGGCTCAACAGCTGCAGATAGAGAGTACTTGCTCAGTGCAGGGATTTGCTCGGCCCTCACACACTGCTGTGGATTCTGTCTCAGTCCCTTTTCCACTGCTATAACGGAAATACCTGAGGCTGGGTGCTCCGTAAGTTTAAGAGGTTTATTTGACTCACAGTTTTGGAGTATGAAAGTCCAGGTTCGAATGCCCCATCTGATTGGCCTCTAGTCAGGATCTTCTGACTGTCATAACATGGCAGATGACATCATATGGCAAGAGAGGAAATAGGAGTGGGGACTAGGTTTGCTCTTATGACAAACCTGCTCCCCCTCCTGCCTGTGACCCATCACCTCTCACTTGGCCCCACCCCTTAAAAGACCCATTACCTTTCAATAACTTTGCCCTGTGGAGTTAGGCTTTAACATGAGTTTTGGTGGGGACAAACCACATTTAAATTAGAGCAGGTCTCTAGAAACCCTGAGGGGACCACATATGCACATGTGTGTACATCAGGGCAGGGAAGCAGGGCACTGTGATTTGAGTCTGTCAACTTGTGAGCTGGGAGCCCTGTGCTCCCTGCTCCCAGCCTCATGTCCATGTGGAGTGGGGGTGGGAAAACATTGCAGAGGTGAGTGCAGAGGAGGTGGGTGATGGGGTGTGAGCCAGTGGGCTCTCGCTTGGCTTGCTGCCTGGTTCTCACTGTCCACACACTGCCGCCGTGTGCTCTGCAGCAAGGGCCCTGGGGGCGGGCTGTTGCCTCTGTTGTTTCCCTTGTGCCTAGAAGAGTGCCTGGCACAGAGGAGGTGTTCATACTGATGTGGGGTGGATGTGGGCACAACAGCTGGCTGTGTCATTGGAACCCTCTGAAGCGCTCCTGGGCACTGAGGGCGTTGGTGCTGCATTCATACCTAAGAAGCTGTGCCTGACAAGAAGCCCTTTAGAACCACTCTGTCATCTCACATTCCAGGTCTTTAGAGAGGCAGGTGGTACTTTCCCTCCCTGGAGCATCTGGGCCCCATGGGCATGCTGGGGAACTGGGAGCTCAGCAGCACTGTGGGTGCTGATCAGGTTCTTAGAGTTGCACCCCTTGACTGAGCTACCTTGAGAAAGGTTGGTGTGATCAGGAATCAATAGGAAGACTGTTCTGGAGACAGTGTGTGTGGGCACCTGTCTGTGGCTGCTAAAGGAGGGGCTGTAACCTAGTTGAAGAATTGCTTCTGCTTCATCTGCTGACCCTTGGTGAGGGGCATGGGACAGGGTGTGGTCAAGCTGCGGCAGACCCCAGCCCTGTGCCCGCAGGGCCAGCATGGTTCAGTGTGGATGAATAAGACAGTGGCATCAGTGGGAGCTCCAGGATGAGAGCAAGTCCGTTCACTGTCTCAGCAGTTTGAGCAGGACAGGTGCAGACACGAGAGGTGAGTCGGGAGCTTCCCAGCTAGAGGTGGGCATTGCACTGAGGCGGGGGTGGAAAAGCTGCGTGTCCAGCTGCCCTGCCCTTCAGGAGCTGCTGGAGGTTGGAGGCCTGGGACCGAGCTGGACCATCTGCACTACTTACCCAGGGGGTCTAGGTGTGAGATGCCTGGGGAAGTGTGGGCTAGACCTGGTGCTTGGGGATGTGCGGGGTGTGTTCCTGCTGAAATTCCCTACCCAGTGCTTCATCCTTTGTCGTCACCCAGCAGACCCTTGGCATCTCACAGGTGGCCTCTGCTGGGGCCTGGCCTGCGTGTTCTCAGGTGACTTGTGCCCTCTTAGAAGGTCTGTTTTGTGGGACTTTTGCTCTCTGGATATAGGCAGTCCTGCCTGTTCATAGCGCTGGGAGGTAGGCTGTTAATTTTTGGAGCAACTAGTCAGGCAGGTGTTATTGGGCAACCACTGATCATTGTTCATAAGTTCAGTGGTCAGTGGCCCCCAACTGGTCTCTGCAGCCATGCAGCCCTGTTCCTCAGGAGCAACCTGCTGCTGGAGGCTTGGCAGAACTGGTGGCTTGTGCTGCTCTTCTGTCCCTGGGGCCTTAATGCAGTGGCCTGTATCCTTGCATTGCAGGGTGGGGAAGGGGTTTCATTCACTGATTGGGATTACCCAATTGTTTCTCCTCCACACCTTCTTGCATTGTCTCACTTTGAGCTTTGGGGGACACCTCATCTGAACCATAGCAGAATTCAAAAGAATGGTTATGAAAATGATCAATGAATTCCAAGAAAATAGGGAGAAACTAGTGAATGGATTAAGGAAGTCGGTACAGGAGGTGGATCTTGTGGTGGCCTCAAGATTCCTCCACCACTTTTTGGGTTTTTCTTTCTCTCAGCGCGCTCTCTCTCTCTCTCTCTCTCTCTCTCTCTCTCTCTCTCTCTCTCACACACACACACACACTCTCTCTCTCTCTCTCTCTCTCTCTCTCTCTCTTTTTAAGTCAAATGAGGCCAAATATCCTACCAAATGCTAGAAACTGGCTTTAATTTTGACTGCTGTCAGGTTCCCAGGGAGAATTCTGTATTCAGCACATAACCTCAATTTAAATCAGACAGCCCACACCTCCCTTCCCAGTTTGGGGAGCCCTCTGACCGCCTTTCTAGGTGAACGGATGCCTTCCTTCCCAGGAACTCCCAGGTTGATCCCCTTGGTCTCCTGTCTCTCTGTAATGTCCCCCACTCCTGGCTCTGGGCTGTGCCTTTTTTTTAATGTTGTGGTGCTGGTGGTTGAACCCGGGCCTTGTGTGTGCAAAGCAAGTGCCTCACCTCCTGAGCTGCACCGCAGCCTGTGTGTGCTCGTGACCTTCCTGCCCTGTGTTTGGATCAGGTGGTTTCTTCCTTGTCTGGAGGCCTCTTGGCGTTTTTGTTTTGGTCCTGGGGACTGAACCCAGGAGTGCTCTGCCACTGAGCCACATCCCCAGCCCTTTTTATTTTTAACTTTGAGACAGGGCCTCACTAAGTTGCTTAGGGCCTTGCTAAATTGCTAAGGCTGGCTTTGAACTCACCTCCTAAGTCGCTGGGATTCCAGGCATGTGCCACTGTGTCCAGCAATACTTTCTCTCTCTCTCTCTCTCTCTCTCTCTCTCTCTCTCTCTCTCTCTCTCTCTGTAGTGGGAGTTGAACTCAGGACCTCATACATGCCAGGCAAGTCCTTTACCTTCGAGCTACATCCTCAGCCCAGGATGGCCTCTTCTGGAGGCTGTGTCCTCTTGCATCTGCGTGTGCTTAGGCTGGGGAGTGCTCTCTGGGACTTCCCAGGGCCTGGTGCCTTCCTCTCTCTGGGAAGATGACCATCATCCATGGGAACACCAGGGAGGGAGCATTTGGACTCATTTGTGCTGTGTGCTGGCGGGAGATAACGCTGAGGGAGAACTGGCCTTGGGTGCCAAGACCCCCCAAGTGATGGGAGAGCTGGGCCCCATGCTAGAAGCCCACCAGAGCAGGAGCAGCAGTAAGACGGGGAGGAGGTGGCGGCAGGTGGCATGAGAAGGGCAGGGAGACTACATTTAGGAGGTTGGACAGGGTTCATGTTGCTGTGAGGAGAACAGAGAAAGGCCATAAGGCTGATGGGGTGAGAGAGTGACTTCAGAGGGAACCTAGGGCCCACTGGCCAGAAGCCCCACAGCAATATCTGCTCAGTGCAGGACTGGGAAAAGCCATGGTCAGTTCCTACAGTGTGGGGTGTCCTGGGTGGGTGTGAGGGACATGGGGTGGGTAGCAGTGTTCCTAGCTGATGCCTGGGATGCTGGATTGGGTGAAGGGGGCCTTAGAGTGGGAGAAGTGAAAGGGTCAGTGGGGGACCCTAGGACCCTAGGTTTCCTGGTGGTCACAGGAAAGCGCACGAATGGGGTGAGGCTGTGGTCACAGAGTGTGTGGCCATGAGCAGAGGACAAGTCCAGAGGTGGGAGGCTTCCCGAGTGAGGAGGCAGCTGTCTGGGCGGGGTGGGCTGCAAGGCAGGGCCCCAGCCAGGGGCAGGGTGCTTCTGGCAGAAGGCGTTGGTGTAGATGCCTGATGAGGTGACAGCAAGGGGGCAGCAGCACCAGGGTTGGAGCTTAGAAGAGACTCCTGGGCCGTGGGGAGGTGGTCCCTGAGGGTAGGAGCGGGGGACAGGCCTTGGGTGGGTGGCGTGGGGGGCTGGGAAGGGCTGGGCTGCTCTGTCTGGGGAAATGGGGATTCTGCTGAGCTGCAGAAGGGTCAGAAGCAGGTGGGGTGGGCTGGTTCTTCCCTCAGGGTCACAAGTGTCACTTGCCTCCAGGGTTTCTTGTCTGGGCTGAGAGGTCTTTGTAGGAAGGGACTGTGTTCTTCATGTTGCAGCCCCAGGCCTGGCTTAGTGACACCATTGTATGGTAGGTGGCATGTCTGCTGTTGGGAATGTGTGGCCAAGGAGCTGGTCCCCAGGAGATTTAAGAGGACTGTCTGCTGCAGGTGTTTGTGTCTGAAGGGATAAAGTGTGCAGAAGGCATTGAATATCGATGACAGTTAAATGGCCTGGAAGTGGCCTCCTCATCCCTTGGCTGAGGCCCGTCCTGAGACTTAAGAATCTGCCAGATTATCCCCTTTGGCACCATGTCCTGCTGTGTCCTGGCATCCTCCTGGTGGCCTCCTGAAGATGACCTGGTGGTCAGGTCTAGCTGGGCCAGACAGACCTGTCGGGTAGGGATTGAGATTGGGGCCTCAATAGTGCTCTTCAGGATGGCCCAGGGACCTGGGGTTAGGATCCAGCTGCTAGATGGGGTGGTAGGGGACAGGGTGGGTGGACACAGGGATGGTCAGTGTCTTCTGTGTGTGGTGTGTCCCTGGGGACAGGTGTATGTCTTCCTGGTGTTTGTGTGTTGCCCTATGGGTGTTGGGTAGATGGCCAGGGTCAGCAGCTTTGACCATTGCTGGATGGTGGTCGGGACACGGGTCCCAGTTGGAGAAACGGGCTTGGTAGCACCTGTGCTGACTGGGCCAGGCTGAGGGGAGGGACCAGGGAAGCTGACATCACCCTGTGCTTCAGGTCCGATGGCTTCTTTGCTCAGTTGACTCTTGTAGTCTGGTAGAGAAGGCATAGGCCTCCTGTCCCTGGATGAGGTAGGTGAGGCTGTGGTCACAGAGTGTGTGGCAGTCACCCTGGGAGCGGCAGTGGCCTTGGCGTATTGTGTCTGCTGTGGGTCGACTGGATTCTGGGATGTTTTAGGAGGCTGTGTATGCTGTTCCCACCCCTCAGGTGCCGAGACAGCGTAGCTTATCTGGTGGCTGAAGAGCACAGATGTGCTCTCCTGCAGGTCCCAGCTCAGTCCGACCAGGCTGGAATTAGTGTGGGCAGGGCTGGGCTCCTCATCCCTTGGCCGGGCCCGTCCTGAGATCCCTCCACCTGCCTGTCCTCTGATGGGTCCTCTGACTCCCCTCATGGAGACCTTGGGATTACATGGGGCCTCTTGAATAATCAGGGGGGTCCCCCATCTCAGACCTTCACTTGATTGCATCTGCAAATCCCGTTGCCACGGGAGGGGATGTGCATGGGCACCGGACATTAGGATGTAGACCTATTAGGGAATGTTATTCAGCTATTGCACCCCTTAAAAGATCCAGCAAAGAGTCCTCAACACACTTATTGATAACTTTACTAAATTTGTTACCTTCTCTATTTCTTCTTCCATCTTCTTTCTTTTTCTTTTTTTCTGTTCCTGGGGCTGGAACCTCGGCCCTTGTGGCTGCTGTGTCCTCTGCCACTGAGCCACACCCCCAGCCCCAGTAGGTATGTTCTTACTGATGAATACCAATCAGTTAAATGCTTAGTCCTAACATTTAAATTACTAATTTAGCACCATTTAGATATTAAATAATACAGTATTTGTAAATAAATTGCTTTTTTCACACATACATTTCAAAAAATGATTTTGTTCAGAGGTGCATCCTGAGAGTCCATTGTCACCAGAGGCTGCTCCTGAAAGCATCTGATCATGCTCTTCCACCCTCAGCTGGCTCCCAGCTTCTGTTTATGACTCTGATACTGGAAACTTTATCCCTAATCACAAGAATCCCTTCTAACAACAGATTTTTAAGTCATGTTCCATGTTGTATTCTGGAGCTTCACAACGCAGCCACTGGCTGTGCTGGTTTTAAAGGGTCTGGTGCAGTGGAGAGTCCTCCTGGCGGCTGAGATACATTGAGAACAGGTGTGTGCAGGCTGGCTCCCAGCTGGCCTCTGCACCCTGACTGATGAGAGGCCCCTGCACCTTAGCGGTCTGTGTAGAAGGTGAGGTTTATGCTGACGCCTGCCCCACTTCTGGGAGTCTGGAGGTTTGGCCCGGACCCTCCGAGGTGCCCAGGGGACCAGCCCCAGTGAATGCCCTGGACACTGAGTCTCTCCTGGGCTCCCTGGTTGGCACTTACACACACCGTCACAGCTCCTTGCTGGGGAGTCAAGCATGTCCCCAACCTCCACCAGGAGGGGACTCTGGACATTCACCTGGGCTCCTGGACTTCGCCTCATGCCGTCTCCTGCTGTGGATTTTGCTTGGAGCCCCTTTGCTGTAGTGAGTCATAGCTGTGTGTGTGCCTTTGTGCTGAGGCCTGGGAGTCCTGGTGGCCACTGGCCCTGGGTGGTCTGGGGACCCTGACGCAGGTCTGTTTTCAGTGATATGCAGTACTTTGAGTGATGAAGTCCTGCCCTGGAATAATTAAATTAACATTATATTTCCTTGCTTGTTTTGGGTGGTTGTTTTATCTCTTCTGTTGAGTGTCTTCTGTAGCTTTATAAATCGAGGTTGTTTTAAACTAATGTGTTTTCTGCACACAACACTTTGTTCAAAAAAGTTAATTGTGGGAGGATTGTGGGATATGAGAGAACATAAGTGACCCTGTCTCTTGAGGGAAATGCTTTGAGGGGATTCACGAGCAAATCAAATGTTGGGTGGAGCCATCTTTAGTGCCTTGACCCCAGGACAGCCCTGCCACCCAACGTGCACCCTTGGTCACACATGGCCCTCGGTGGCTCCTGGGAATGTGCAGCGGGGCCTGTTTCTGTCCCGACCTACATTGGGGCTAATCTGTGGAGTCCTGCCCGAACCCCTCAGGGGTCACCTCTGGGAGGCACTTCACAGCTGAAGGGAGGGTTCTCAGTCCGGCTTTTTTTTTTTTTTTTTTGGTTAGCACAATACCTTTATTTTGTTTATTTATTTACTTTTATATGGTACTGAGGATCGAACCCAGGGCCTCGCCAGCCAGGCGAGCGCTCTACCGCCACAACCCCAGCCCTCAGTCCAGCTTTGAGGTGCAGCTGCATGAACTCTGCTGCTCCCTCCTGTGGGATTCGCATGGCAGCCGGGCGGGCGTTCCTTGTGGACTCTTTCTTCCTCAGTGGTGGGGATGGCCTGCTGATAACGAGTGTTTTCTTTCCTCCTAGGGCCTTGTCTTAAGAGGAAATGTGGTAGCCTCAAGCACCCCTGAAGCATGGATCCCCGGGCTTAGCGACATGCTGTCCGTCTTGGGAGCGCCTCAGGATGTACAGGGCTGGCGAGCCAGGGAGGCGCGTGCGGAGTGTGGAGGTCGCCCGTGGCAGAGCCGGCTACGGGTTCACCCTCTCAGGACAGGCGCCTTGTGTGCTCAGCTGCGTCATGAGGGGCAGCCCCGCCGACTTCGTTGGCCTCCGAGCTGGAGACCAGATATTTGCTGTCAATGAAATCAACGTGAGAAAAGCCTCTCACGAGGACGTGGTGAAGTTGATCGGGAAATGCTCTGGTGTCCTGCGCATGGTGGTTGGCGAGGGCGTCGGCCACCTGGAGTCCTGCTCCAGTGATGAGGAGGGTGGACTTTATGAGGGGAAAGGTTGGCTGAAGCCCAAACTTGACTCTAAGGCATTAGGTATCAACAGGGCAGAGAGAGTTGTGGAGGAAATGCAGTCGGGTGGGATTTTCAATATGATTTTTGAAAATCCAAGTCTTTGTGCAAGTGGTTCAGAGCCCGTGAAACTGCAGCAAAGGTCCCTGTCGGAGTCTGCCGCCCCACGATTGGACCCAGGCTTCGAGGCACTGAGTGCCCCGCGTCCCAGCAGGCTTTCCAAGGAGGAAGTGTCAAAAGTCATCAAGGACGACTCGGTTTTCAGCGTAGGACTAGAGGGTCACGATGACTTTGGGCTGGATGCGAGTATTTTAAACGTGGCCATGGTGGTGGGCTATTTAGGCTCCATCGAGCTCCCTTCCACAAGCTCTAACCTGGAGTACGACAGCTTGCAGGCCATCCGTGGTTGCATGCGGCGCCTGCGAGCAGAGCAGAAGATCCACTCACTGGTGACGATGAAGGTCATGCAGGACTGTGTGCAGCTGTGCACAGACAAGGCCAGTGTGGTGGCAGAGTACCCAGCTGAGAAGCTGGCCTTCAGTGCTGTGTGCCCAGACGACAGGCGGTTCTTTGGGCTGGTGACCATGCAGACCAGTGATGACGGGAGCCTGGTGCAGGAGGAGGAGGGTGCCCTGCGGACGTCCTGCCACGTGTTCATGGTGGACCCAGACTTATTTCATCACAAGGTCCACCAAGGCATTGCGCGCCGGTTTGGGTTTGCCTGCACGGCCGACCCTGACACTAGTGGCTGTTTGGAGTTCCCAGCGTCCTCACTTCCAGTGCTCCAGTTCATCTCTGTCCTATACCGAGACATGGGCGAGCTGATCGAGGGTGTGCGGGCCCGGGCTTTCCTGGACGGGGATGCTGATGCTCACCAGAACAATAGCACCAGCAGCAACAGTGACAGTGGCATTGGGAATTTCAACCAGGAAGAGAAGAGTAACCGGGTGCTCGTGGTAGACCTGGGTGCCAGCTCGAGCAGGCACAGCCCGGGCAGTGGCCCTGGGTGGGAGGGTGCAGGCGGGAGGGGCTCTCAGCCCTGGGGTGTGCCCTGGAATGGGGCCTTCTGCCGTGACCCTGAGGCGGTCTCCCCATTTGAGGCTGGTCCCCAGACGGACAGGTTCTGGGACTTAAACAAGCATCTAGGCCCACCCTCTCACATGGAGGTGCCCCCAGCCTCCTTGCGGAGTTCTGTCCCTCCTTCTAAGAGGGGTGCTGTCGGTGCTGGCTGTGGTCTGAGCCAGCGGTGGCTCCCGGTCCATGTGCTCCAGGAGTGGCAGTGTGGGCATGCCAGCGACCAGGAGTCATACACAGATTCTACCGATGGCTGGTCCAGCGTCAACTGTGGAACACTGCCCCCTCCCATGAGCAAGATCCCCGCAGACCGATACCGGGTGGAAGGCAGCTTCACGCAGGCCCCACTGAGCTCCCAGAAGAGGGACTGGCCCAAGAAGACCTTTGGAATGCAAAACATTTTTGGGCCCCATAGAAATGTTAGAAGGAGCAAAGAAGACAAAAAGGTAAGCCTGCCGGGGTAGTGCAGGTCAGATACGCTTGGTGGCATAACTGGGCCTTCATATCCCGCGGCCTCTGGCAGGTGCCACAGTGTATTCGCTCCGCCTCAGGCAGCAGGCAGACTACATTGCCCAGGAGCCCTGGCTCTCCACGGCTCTCATCCTCCTGCTGCCTGGGCCCTGACGCCTGGTCAGCAAGTGGCATGAGAGGGAAGGTGACTTCTCAGCCTGGGCAAGGCCCTCCTCCTGTTCCTCTCTCTGCTGAAACCCTCTGCAGGCTCCTGGCTGGTTGGAGCCAGAGCAGGTGTGGAGCGGAGGCCTGGCTGGGGTGCCACCCTGGAGATGGGATGTTGTTCTCACACCTGAGTCCCCTCCAGCCCTTGGGATTTTCTTGTTATGAAATACTTTATCGAAGGAGATGAAGGCTCTTCTGTAGTTTTACCTCCCCCGAGAGTGACTGTGGGAAATGCTAGTGTGTCTGAGGACAGACTTTTTTTTTTTTTTTTTTTAAAAGAAAACCTGTTGTAGTCCCATGGATTTTCAACCTGATTTTTTTTCTTTTTATTTTCTAAAACTAAAATGAAATGCATGTTTAATAGGTTGTTCTAGTGGGGGTCTTGTGTTTTCCGGTCCCCGGCAGCTGTGAACCCCAGATGGGACTCTCAAGGAGGTGTCCTCTGCCTTCCTTGCAGGAGCACTCCTAGGGCTGGCCTCGGGGAAGGGTCGGGAGGTCAGGGACTGGAAACTCACTTGAGATGGGATGTTGGTGGTCTCTTGGGCACATATTTAAGAACATGTTCTCCATTGTTCTTATGTAAGCGAGAGAGACACCCAGAGCCGCCTGGCTTTTTGTGGCGGTGGTGCCCTTGCCCACATCCCAGGAAGCAGGGTGGCCTAAGCACAGGACAGTGTCGTGCTTTGCATGATTTACGGTCCTCAGGATGCCTGGGAGACACACATATCCTTGTCTGGTTAGCAAGTGAACTGACTGACCCTTGAGGCTCAGGGAGGTCAGTTAGTTGGGAATCTTTCTAGTCTGTCCCCACTGAGCCAGCTGCCTTGGACAAGTGGGGAGCAACAGCCCAGGCTGGACTGAGGCGGGAGGATGGAGTGCCTCTGGGGAGCTGGGGCATCAGTGCTGGACTCAGGCACAGTGCCCACTGCTTTACAACAGCACCAGTGCCTGATCTCACCTTGGCAGGAATTCTCTCTGCCATCAAGCAGGTGGCTTTATTTCCGTCTTACTGGCAAGGAAGCGAAGCGTCATGAATGTTGAGAGGCTTGCCCACCGCCGGGTGGCAGTTCAGTGCTGGCAAGTCACCCCCACCCCCGAAGACAGCCCTGCTGTGAAGCAACAGGAGCAGTTGGCCTGGCCACAGCAGAAATGCCCTGTTGTTTGGGGGAAGCGGACTGGTCGAAAGGGGCACGCAGCTCTCAGAGAGGAGGACAACTCCTGCTGACCCAGAGGAAGACAAAACTCCAAATTCTGACGTCCCATCCGCAGTTTCTCACAACATTTATAGGCTGTCTAGAGTCGTAATGTTCTAGTCTACCTGCTATATGGTTGTGCATGGGGTTTCTAGTGGGAAGCCTGTTTACAGAAGCAGAGTGGGATAAGGGGAAGAACTGGCTGCCCCTAGCCTGGAGCCTCCACAGGTGTGCTTACACTTCAGAGGGGAGTAGTCAGACTCCCAGGGGAAGTTATTTACAATCCAAAAGGTAGGGATGGGGTCAATCAGACTTCCTGGAGAAAGACTGGGAGAGGGGAGGGGAACTGGGCCCTTCCTTCCCAGGCTTTGGTTTCTCACCGTCACATTTTATAAGTCCACTTCAGAGCCGGGTCTGGTTTGCCATCCCACTGTGTCCAGCTGGGCTCTGCTGTACTTTCCCCATGTGTCTGTGCCTTCCACTTTGCTAAGAGGGTTTCTCATGTCATCAGTGTGGTCTATTCCCACAGCCCCCCAGTGGGGAAGCTTCCAGGGGTAATGGGGTGGCCATCAGATGGGTCCTGATGTCCCTCCAACAGGTGGTAGTGACCGGCTCATATAGTGAGGCCACCACAGATGCAGGAGAAGCAGAAGAGAAGCCGGGGACTGAAGCAAGGGCCTGGACATTGGAAGAGCAAGAGGAATTAGAGAAGGGAAGGCGGAGATGCTGGAGACTGTGGACGCGTCAGGCGGCCAGGTTTAGCTGCCATGAGTTCCTGTGGGGGCTGCGGTGGCTGGAGAGCATCACAGTGCACAGCGTAGGCTGAGTTAGTTTGGTCTAGCCAGGAGAGAGCTTGACAGAGGCTTGATCAGGGGAGGGCAATATAAAAACCGGGGGAAGGTGGGCCGCTGCTGAGGGAGGGAGGAGCTTGCTAAGGCCAGAGGCATGCAGAGGGCTGAGTTTGGAGAAGCGACCAGGAAGAGAGAGGGAACCTTAAAGGAGAAGGCCCTGGAGGGCCGAATAGAGTTCCGAGGAGCAGCATGGCTGCACGGTAGTGATTGAGTGCTGGAAGGGTGGAGGGCCTGGCTGCCAAGGAGGAACTGTCATCCAGAGCGACATCTCAGGACCACCGTATGCCATCCACCCACCACCACCAGGAAAGCAAAGCCCAGGAGGAAGGAACACCCACCCAACCTGGATGCTTCCTGCAGCCCCTCTGTTGGCAGAACCCAGCGAGGGGAAGGGAACAAGGTGGTCAGCCAGGCCCAGCTCGAGGATCAGAGGCTGGGCAAGGAAGGGAGTGTGGGGTGTCAATGATTGGTACACACCCTGTTTGGCCACACAGCATCCATGCCCCTTCTGCACACACTAGGTCTTCCATACACCAAGGTTGGCCTAGGTGGACCCCCAGGACAGGACACTCTTGGCGAGGACACTTGCTCCTCAGCTCTGCCCAGCAGTTGGCTGCCAGTTGTTGTGTTGTCCTGTGACTCCTCTGAACCAATTCTGTGAAGTGTGTTCTGTTACGTGTCCACAAGGTTGGCCAGCTCTGTGGTCAGTTCTGTGGGGAACTTCTGGCTGGGCAGCCTTGCAAGCTCCCGTGTTTAGTGGGTCGCAAGGGTACCATATCCAGGATGGCTGAGCCCCAGGCTTAGGCGGGCCCTGCCAAGGTGTTCTTTCCTTAGGCACTCTCTCTGAACCGCAGATAGCTGACCTCCGGGGAATGGGTCGGTTTGAGTTGCCCAGCTGCTAGAGTTCAGGTGGAAGGCAGAGGTGGAGACTACCATGAGAGCCGGCTCCTCCAGACTAGTGCCCTTCCTCCCTCTCCACCTGCTTGAAACACCTGTGTTAGAGGGGAGAGGAGTGCTGGAGGGGTGGGGGCAGTCAGGAGGTGGGTGTGGGAAGACTCCCCTTAATGTCCTAAGTTCTCTGTGCCCCAGCAGAACCTGCTTCTTATTGGCTCAAGAGTATATGAAACCTGTCTCACCTGGGTGGCTGGAGTGGACAGGACTGCCCTGCAGGGCAGGAGAGGGGCAGAGGGATGGTCCTGAGCTGAAGGAGAAGACACTTGGAAACCCCTGTGGGTCCCGGGGGCCCCAGGTCCTGAAAGGAGGGTGCCCCGTGCCAGCGTGAGTGCGCTAGCCTGCACTGGCTGTGTGGCCAGGCTGTGGAGGGGCAGTGTGCGGCAAGTGGGGCTCCACAGAGGGCTGCGTGAGCAGTGGGCACTCGCCCTCACAGTAGTGGAGCGTGGGCCTCCCGGGTCCAGGTGTGGCAGGCTGGCTCCTCCTGAAGCCACTCTCCTTAGAGTGTGTGTGGTGTCTCCCCATGTCCTCACAGAGTCCCTCCTCTTCTCATGAGGACACCAGTCAGACTGGATGAGAAGGCCACATCTGCACATAGTCACCCTGGGTTTGGGGTCAAGGTTCAACGTGTGGATTTGGGGGAGCACAGCTCAGCCTATCCTGTCACCCCTTTGGATTGGTTGAAGCCATGTCTTAAAGTGGCCACTGCCAGATCCTGAGTGACAGCTCTGCTTGTGTCAGCGGCAGGAGTGATGTTGGAGGATAAAGTGGGCAACGTGGGTCCTGACGGCAGTGCTGGCCTGCCCTGTGACAGCAGGACTGAGGTGCCCTGTGGTGTTCAGGCCGCACTTAGAGTCCCGTCTGCTGGAACCCCATGAGTGTGGGGAGCTGTGGCATTAAACATCAGAGAAGGACTTAAACATGATCTAATAAATAATTACAAACTAGAGGCGGCTGAAAAATGAGCTGGCCTCGCTGCTGACTTGCACATGCCTGAATGAGATCCACGTCAGATGTGATGCTGGGCTTAGAGCTAGGGATTCAGTTTGAATTATATAAACACAGGCACATTTTAACATTATGCTTTTAGCATGGCTGCGCCCCAGTCTGCTGTGTTCAATTGAGGACAGCAGGCTGAGCCACTCTGCCCCTACGCATGTTGCTATGAGAGGAAGGGAGGCCAGCGTGGAGAGAGGGAGGCCATAGAGGAGCCTGACCTGACCAAGAGCCTCCCAGGGTGTGGAGAGAGCAGGTCATGACAGCAAGCCCTGACTGGTGTGACAGTCTCAACACCCTCAGGCCATTTTTTTTGGATATCTTTATTTTATTTATTTTTATGTTGTGCTGAGGATTGAACCCAGGGCCTCCCACGTGCTAAAGGAGCACTCTACCGCTGAGCCACAACCCCAGCCTCACCCTCAGGCCATTTTTAAGTGAGCATATGTATATATGTAAATATATGGGAAAATGGGAGGGACTACTTCAGATCAGTAACAGTGGCTACCTCAGGGATCAGGGAGAGCTGGGAGGGGACAAGAAGCTCTATCTGGTATTGGTTCTGTTTTTAACAATGGGACTGTGAACATGTTTAATTTATTTAAACATCCCCTTGGAGAAAAAAAAATAACTGTTTTTCTTTTAATTCTTCTAATAAGAACAGTTGGCGAGCCTTGGCCATAGCCGTATTCCTAGGCATAGCTAATTACGGCTCTCAGGTATCCACCAGGAGAGTCCTGAGTGTACTGACAGCTGGTGTGCACTAATGGCACCGTGAGAGCGAGTGTGGAAACAGATGGTGAGAACAGTACCTGGAGAGCAGCGAAAGACCACGCCCCAGTCCTTGCTGTGTCCATCTCTGGGGAAGGGCAGCTGTGACCCCCACCTGTGTGACAGTGCTCCCTGGGTGGGGCTGACCTGCCCAGGTTTCCTTCCAGATGCCTCAGGGCTGTGTAGGAAGGGACTGTGCGTGTGCCTGCGCCCCATTGTCTCTGGGCCCTGAAGCACTTGGCTCAGAGTTCATCCTGCATAGTGTCACGGTGCCCCAGATCATGGAACGGGAGATGTGTTGGCCTCTGGGACCGTCTGGTGCCTGTGCAGAGTGCTGTGTGAGGGAGGGCATAAAGGCGGAGCAGAAGGCATGAGCCTTTGCTGACTGGAATCAGAGCGTGGGGCTCCCTTGAGGTGGGGGGAAATGAGCACAGAGAGGCGTAGGCAGAGGGTGTCCATTCACCTGGTTTCCAGAGGTGAGACTGTTCAGAGCCAAGGGGTCACTCCATCCTGCCAGAACCAGGAGAGTCTGTATTTGAATCACAAACAGTATATTAATTGGTTTTGCTGCTTCTTGAGCCATGTCAAAATGCCTTCATGGTGCAGTCTGCAACTTGATTTCCCCCACCCCCTGGTACTAGGTACCCTACCACTGAGCTACATCCCTAGTCATATTTTTTTATTTGTACCAGGTATTTAACCCAGGGATGCTTAACCACTGAGCCATGTCCTTAGCCCCCTGTTAAAAAATGTTTTTTTGCGACAGGGTCTCCCTAAGTTGCTGAGAGCCCCATAAGTTTCCCAGGCTGGCCTTGAATTTGCAATCCTCCTGCCTCAGCGACTCAGCCACTGGGGTTACAGGTATGCACCTTCACACCTGGCCAGCTGTTTTTATTTTGAGACAGGGTCTTGTTAAGTTGCCCAGGCTAGCCTTGGACATTCTAACCCTCCGCTTCAGTCTCCTGAGTATCTGGGGTTACAGGCCTAGGCCTGTACCTCTGAGCCTAGCTGCAATTGGATTTTTCATCATTCAACACAGTTTCAAAGATGAGTCTGAGGTAGTATGTGTGGCTGCAGTTTATTCTCTATGTAATACTACGTTGTGTGTGTGCCACACACACACAAATTACTAGTAATACTGTGCCATCTCTGGGGGTGGTTGTCAGACTCTTAGCTTTGTGCCCATCCGACAGTAGTGGGATGGCATCTCGCCATAGCTTTGATTCCATTCCCTTCATGGTGGAGGTTTGGGCTTCCTCTTTACTGAGGCGCCTGCTCAGTCCTCTTGCCCATTACCACAGGGTGGCCTCGTCTTCATGGGCCGTAGACACTGGCTGCTGGTCCTCTGCTGACAGTGCTGCCCATGGATTGGTCCCCAGTCTGTCTCCTAGTGTTTTTAACCCCCTGTGTGTCTTGGCAACCAGGAGTTCTTAATTTGAATGTAGCCAAGTGTGGGAGCCCCTTAAAGTTTTCTTTTGTGTCGTTAAGTAACAAACTTTTAAAAAAATTTTTTAGTCATTGATGGACCTTTATTTAATTTATTTATTTGTATGTGGTGCTGAGAATTGAACCCAGGGCCTCACACATGCTAGGTGAGCACTCTGCCTCTGAGCCCCAGCCCCGGCCTGTAAATAACAAATTTATTACTACCCCGAGGTCAGAAAGGGCTTCTTCTTTTTCCTCCTCTCAGGCAAGCACTCTATCTCTGAGCCACCACCCCAGCCCCAAGTAACAAACTTTTTTTAATATGTATTTTATTAGTTGTAGGTGAACACAATGTCTTTATTTTATTTTTATGTGGTGCTGAGGATGGAACCCAGTGCCTCACACATGCTAGGTGAGCACTCTGCCTCTGAGCCCCAGCCCCGGCCTGTTAGTAACAAATTTATTACTACCCCGAGGTCAGAAAGGGCTTCTTCTTTTTCCTCCTCTCAGTTTCTTGGACTTGATGATGCATGAGTACCGTCAGTGGGATGAGGGAAGCGCTGTCTGTGGAGGAGCAGTTGTCCAGCTCTGTGTTCGTCCTTTCCCCAGGTCCCTTGCTTGCCCTCTGCCAGAGACCCCATGAATATATGTGAGGGCTCTGTTCCCCGGTTCTCTCTTCTTTCCCGTGTGCTTTCAGACACCATTACAGCTTTCTACAAAGTCTGTGTGCCCAACAGGCAAGTCCCCCCACCCCCCACCCCCACCTCACAGTGGCTCTGCTTGGGCCACAAGCCCTGTGGGCATCCTCACGTCCACTGCAGCTCCATCTGCAGGTGAGTTTGGGATGATCGACATCTGTAGGGAAACAGGCCTTCCTCTTTGTGAAATGGTATCCCCTTGGTTTTGGTTTTCTCTGTTTTCTTTCAGAAAACATATGATTTCCATCATGAACACCCATAATTAAAGGTGCTGTTTAGGGTTATTTACTCCTAGGTACCCTACATAATTTCGCTGCTACCTTTATGAAACATTAATGCTAGCTCTCATAGTCTAAGAAGTGCGTCGGTCGTGACTTGGTGTCCAGTCGCCTGGCTGAGGGTTAGGAAGTTCCCTTCTGTTCCTCTTTGTTAATACTTGTTTTTATGAATAGGTGTTTACTGTTAGCTTTTCTTTCTGAGTAATTTTACATTCCTTGAGATGGTGTGGGTTTCCTACGTTTGATGCTAATGAGGCAAATTGCAAGGATAGTGTTCAGGTGTTAGACCATGTCTGCACCCTGAGGTAGGTGCCCTTGCACCAGGATCTTTTCACACCCTGGTGGATGGGGATATCTCTTTTTTAAAGAGATACAGACAGATTTATTTAGAAAAGCAGAGACACATTCAAGGGAGAATGTGGACCAGAGGGAGAGACTACTGGTTTGCTAATATTTTTTAAAATCTGTGCTTATGAGTGAGACTGTAATTTTCACTTTTCTCCTTGCCTTTGTTTGGCTTTGGTATCAAGGTTATAGTCTCATAAAATCATAAAATTAATTGTAGGGCTGAGGTTGTGGCTCAGTGGCAGAGCACACGTGAGGCACTGGGTTCAGTTCTCAGCACCACATAAAAAAAAATAAATGAGGATGTCTTGTTCATCTACAACTAAAAATATTTAAAAAATTAATTGTAGACTTTCTTTCCCTCTCTTCTCTTCCATTCTCTCTCTCTCTCTCTCTCTCTTTTTTTTTTTTTTTTTGGTATATTAGATATTTTATTTATGGGGAAAAAAACCAAAAACCAAAAAACAGATGCAGTAGCTCACGTCCATAATTCTAGTGACTTGAGAGGGTGAGGCAGGGGGATTGCAATTTCAAGGCCAGCCTCAGAAATTTAGTGAGGCCCTAAGGAACTTAGTGAGATCCTGTCTCAAAGTAAAAATTTAAAAAATCCTGGGGATGTAGCTCAGTGGTACAGCACTTGCTTAGCATGCATGAGATCCTGGGTTCAACCCAGTACCGTAAAAATCCCAAAGCAACTGCGCATGCACACATGTACGTGCACACACACACACTGTTATAACACATAAACATGTGAACACACACATGCAGGCACAGTCACACTCAAAAATACACAGCGACTCACACATAGGCATGTGTACTCACACACTTGTACATAAACACACTCAGGCACTCACAAACACTAGCACACACTCACAAGCACAGGTTCACACACACACATTGACACACATCCACACAAACAGTCCTAAACACATTCAGGCTCACATACACTCACATCATAACACATACTATATAATTCCAGACACACTCACAGTCTCTTTCATGCATATGCACACTCACACATATTTAGTCATTCTCACCTACACGCTAGCACATTCCTAGTCTGTCACACCCATACACTCACAACTCCTCCAGTCATTCTTATGCTCATTCATTCACATGCTTGCACATCCACGTCATCCCACTCACGCAACCAGACACACACACACTCTCACAGCCACACACAACACAGGCACATATACTTTTATACATTTACACACTCATATACTCTCAATGCACTGAAAGATGCTCTCATACTCACTTCTATGCACTCACTTTCTCCTTAAAACATACTGGTGTGCATACATGTACTTCCATTCACACACTCAAAATACACACATTCACACTCAGACACCTTCACTCACCAGTACACACTAACTCAGTCACATTCTCAAACTCCAGACTCGTGTATACTGACATGCTAATGCATCCACACACTCACACACTCCTGCATGCCGACAGAGACGCACTGTCAAAGTCACACAATTTCCACAGTGACACACACACGCATACACATACTGACACACCGTCATGCTCACATGCTCACAGGCAAACACACGCTCACACAATCACACTGTATCCCAAGCATACACTCTAGCTCAACATACCCATAGTCTCTCTCATAGTCCCTCACACACTTGCACACGGACACACTGACAGTCTCACGTGCTCACACATATCACGCACCACATTTACACCCTCACTGACACACACATACGCACACACCGATACACATAGACTTGCACAGTCACACACAAACCCTGCCACACTGTCATCTTGCATTCTCACTCTGGCTCATACACACTCTTCTAGGGTGAGTTCTGCGTCCTCGAGTCGTGCAGCCAGCTTTCTGAGGGCCAGCGCTTTCTGCCCTTTCATGGAAGCTCTTTGCTTCCCTGTGTCGTGGGTCGTTGCAGGAGCCGTAGGCAGACAGTAGATTGAGACCCTCAGGAGGGCCCAGGAATCAGGTCTGGATGAGCGGCTGGTACAGCCCGCTGTGCCCTGGCGGCCGGGCCCGGGAGCCGCGGCTGCTCCTGGCCTCCCTGCCTGAGCTGTTGTCTTGTGCTGGGGGCCAGGTGGCTCGTCTCCCTCCTCTCCCATCCTTCAGCTGGGGCGGTCACGCCTGTCTTTTTTCATCTTCAGAGGTCCTAGTCCACACTGGTTTCCGGCACACACTGATGTATTTCCTCCATAATTTAGTTTTCTGTCTCTACTAAAAGTTAAGTCCTTTCCTTTATATTCATCTTTTTCTCTTGATAGAAGGCTTAGTTTTTTTTCTCTTGTCTTCCTCAAAAAAAAGGTGATTCACTGTGGCCAGAAAACTTTCCTTCAGCAGCTTAGACGTACAACACTCCAAAGCCGTTGCTGTGCTTGTCTAGTTTTATGTTGAAAGGGCCTCTGGGTGACTCTGCAGTTGTTTTGATTTGGGGCTTATGATTTTTCCTGATACATGGAGGTTTGTTCTAACAGACTGAACTGGGAGTACTGGTTCTCCGCTACACCTTAGCCCCAAGCCTAGCTTCTGTGACTGGCCAGGGCTCTGCATCCTCGTCCTGTTCCCCAGCTGGATCCTTGCCTGGCCCTGCCTCCAGAGGGCGCTAGAGGGCACCAGGCAGGTAGAGTATCGTGGCAGCACCTCACCCTGCAAGTCAGTTCCTTCCTCTCCAGCCCCAAGGTCCTCCTTCTTCCCCAGTGGGCAGACAGGGCCCCCAGAGATCCAAGCCTGACCCAGGCCCCTCCCTGGAGTTTGGACTGTTCCCCTCTCCTCCCTTGGCTCTCCAGCCCCAGAGGAGGCGACTTCTGTGGTGTCTCGGGGCCCCTTTGCCTTCCCCACCGTCCAGCCATGCCGGCCTTCAGGTGGAGCTCTCTGCTAACACGCTGGGCGGGGGGAGGCTCCCCTGAGTGGACCTGCCTGATGCTCTGGAGAAGTAAATCTTCCAGCTTTAAATTTCACTTCTCAGATCTACTGTGTCGCCTCTCTGGGAAACCTTCAGGTGACCTGGTATCTATGTTAAGCTGAATTGTCTCTGCTTAGAGTTTATTTGACTAGTAAATTCTGATGAGTTCTATGTACTCATCACTGGGGGTGCGGGGGAGTGGGCCAGGACAGACATAGGCCTGGCCCTGAAGGGACTGTGGTCTAGGGTTGAATCTATTTGGATTAGGCATTTTGAATTCTAGCAGTGGAGGCAACAAAAGAAAAAAAATATACAGGTTACATTACATTAAAAGTTGCATTTAGGGGCTGGGGCCGTGCCTCAGTGGTAGGGCACTTGCCTAGCATGTGTGAGGCACTGGGTTGGATTCTCAGCACCACCTATAAATAAATGAATAAAATAAAGGTCCATACATATAAAAATATTTTTTTAAAAAGTTGCATTTATTAAAAGGCTTAGCCACCCAAGTGGAAAGCAGCAAACAGGACAGGAGAAACACTTACCAACAGCACAGCTGGTGTGGGTTAGCCCAGATGCCATAGGAAAGCCCCACTCCGTGATGGTGGTGAACACCCGTCTGCAGAGCGGGGAAAAGACCTGCATGGACCTTGCTCCAAAGAAGTTGTTCAAGTGGCAGTGGCAGTGGCAGGTGAACAGATACTCAGCATCACTACCCACGAGGCAAGGGCCAGTCCAAACCAGTGCAGCTCACTCCCAGTAGGATGGCTGCTGCCCCAAAACTAGGTAATAAGAGTGTGGGAGGAGGTAGAACAGTGAGAACTCTTGCGCACTGTTGGAAATGTCAGTGGTGCAGCCATTACAGTGTGTTAGTTCCTTAAAAGTAGAGCCTCCAAATGATCCAGCAATTCCACTTCTGAGGTGTATTTGGAAGCCCAAGAGCAGACTCAAGATATGGGACCGTGTGTGCAGCAGCGTCATCCGCAAGAAGCGCCCAAGTGTCCCCCACAAAGGAATGGAAATACAATGTGCCCACTCTCCCTGTGGAGCACGATTCAGCCTCAGACAGAACATCCAGAGGCGTGCCACGGCAGGGTGGAACTGAGGACTTCACTGAGAAGGATAAGCTGTTGAGGGACAGGCACCTGATTCAGTACATCCCAGGCCCGGAGTCCTGGAGCCCATGCGGCAGATAGCATGGTGGTTCGCAGGGGCTGTTGGAGGTGGTGGGAGCTAGTGTTCAGGGAACAGAGCTTCTGTTTGGGAAGATGGGAAGCTCTGGAGACGGAGGGTGGTGTTTGAACAGCCCTGTGAAAGTGCCTGATGCTACCCAAGTGATCAAGATGGCACATTTTGTGTTATGTGCATTAAATGGCAGATTTATAAAAGTAACTCAAAAAGTACAGTGCAGTAATAGAATAAGATCTGGGAGCCAGCCACGGTGGCACACGCCTGTAATCCTAGTGGCTTGGGAGGTTGAGGCAGGAGGATCCCCAGTTCAAATTCAGCCTCAGCAACTTAGTGAGGCCCTGTGTCTAAATAAGAAAGAAAAAGGGTTGGGGATGTGACTTAGTGGTTAAGCACCCCTGGGTTCAATGCCTTGTGTCCCTCCACCCCACAAAAGGATCTGAACTTCATGGCAGACCAGCCGCCCTCCTGGGCCTTGGCAGTTCTCTGTGTCTTCTGTTCTCATCTGTTTCCTGAGGGTTGGACTAGCTGGTTACCTGGTCACTTCTTGCCCTGCATTGGGGGGTTCCAGGGGAGAATGTGTTGTTGGCCCAGAGAGGGGTTGATGGTTTGGCCCCAGAACAGCGGGCAGGGGTCAGCAGACCCTTACCCCATTTCTAAAAACGTTTCATGTGGGGACCTGTCAATTTAAGAAAACAACAAATAGTGCCATTTTTACCCTGTAGGTGAAGTGTCACTTCAGTCACTTGCACTTGTTCCCAGAGTTGATTTAGCTTTTTGTAGGAATGTCTGTCTGTCTGCTGGATTGTTAGATTTTTTCTTTCTTTCCATTTCCAAATCTCACAACCTGTCTGCATGTAACTGGGTGCAGGCTTCCCCCTGCCTGCACTGGGGTACAGGTCCCCAAGCCGATTGCAGCAGGGCAGCTTGCAGGTGTGGCCATGCTGTCCCAGGCAGAATTTCCTGTGTAGTCACCTGAGTTTTAAAAATTAAGCTTTTTCTTATCACAAAGCCATGGGTTAATTACCCACTCCCCTAAATGCAGAAAGTACTGAATAGCTATATAATTTGTACAAAATAGACTCATTTCGTACAGATTTTGTAGCCTTTTCTGGTTAGCAGTAGGCTCGGGATGTTTCACATGTTATTACTTGTGCTGTGACAAAGCCATCTGCATGGCTGCTCGGCTGACCTTGGACTTGGGTGGTCCTCTCCAACAGCTGTTGGGCAGTCAGCCCCCACATTGTTCAGCTTCATTAAGCCACTCAGCACCTTCCCCTCTGTCCTCTCAGCAAGTCCTGGGTGCTGAGCACTGTGCTGGGCGGCGGATTTAAGAAGGGAACAGACAGAAGCTGAAGCCAAAGGTCCCTGGGGACCTGTCAATTTAAGAAAACAACAAATAGTGCCATTTTTACCCTGTAGGTGAAGTGTCACTTCAGTCACTTGCACTTGTTCCCAGCAGGTATGTGCAGATGCTGGCAGTGTGCAGTCTCGGTGGTGGGCAGGAAAGGCAGAGGAGGGGGGGCCCTGGGGAGTCTAACCTAGACCAGGGTCTGCAGTCTAGTACAGGAGGGGACGAGGGTTGAGGGCCCCGGGAAGTCTGTTTGGCAGGACAGGCCTTGCAGCCACAGCAATAGCAGAGCATGACTGGAGACCCACAGATATGAGTGGGTGGTCAGGAGGGGTTAGGCCAGCCTCGAGATGCTGGCCTTTCAGATCAGATATATTTTTAGACCTAGAATGAGCTTTAGGCAAGTTTTTGAAAAATAAATTTCTCTGACAAGTGTTTCTTGAGACTCTTTCACATTCTTTACTTGCCAACAAGGAACCCAGCAAGGTGGCCTGGCACGCGGGCTGTTGCAGTACGAGGGCAGGTGAGGTGTGGACCTGAGCTTGCACATGGACACGGCCCAGGCCGGAGAGAGTGCTGGTTCCCTAGCCAGACTGTAATGCCATGTCCATAGCAATGCTTTCTCAGTTGTCACACCAGACCCTCTGTGGCAGGTGGCCCAATGTGCCTGCCATCAGGAGCAGACACACGATAAAGACACTTCTGTGCCTGCACTGCAGCCACAGGTTCACTGCCCCCAGCAGGAGGCAAGAATCCACGTCAGTGCAGACACCCAGCCTCCAGGGGCCTGGCAGGAAGGGTTCCCCAGGCTTCAGCTTGGAGATGCTGCCTGTGCAGGCTGTCCACTCCTCAGCTGGGGACACACAGGTCTTCCTGTGCAACTGTGTCTTGGAGTGAACTTGACCTGGCCATGGTTGTGGGGTGCCCTGTGGTGCTCAGCTCTACCCTGGCCCCTGCTGGTCTTTCTTTTGTGCTGCCTGTAACTGAAGGGAAGCCCTCTGGGCAGCTGTGGCTTTCTGGAGGGCTCTCCTCAGAGTTTGGCTGTGGAGGGTGAAAAGAGGGTGCTTCCCCACCCTGGCAGCCACAGCCTCTGGGCCTAGGGCCCCTTGCCTGCCCAGAAGATGGTACTGCTGGCCCTCCCTGCCCTCCAGGGCTGCCCCCCTACCTTCCCCTTTAGGGCTGCCCCCCCAGCTGCCCTCCAGAGCTGCCCCACCTGCCCTCCAGGGCTGCCCCCCACCTGCCATCCAGGGCTGCCCCCCACCTGCCATCCAGAGCTGCCCCCACCTGCCCTCCAAGGCTGCCCCCCCGCCTGCCCTCCAAGGCTGCCCCCCCCCCCCCCGCCTGCCCTCCAAGGCTGCCCCCCGCCTGCCCTCCAGGGCTGCCCCCCACCTGCCCTCCAAGGCTGCCCCCCCACCTGCCCTCCAGGGCTGCCCCCCTCCAGCTACCTGCCCTCCAGGGCTGCCCCCCTACCTTCCTCTTTAGGGATGCCTCCCCAGCTGCCCTCCAGGGCTGTTCCCCACTTGCCCTCCAGGGCTGCCCCCCCCAACCTGTTGTCCAGATCCTCGCCCCACATGCTGTCCAAGGCTGCCCCTTACCCCCTGTCATCCAGGGCTGTCCCCCCCCCCCCAGTTAGCACTCCCCGCCCCTCCAGCTGCCCTTTAGGGCTGCCCCCCCCCAGCCTCCCTTTTGCCTGCTCTGCCCCAGGACACATCAGCTTCTTAGGGAGGTGCTACCTCTGGTTCCCTCATGGGCTCCACTGCAAGAGTCCTCTGTGTTCCTGTGGCATCTGTCACAGGAGGCTGTCTGTGGCTCCTCTCTGTGTGCCCAGCACATTCTGTCACTCTTTCCATGGGTCAGCATTCATGTGTTTCCCCTGGCTGGGACCTGGTGTGTGTTCAGGACCTGCTGGTCGTGGATGTTGGTGGGTGACCCAGCATGGCGGGGGCTCTTTCCCTGTACCCTCAGGTGAAAGGCGTGTGCCTGTTGGATCCCATTCCTGTTGGCATTGAAACCCTTCTGAGAGAAGAGCCTCGTGCCCTCTTCGCCCTGCTGTTCTCTTGCAGTCTGTCCCCTCCCCTCCTGTTTCCTCCTGCTGCTCTCTGTTCACAGTCCCCCACTGTTGGTCCATCTTTGTGCTCCATTCTGATGGCCTTTATCAAGTGTCCCCACAGTGTGGCCTTGCTTTGCCTGTCCCTTGCTCTGCAGCTTGTCTGACTGCTGCTAGGATTTTACCAGTGAGTGTGGGGACAGGGGATGTGAGAAACAGGTTTACCTGTCCCCACCAGCCCAAAGAGCAGACTGAGAGGCCCGAGGCAGAGCAGAAAGCAAGCTTTACTGTCCGTCTTGCAGGAGTGGCGCTGGGGGGGGGGGGGAGCAGGACACCCAGAGCAGTTACATCCTGCTGTCTCCTAGTGCCCTGTGACCCTCCCTGGTTTCTCGTTGGCTGAGTACCATGGGGTGCACAGTCTTCCTGACATCGCCTCGTTTCCTGTCTCCTTTTGGGCTGTTTAAGGAAATATAACTTTAGTGTTCCCATCTCCCTGCTCTCTTGTGGTGGAGAGTCTTCTGGATCTAGTGCCTTTGGCACGGATACAGCTCTCACTTCCTTACTAAGTTACCATTTCTTTTTTTTTTTTTCTTGGTGATTATAGCATCTTTTTTTTTTTTTTGATTGTTCAAAACATTACAGAGCTCATGATATATCATCTTTCATACATTTGACTCAATTGGGTTTTGAACTCCCATTTTTACCCCAAATACAAATTGCAGAATCACATCGGTTACACACTCACATTTTTACATAATGGCATATTAGTGACTGTTGTATTCTGCTACCTTTCCTATCCCCTACTATCCCCCCAAGTTACCATTTCTTAATAGAGAGAGCCTCTCTGTCGGTCAGGCCTTCTGGTTGTCAAGGGGCAGTTGAGGGCATGGACTTGGGATCTGCCACATCCACAGGCTGTGATGCTGTTGTATGAGTTAACTGCTGTACCTCTCCATTCTGTTTCTCCTCCAGCTGCCTTTATTACAGCCCAATTTTACATTTAAGGCTAAATACTGATTCCTGAAAATGGACCACCAGATTTTCTATTTCTTGGAGGGGGTGGGAGGACTTTATGTGTAAGGGTAGGGTTTCTGTGGTGGCCTCTAGCCCTGGGCTGGCTGAAGGGATATGAGGACAGGAGTAGGGGTAGGGACCCTGAGACACCTGGCATTGGTGGGCTAGAGGTCCTGGTAAAGAGTGTTGGGTGGGACACTAAGGAAAGAAGGTGGGAAGGCAGAAGCTGGTGACTGGGGACACTTGGCATTGAGATGACCAAGGAGGGCTGGGACAAGTGTGGGGCTGGGTGGTCATGTGGGAAAAGGACAGATCCTGACACTGAGGAGGATGGAGGCTCAGTGTGGGGGTCGTGCAGGGGGTCTGGATCTAGACACCAGGAAGAGCATTGGGGGTAGGGGGAGCAGAGCAGGAGGTGGGCTGTGCTCTGGGGTGGGGCGCATGGACCAGGGCAGGTGGACCGTGGCAGCACGTGTTAGGCGAGCGCTCTACCACTGAGCCACAACCCCAGCCCCTCAGCTTTATTTTTGTTTGTGTAAAATGTACTAGTGAAGCTCACCCTGGATGGCCTCAAGTCTAGTTACACCTTGACTCCACTGTCCTGTGCAGCGGGGAAGAGCTGAATGTCTGCTCTGGAAGGACCACCTGACATGCCTTTTTTTGTTGCTGTTGTTTAGGGCTCCAAATTTGGACGGGGGATTGGGTTCACCCAGACTTCTCAACGAACTTCTGCGCGGAGATCGTTTGGAAGATCCAAGAGGTTCAGCATCACGCGGTCCCTCGATGACCTAGAGGTAGGTCAGGTTAATTCTTCTTGCTCAAGATCCTGAAGCCAAAAATCGGCCTTAGAGATGCGTCCTTCCGTCCTTTGGCCTGCCTGGACCTCCCCCTCCTCAGTGGGAGCCACGGCTTCCCAGAGAAGCTCCCCAGCGTTGCTTGACCTCTGCTGTCCTGGAGGTGCTTGTGAGCATCCGTGGCCCTCGGCGTAGGAGGCACTGTGTAGACAGGAGCTCGTTTGATCCCAGGAGCCTGCCTGGATGAAGGAGTTGGTCCTGAGGGCATACTGTTCTGGGTGGCTTTTTCATCTTTTATTCCTTTTTTTTTTTTTTTTACAAATAGTGAATTTTATTTTTGGAGAGCAATTTCAGTTTTACAGAAAACTTGAGCACAAGTCACAAAGCCTCCACCCCCACCCCGCTCCTGTCCTCAGGGCACCAGTTTACATGGTTGTGTAGGAGGGGTGCATGTGTCACAGCAGGTGCAGAGCTGCTAACTAGGGCACAGGGCAGCGATCATGCCTTAGCAGGTGTGGACAGGTGGACGATGCAAACCCACCTGGTGGCAGGGGCAGGACATGGCCCTAGACACTGTATGCCTTATTCCACCACTTTTAAAATGCTGCACTGTGTTTTCAAGACTTGCTCACCCGGCTTTAGCTCTGCTGCTGTCTTGTGGCCTGGTGTGGCATTCTGCTTCAAGTGCATGCAAAGCGCTCTCCTGCCCAGCTCCATGAGCACACAGTGGCACTGTGCCGGACTGTCCCATGAAAGGAAGGGCCGGGCGAGGGGCACGGCCACATGCTTGCCCCTGTGGCTGCTCTGACTCGCTGTTCAGGGAGGAGGACAGGGCTGTTGTGTGCTGGTGTCCTGTCTTCCAGTGAGGCTTTCTGCCAGGTATGCTGTCTGGGAGACAAACCAGACAGACCCAGGTCCCTGCCCAAGAGAGGGAGAAGCATGTGTGTGCAGCTTTGCTCAGCGTGGAGAGCCGCAGGTCACTGCGGTCACTGTGGTCACTGAGGTGGGCTTCCACTGCTCGTGTTTCTCACACCTCAGAGGTGGTCACCCAGGCCTGGGCCCTGACATCCTCAGTGCTAGAAGGAAGTGAGTGGGCTGGCTGTTTGGGTCTCTTGCCTCCAGTCTTGGGAAGAGCCCAGCTGAGGCATGGTCCTCAGTGCCCCTCCTCAGGCAGAAGCCTGGGTGCGGAGACTCTGTTGCTCTCAGGCTTTCCATCACCTGTGCCACCTCTTTTTTTTTTTTTTTTTTTGTGGTACTGGGTCTTTAACCCAGGTGTCCTCTACCACTGAGCCACATCCCCAGCCCTTTTTTTCAATTTTGAGGTAGGGTCTCACTAAGTTATTTAGGGCCTTGCTAAGTTGCTAAGGCTGGCTGTGAACTTGGGTTCCTGGCTCCGCCACGCCGCCTTCTCTGCCACCTGGAAGTGGACCAGAGACAGCGGCAGAGAGCTCTCTGTGGGCCTGTTTAGTGAGCAGCACAGTGCAGAGTGACCCGAGGTCAGAGGAAATTCAGAGAAGTCATGGCTGGACAGTAACAATGGTCAGAATAGCAGTTTATGAAACAGGAAACTAACCAACTCAACTTACAACAGACAAAAGAGGATTACTTCCCAGCTGGTCTTATGAGGTCACCATAACCTTAGTACCAATCTGCTGAGACACTAGAAGAAAGGAAAATTCAAGCAAGCTCACCAACAGTAGCCTTGAGAATCCTAAGCCACACATTAGCTAGTGGAGTCCAGCAGTTTACAAAAAGGGGAACAAACACCACCTTTATTCTAAGGGTATAGTGTTTTTGAATATCTGAAAATCAATCATTATAACTTACCACATTAGCAGAGTAAGGTAGGAAAGGCCTGCTGTCAGTAGAGGCAGGAAAGACACTTGATAAAACTCCGAACCCACTTGTGGCGCAACAAACAAAACGTGATACAGCAGAAATGAGGGCCTCTTTTAGTCTGAGGAAGGTGAGGGAACCCATGGCCTGTGTCCTGTGCAGTCTGTCCTTGGAGAGCAGGAGCAAGAGAAAGGCGTCTGATTCACCTTTCTGTTTAAATTTTTGTGGGCCGTCCTAGTTAAATGTCCTTAGAAGGTAAAAACAGTAGAAGCCTAAAAAGCTTGCAAAGAGGGCCGGGGCTAGGGCCAGCGGTAGAGTGCTGCTTAGCACGTGGGAGCCCTGGGTTCGATCCTCAGCACCACATAAAATATAAATAAATAAAATAAAGGTATTGTGTCCAACTACAACTAAAAAATATTTTTTAAAAAAGCTTGCAAAGAATAAATGAAAATGTTTTTCTCAGGTGATATGATTGCAACCTAGAAAACCCAAATGTGTCTGTAGAGAGTAGTGAGTGAATTGAGCAAGGTTGCTAGACATTTGGTTTCTTTTATTGATGCCTGTGGTGCTGGGGAGGGACATAGGGCCTCCTTCACACTGAGCCCGCACTCTCCTGCTCAGCTGTGTGGCTGCCCTGGAGGTGTGGTTCATGTATAGGAGCCAGTTATGAGTACAGTTAGAAAACGAGGGTATGCATTTTAGTCAAAATACCAGCAGGCATTTTGTGGAACTTAAGAAAATGACTCTAAAATATTCATGGAAGTGAAAACAAAATATCATTGAAGTGTAAAAGGCTGAGAGTAGCCAAATATTTTTTTTCTACTTTTGACTCTGGTAAAGTACACAGAGCAGAAGTTGCCATTTCAACCATTGTAGGTGTGCAGTTCAGTGCCCTTAGGCACGTCTGCCGTAGGCACTGCCGTATCTGTCCATCTGTACCACTTTTTTTGTCTTGCTAACTGGAATTCAACCCATTACACAGGAACTCCCCTTCCCTCCTCCTGGCACCCCGCAAGCCCTCTACTTTCTGTAAGCAGAGATTTTGACCATGAGTAGAATCCTGCGGTATTCACCCTTTTATTTCACTTATGCTAAGTGAAATAAGCCCTCAATCCGTATTGTGGCATGTGTCAGTTTCCCGTAAGAATTTAAATTTCTTCCTTCAGCTGGTAATATTCCTCCGCAGGGAAAACTCACTCTGCTCATCCATTTGTCTGCTGATGGATCCTTGGTGTTGCTGTGAACTTGGGTGTCCAAATATTCCTGCTTTCCAACGCTCAGCACATAAAAAAAAAATAAAATAAAAGAGATAATATCTTGCATTCTATCAGATCATGATGGAATAAAGTTAGAAATCAATAATAAAATAAAAATGGATGCTATTCTAACACCTGGAGATTGAATAATACATTACTGAATGACCAGTAGATATTGGAAGAAAACAGGGATGAAATAAAAAATACTTAGAGGTAAATGAGAATAGTGATACAATATATTAAAGTCTCTGGGACACAATGAAGGCAGTGCTAAGAGGAAAGTTCATTGCATTGAGCTCATTCATTAAAAGAATAAAAAGTCACCTAACATTACATCTCAAAGCCCTAGAAAAAGAACAAATCAACATCAAAAGCAGTAGAAGACAGGAAATAATTAAAACAGAGCTAAAATCAATGAAAATTTAAACAAAAAAATCCAACAAAAAAATCAACAAAACACAAAGTTGGTTATTTGAAAAAAGTAAATAAAATTGATAAACCCTTAGTTAAGCTAATAAAGAGAAAGAGAGAAAACTCAAATTACTGAAATTCATACAGAAAAAGGAAATATCACAACGGACACTACTGAAATAAAGACGATGATCAGAAACTATTTTGAAAATCTATACCCTAATAAAATAGAAAACATTGACAAATTTTCTGGAGACATATGACCTACCCAAATTGAATCAGGAGGACATAGAAAATTTAAACAGATAAATTTCAAGCAATGAAATTAAAGACACCATCTCAAAAGCCTACCAACTAAGAAAAGCCCAGGAGCAGACAGATTCTCAGCTAAGTTCTACAAGACCTTCAAAGAAGAATTAACTCCAATACTTCTTAAATTATTCCATGAAATAGAAAAGGAGAGAACCCTTCCAAACTCATTCTGTGAAGCTGTATTACCCTGATACCAAAACCAGACAAAGACACATCAAAGAAAGAAAACGAGACCAATATCCATAATGCGTCTACATGCAAGAGTTCTTAATAAAATCCTGGCAAACTGCATACAGAAACATATTAAAAAGACAGTGCACCATGATCAAGTGGGATTCATCCCAGGGATGCCAGGTTGGTTCAACATATGGAAGTCAATAAACGTGATTCATCACATCAACAGACTTAAAGACAGGAATCACACGATTATCTCAATAGAAACAGGAAAAGCACCTGACAAAATTCAGCATTCATTCATGTTTACAACACTAGAAAAACTAGGGAGTAAGAACATACCTCAACATTGTAAAAGCTATATCCAATAAACCCAAGGCCAACATCATTCTAGATGGAGAAAAATTGAAAGCATTCCTGCTAAAAACTGGAACAAGACAGGGATGCCCTTTTTCCCCACTCTTCTTCAGCATAGTCCTGGAAACCTTAGCCACAGCAAACATACAAAAGAAAGAAATCAAAGGGTATTGAATAGGAAAAGAAGAACTCAAACTACCCCTATTTGCCAATGACATGATTCTATATTTAGAAGACCCCAAAAATTCCACCAGAAAACTTCTAGAACGAATAAATGATTGAATTCAGCAAAGTAGCAGGATATAAAATAAACACCCAGTGGCTGGGGATTTAACTCAGTTGGTAGAGTACTTGCCTTGCATGCACAAGGCTGCCCTGGGTTCAATTCCCAGCACCACCACCACCACCACCACCATAAATAAATAAATAAATAAATAAATAAATAAATAAATATCACCCATAAATCAATTGTGGGTGATGAATCGATTGACATAGAATTTAGAAAACTATCCCATTCATAATATCCTCAAAAAAAAAATATTTGGGAATCAAGCTCTCAAAAGAGATGAAAGACCTCTACAATGAAAACTACAGAACACTAAAGAAAGAAACTGAAGAAGACCTTAGAAGATGGAAAGATCTCCATGTTCTTGGATAGGCAGAATTAACATGGTCAAAATGGCCATACTGCCAAAAACACTATACAGATTTACTGCAATTCCTATTAAAATCCCAATGACATTCTTCATAGAAATAAAAAAAAAAAAAACAGGCATGAAATTCATTTGGAAAAATAAGACATCCAGAATAGACAAAGCAATCCCTTAGCGAGAAAGTGAAGGAGGAGGCGTCACAATACCAGAACTTAAATTATACTACAGAGCCTTAGTAACAAAAACTGCTTGGTGTTGGCACCAAAACGGACACAAGATCAATGGTACAGAGTAGAAGACACAGACAAACCCACATAAATGCAGTTACATCACACTGGACCAATGCACCATAAATGTAGACTGGAGAAAAGACAGTCTCTTCAACAAGTGATGCTGGGAAAATTGGAAATTCACATGTAGCAAAATGAAATTAGATCCCTATCTCTTACTCTGCACCAAACAACTCTAATAAGAGTATCAAGGACCTAGGCACTATACCACAGGCCCCGAGCTACTAGAAGAAAAAGTAGGCACAGTTCTCTACCATGTCAGCTTAGGAACTGACTTCCTCAACAAGATTCCTAAAGCACAAGAAGTAAAACCAAGAATTAATAAATGGGCCCGGTGTGGTGGTGCATGCCTGTAATCCCAGCAGCTCAGGAGGCTGAGGCAGGAGGATTGTGAGTTCAAAGCCAGCCTTAGCAACTTAACAAGACCCTAAGCAACTCAGCAAGACCCTGTCTCTAAATTAAACACCAAAAAGGGATGGGGATGTGGCTCAGTAGTTAAGCACACCTGAGTTCGATCCCCAATACCAAAATAAATAAATAAATAAATAAAATAAAATAAAATAAAAAGAATCAATAAAGGGATGGTATCAACTAAAAACCTTCTTCACAGCAAAGGAAACAATCAAGAATGTAAAGAGAGAGCCTACAGAATAGGAGAAAATTTTTTTCAGGTGCACCTCAAAGCACTAATCTCCAGAATATACAAAGAACTCAAAAAACTTAATACCAAAAAAACCCCACAAATAACCCAATTAATAAATGGGCTAAAGAACTGAGCAGACACTTCACAGAAGAAGAAATACAGCCGCTTAACAAATATATGAAAAAAATGGTCAACATTTCTAGCAATTAGAGAAATGCAAATTAAAACTATACTGAGGGGGCTGGGGCTTAGTGGTGGAGCATTTGCCTAACACGTGTGAGGCACTGGGTTTGAGCCTCAGCACCACATAAAAATAAATAAACAGAATAAAGGTAACGTGTCCATCCACAGCTAAAAAAAAAAGAAAGAAAGAAAGAAAGAAAGAAAGAAAGAAAGAAAGAAAGAAACAAACCTATACTGAGATTTCATCTCACTTCAGTCAGAATGGCAATTATCAAGAATACAAGTAACAATAAGTGTTGGTGAGGATGTGGGGAAAAGGGTACAATCATACATTGTTGGTGGGACTGAAAATTGGAGCAACCACTCTGGAAAGCAGTGTGGAGATTCCTCAGGAAACTTGCAATGGAACCACCATTTGACCCAGCTATCCCACTCCTTGGCATATACCTGAAGGACTTAAAGTCAGCATACTACAGGGACACAGCCACATCAATGTTTACAGCAGCTCAATTCACAATAGCTAAGCTATGGAACCAACTTAGGTGCCCTTCAACAGATGAATGAATAAAGAAAATCTGGTATATATACATAATGGAATATTACTCAGCTATAAAGAAGAATTTCGAGTTTATGGCATTTGCCAGAAAATGGATGGAACTGGAGACTATCATGCTAAGTGAAATAAGCCAATCCCAAAAAAAACAAAGGCCAAATGTTCTCTCTAATATGCAGATGATAATATGCTATAAGGATGGGCAACAGGGAAGAATAGAAGTTCAAGGAGAAGACAAAGGTGAATGAAGGGAAGGGGGTGGGATAGGAAAGACAGTAGAATGAATCAGACGTACTATATGTTCATATGTGAATACACAACCAGCGGAACTCCCCGTCAGTTTCAGCCACAGGAATGGGAAGTCATGCTTCATGGATGTATAATCTGAGTACATTCTGCTGTCATGTATATCTAAAATGAGCAAATTAAAAAAAATATGAAACTAAAGAAACAAATGTCCCTGCTGTCAATTCAAGATTTTGGGGGGACCTTCATACTGTTTCTTCCTAGGTTCTGCCATTTGCATTCCCTCCTGCAGTGCATGAGGTTCTGCCAGGTCACATCTTGGCTGATGCCTGTCATTTCCTTCTGTTTGCTAGTTGCCACCTGCATGGGTGTGGGGTGGCCTCTCGTTGTATTTTCCTAATGACTAATAATGTTGGGTGTCTTTCCTTGTGGTTACTGGCCATTTGAACATCCTCTTTGGAGAAATATTTATTCAAGTCCTTTGCCCACTTTTAATCAGGTTGTGGAAGCTCTTAATATATTTGAGATATTAATCCCCTATCACATATATGTTTTCCAATAGTTTTCTCCCTGTCTGTGAATTGCCTTTTTTACTCTTTTGGTATTTTTTCTTTTCTTTCTTCTTTTTCACAGTACTGGGGATTGGATGCAGGGCTTCTGTTATGCTAGTCAAATGTTTTATTTTTTGAGACATGGTCTCACTAAATTGCCCAGGTTGGCCTTGAATTTGTACTCCTCTTGCCTCAGCCTCCTGAGTATCTGGGATTACAGATAAGTGTCACCATGCCCGGCTGATATTATCTTTTGATGTACAAAATTCTTAACTTGTTATGAAGTCACAAGGAAAATTATAAAACACCTTAGATAAGTAAAAATGAAAACACACACACACAAACACAACCCACGAAAACTCACAGGACGCAGTGAAGGCAGTGCCAGGGGAGACTCACAGCTATCCATGGGGATGTCTAGGACCAACCTAAGGAACTGAGGAAGGAGGAGGGAACAAAGCCCTGAGCTAGAAGAAGGAAGGAGACCATCCAAATGAGCAGAGAAAACAGAAAATCAGTGAAACCAAAAGTTACTTCTTCATAAAGATCAACAAAAGTGACAGATTCTTAACTAAATGAAATAAGGGAAAAAAAGAGAAGACTCAAAATTACTAAAATCAGAAACAAGATGGGGACGTTATTACCATTCTATGGAAACAAAAAGAATTATAATACAAGAATAAGAAGAGAGTGCTGTAAGCAGCTGCGCCATGCTGCATGGAATTGTTCCAAGTGCAGCCTCAGCCCAGGCGGGGCCCCGGAAAAGTGGGTCTAATCAGATGCAGGGCTCAGGACGTGCTGGCAACTGCCGCCCTACGCCTGCACAGGGCTCCCTGCTTCTGCACTGAGCTGGAGCCGGGCAGAGCAAACGGGTGCTGGGCTCCAGGCTGTGGTGGCTCAGGGAGCAGTGTCTGCTGCCCTGGGAGCAATGCGGGTATGTGTACATGTGCGTGTGCGTATACGTGTGCGTGTACATGTGCGTGCGCGTGCGTGTACATGTGCGTGTGCGTGTGTGTGCGTGTACGTGTGCGTGTGTATATGCGTGCGTGTACATATGCGTGCGTGTACATGTGCATGTGCGTGCGCGCGTGTGCGTGCACGCATTTCCCTGGGCCGTCCTGAGCAGCACTGCTGCAGGGGTCTTTGGCCGCTGGCTCCCTTCCTCTTCCCACCTGCTCCTATATCACGTGAGGGGTTGTGCACCTGGGCTGCACCACTTAGGAGGGAAAGAGAGGTCAGTGTTGTTATCCTGCCCTTTCCCTCGTCAGGGCGCAGCCGCTGCTCTAAAGAGAACAGTTTGAGAGATTTTTTGATTTTTTGCTAAGATCAGCTGTTTTGAGGCTTAGCCTCTGGAGCCCAAAGTCTTGCTGTGTGTAGCCTCCTGGTCAGTGGCCTCCCAAGGCTGGAGGCAGCTTGCTGACCAGTGAGAAGCATGAGGGCACGACAGTGTGACAGCCCGGGGCTGGGGCTGGGGCTCAGTGTTACAGCTCTCACCTAGCACCTAGCACTTGCGAGGCCCTGGGTTCGATCCTCTTCAGGCCCTAACAGTTGGTCAGGCTTGGCAGGAAACATCCCGAGAAGGCTGATGGTGGCTCTGAGGGAGCTAAGTGCTGGCCCCAGCCAGGATGGGGGCGGGGGAGAACGTGAGGAGCTCTGCACGTGAGGCCTGAGCAGGCCTGAGGGGTTGGGGACAGTGATGCAGCCTGGGGTCAGCAGGAAGAGGGCCCAGGCCATCCCCACAAGGGCTGGGACAGGCCCGGGGTCTCCAACTCCCCTGACCATATTGCCCATGGTTTGAAATGTGACATTCTTAGGTGCTGCCAAGCGCTAATAATTGTGGTTCTGTGAACTCAGCACTGGTCATACTTAGCCCCATAGCTGTCCCGTCACCCTCTGAGGCCTGGCTCTTCTCAGGGTCTCTTGGGCTCGTGATCCCATTTGTGGTGGTGATAGAGGGTGCGAGCCATGTCTGAGGGCAGCCTGTTGTTGATGAAAGAAACTCCTGCAGGGTCTGCTGGGGTCTTGCCTTACACAGTGGGAAACTGAGGCAAGGTACCCGTCTGAGCACCGAATCCAAGGCCGTGCGGTGTGGGAGTGGCAGACGAGAAGCAGCCACAGCCAGGCTGTTCCTGCTGTCCTCCCAGGACTCCCCGGTGCCTTCTAACCTCCTGGCATTTCATGCTGTTCCTGGGCATGGCAGTGATGCTCGGCCCAGCTGAGGTCCTGGGCTCAGCGGATTTGCTCCCCAGCAGTGTGCAATGGACAAACAGACGTCACAGGAACAGGCCGGCAGTAGCAGTGGGGAAAGAGCAAGGCACAATGGGGAGGCAGCGCCAGCTGCTCTGGGCCGTGGGTCACACCCAGCTCTCTGCTGAGAGGGAGGCCTCGCAGCGAGCCACACTGCCCAGGGAGTGGCCAAGGCAGAGTGTAGGATTGCCCACAGAGCCAAAGGTGTCTCCGTGGCCTTTGCTCCGAGATTTGCTGTCCTGGTCTCAGCCCCCGTTGCTTCTGCAGGAGGTGAAGTCGGGGCACAACCCAGGCCCTCAGCTCCCGACTGCTCTGAACTGTTCAGTAAGCAGCCCGGCCCCTCTCTCTGCCTGGTGAGATGTTTCTTTGGCTTCAGACACCACCCACTGGCCAGGCCTACTGTCCCTAGGGGAAGCCCACATCCCAGACCCGATACATTTGAGGCCCCTGCCTCCCATGTCATCTAGCCCTCACTGTCTTGGTCCTTCGTGATCTGAGGAGTTTATGTTCACTTAAAACCATGGCACCCTAGAGCATTGTGCTGGGAGGAGCTGGGTGCCTCTGTGAGTGTGTGTGTGTGTGTGTGTGTGCACATGCAGGTGTGTATCTGGTGCCAGGTGCTGGGCAGACTGGCAGTGACGGGCAATGGGCAGCAGGGGGCGCCCAGGCCTTGCGCATGCCTTGGTCAGAACTTGTCTAGGTGCTGGCTCCAGGTGTCGGGAGCAAGGGAGGAGCTGGAGGTAGAGAGGGGGAGAGGGAGGAGTGAGCACAGGTCCCAAGTGGACTGCTCTTGTCTGCTCTTCCTGCCCAGCAGCCAGAAGCCCGAGCACAAAGCGGACAGAACCCTGGACGAGGCCCAGGATGCCATGTGAGACTGCGGTGGCTTTCCTACCCCCTGGCTGCTCTGGTTCCTTCTGTCCCTGTATCCTGTTCACCTCTGGGGCTCTGGGCAATTAGCAGCCCATTCTCCGGCAATGAATCTGCACAGACATTTCAAAATGAGCTCTTCTTTGCTTGTTTCTTGAATTTATACTTTGCTATTTCCAGGAGAATTAACTTAGAAGTTACATACAGTCTACGCTTTACACGGGAGATTAACTTAATTTTCTTTAGTCTGGCTAGCCTAGAGGCATGCAGTAGGATTTCTCATTGCTTTGAGTGTTTTCTCATTCAGTGACTCTTTGCTGGGCATCTACTAAGTGCCAGGCATTGTTCTGGATCTGGGACACAGTAGTGAGCAGAACACGTGGGACCCCTGCCTTGTGGGCCTCCTGGTCAGGTTGTCGAAAGTGGGAGGTGGAGGTACAGGCTTCTGAGCAGCATCAGGCTGGGCAAGTGATGGGGTGGCCTCCATCCTGCTGGGCTGCCCCTAGGGAAAGGAGTAGGAGGTCTGTATCACCAGCCGTGCGGATGGTGAGGGGTCAGACTGACTTATTTCTTGCCATTTGTCCAGTTGGTGACACTCAGATGAGGGATGGAAGGTGGGACATTGGGGAAATTTGGGGACCACAACAACCATAGAGGGTCACAGCCCAGGCCCTTGGCTGAACTGCTAGAGGCTTCCTGGGGTAAGAGCAGAAGGGGTCCAGGACCTGCACTTGCAGACAGTGCTTCCTGAGCCTCTTCTGCTCCCGTCCTCATCAGCCTCCTGTAGTCCAGGCCCTTCCTCCACTTTCCAAGCTCGGGGCACGTCTTGGGCACAGCTGAGTGTGTTGAGGTCTGACCGTCCGTCTCACAGGAGATGAGCCTGTGTCTGGGGCCACCTGTGTGTCCCTGTATCTGCTGCTTTCTGGGCTCATCACCCCGCTTTTTTTGCAGTATGGGAGTTTAAATTTAGAGGTGCTTCACCCCTGAGCTACATCCCAGCCCTTTGGAGATAGGGCCTGCCTAAGTTGCTGAGCCTGGCCTCAGACTTGTGATCTTCCTGCCTCAGCCTCTGCAGTTGCTGGGATGACGGGCAGCTCTTCGTTCCTGCTTGTTTGGATCCCTTGAGTAGAGCCTGTGCTCATGCTCCCTGTGGCCCCCCTGTGCCCGGGAGTGGGTGAAGGAGCCAGGAAATCCCAGTGAGGCTAGGGCACTAAGGGGACAGGCCCTGTGTCCAAGGTTGGGGTGGGGTGGGGGAGGCAGGGGAACACTACAAGGTGTCCAGAATCCAGGAGGTGCTCCTTGGCAGGCCTAGAGGCCCCGTGCTCACAGGACCCCTTGTCTTCACCAGAACTTTTGGCTGGCCAGGCCTCCTGCTGGCCCTGGACACTTCTTGTGGCTTCTCACTTCTGCTGCTCACCCCTTCCCACCTGTGATGCTGTCACTTCCCCCCTCCCTGTGGTTTTGGCTTCACCCTTGGCTCAGAGCTTTTCCTACCCCCTCATTCCCTAGAGCCTGCACTGGATTTCCCTGCCCAGGACAGTCCCTGCCTGGGGGAAGGCATGGGCATAAACAGCCTCTAGCCATCTGGGTGCTAGTGAGTGCTTCCTCTGCTGCGCGTGTGTTCTAGGTGCTCGGGGAGGGGCGGGTGCTGGGCCCACGCGTGCTGGCTGGGTCTGCCATATGGCGGCTTTTACTCCTTGGCCTCCAGGTAGCTGTGTAGGAGGCAGCAGGCTGAGCCGAGGGTGAGAATGACTCATGCTTTCTGGCTGGTGCCTGGCCCGCTTTCTGTGAACCTCTCCCCGTCTTGTCGAGGCCCATCGCCACCACCTCCTAGGGTTCTGTGCCGGAACCACACTTGGTTTGGGTCTGTGCGGGGCTGTTCGGGGCTCCCGGGGCTCAGGGTCTGTAGCCAACCCAGAGAAACACACCATCCCCACATTGGGGCAGGAGGGAGTCAGGCTGTCTGCTATCAGCTGCTCCTGGGCTTGGTTTCCAGCAGGCTGCTGATCTAAATAAGCAGGATGGCTTGGGGCTGCGGGTGTCACCTCCCTCTCTCCTAAGACTGTCCTCACCCAGAAGAGGAGGGGGAGGGTAGTCTCCTAGGGCAGCTGGGGAGGAAAGGAGAGGGACTTAATCCTGAGGGACCCAGGCTGTCTGAGGGCAAAGACTGAATCACATTTCTTGCTTTTTAGCCCTTGGTCAAACCTGCTGGGACACAGGTTCTTCTGTCTGACATGATTGAAATGAGTTAAGTTTATCACTCAAGTGATCCTCTGGGAGGCTTGCTCCTGAGGCCCTTGCTGAAGGTCTTCCTGTGCACACTTGCTGCTCTGGCCTGGGTGGGTGTTGGTCACTGGTGGCTGTCACCAGGGGCTGGTGGGCCTGTGGGGTCAGGATGCTGCTGTCATCTGCTCTGGCCTACAGGCCCCTATCTCCTCCAGAACTCTATGGCCTCTCAGAAATCAGAGAGGGAGACGCCTGGGACTGGTCGCAGGTCCAGCTGACCCCCATGAGGACCAACCATTGCCATTGCAGACCCCCAGCTTGCTTTATCTGTGTGTGTGTACGTGTGTGCAGGCGTGTTTGTATGCTCCTGTGTGCACTGGGCAGGGAGCTGCAGGGGCTCATGGAAGGGGAGGATCTGACAGGAGCCCGCCAAACCCCTCAGGCTTGGCCAGAGGCCCTTGTGCATGGATTCAGCAGGGGATATCCCAGCCTTGGGCCTCCTGTCGGGGTGGGCCGCAGTGTGGGGGGTTTACAGTATGAACTGGCTTTCACAACTTGAGGCTGCCTGTGGGCAGGGAGGTGACATTGTCCAAGGGCCTGGGACCTGTGTGTGGCAGAGGCTTTCGCCACCTGACTGCTGTGTGTGACACAGGCCCTCTGGCTCCTGGTGCTTACCTGTGAGGCCCTGCCAGGGAAGAGAGCTCCAGGCCACTCCAGCTGGTGGGCTGGTGACAGCAGAGGTGGCGCCCCCTATAAGAAGGGAGCAGCTTTGCAGAGGGAGAGGTGAACCATTTGGGCCATTTCTGCCCCGTGGCCACATGGGGTCTGGCAGAGGGGAACACTGGCTGTGGAAGCTGGCTCCTGGTCTGTCCTCTGTGAGCCCCTCTCCCCTCTCCTCCTGTGCTCAGTGAGTGCTGCTCCCCTGTCTCTGCAGCTCTCCTGGAGAGCTGTCTGTCAGGGGCGGTTTGAGCTGACGCCTCTTCGGGTCTGTGATGGTCACCCTGGCAGGCAGCTGCTGCAGGTTTCTGCATGGAATGGTGCGCACCGTGATGTGGATTCGGCTCCCTAAATGTTCGTGCTGGGATTGAGCTTTTCTCTCATGGCAAAGCTCAGGTGTGGTGAGGTAGGTGCAGGGTGCACCTGGCTGGTAGCCTGACCTAAATTCAAGGCCCTGTCCCAGCCCATAGGCTAGTGGCACTGCCTTGCCACTCCTCAGGGTGCACCACGGAACAGTCTGGGTTTGGGGGATTGCTAGAGCCTGTCCCGGCCAGACCCTCAGGCCCTGCGTGGAGAGGTGTTGGCAGTAAGGAGGCCCTTGGCGCAAGCACCTCCCCTGGAGTCCCGGGAGAAAAGGGATTTGCAGGACACCCAGGTGCTAGAAGCAGTGCTCTTTCTGTACTCCTTCCTTCTTCAAGCCAGGGTCCATCACAGCTCTTAGTTGTTGAGATGTGTGGGAGGCGGACAGTGCAGCTGGCTGCTCTAGGTGGCGTGGAGGTTCTCAGGAATGTGCTGGGTTCCATTGGCCGCCACTGAGGAAGCGGGTGCACATGGAACAGGCTCATAATAGAATTGGCGGCGATGGTAATTAAGGTTGCAAGCCGCACCGCTAAAAAGCAAATTCTCTGCAGCTGTTGTGCTGACTGAGAAAATACCCCTATCGGCCAAAGTGCTATTCTTCTGATTTGGTAGAGGAAATACTTTAAAAATGATCTCACAGCGTGATTTATATAAACGGCCTTTTTTCTATGCATGAGACAATTGAGATAGCGTCTGAGTCCTTGCAGACCACAGCTTCCTCCGTGTCCCGTTGCCATGGGTTACGGAGGGAGCACATGGAACTTCAGCAGAGACGTCTGAACTTTACTGACATGCACAGGCATGCTGCCGTGTCCAGGGGTGTATTTTAGATCTGGGTGCCTGACTCGCTGCGGAAGTTTTCTTGTCTTGCAATGAATTTGGAAAAGGGGTTGTCACATGAAGCAGACATTTCTACTGACCAGCAGGTAAGATTTTCCAGCTGTTTCTTGCCATTTAAACAGGATTGTGGTAAGAAAGCTTGGCATCCTGGTTCTGTTTTATTTCAGCCTGTTTTGTGAACAGCAGCTGTGGAATTTCCAAGTGACTTTAAGTACAAATTTGCAACTGCTTTTCTCATGTCTGCATTGTGGAGCTTGGAGAGAGCACTGTGGAGTTCACGCAGGGCTGTAGGTCCCTGGCCAGAGCTAGGTGCTCAGTGGGGTCCAGCCTCAAGCCCTGGAGCCCAGCTACCAGTGCTCTATCAGCCAGCAGAGTGTCAGTGTTGTCTCTTTCCCTCTAACAGATTTGAAAGATGTGAGCGAATTAATTTTGTTGAAATGTTAAATTCCTAAATAAATACATGAAAGTCATCATACTCTTTAAGTTACTACTTTGTAGCTTACGTTTTTAAGGCGTTGAGTGCTGCATGCCGTATATTCCTTACTAGCATATGCGCTTATGAAGTTGAATGTGGTATAAAGTGTTTTATAAGGCTTGAGAGCAAATAAAAAAGTAAGAAGAGTAATTTCATATAGGGCTGGGATGTGGCTCAGTGGTAGAGTGTTTGCCTAGCATGTGTGAGGTACTGGGTTTGACCCTTAGCGCCACATAAAAATAAACAAATAAAATAAAGAGGCATTCTGCCATCTACAACTACAAAAAAAATTAAAGAATTTTTTTAAAAAAAATTCATGTGTAGAAGGTTTTCACCAACACTGGGTACCAATTTTAAATTCCTTTTTTGGGAATTGCTTAATCTTGATATTTTCTCCTAACATCTGATTCAGGTCTTCTGCAGAGATACAAAAGAGAAACTCCTAGTTCAAAAGTGACCCATGTGGGTGTCGGGTGTAGGGAAATGAACTGGCCCCTTCCCTGTAGGCGGGGAGTGGGTCCACCGGGCAGGGTGTGGGTCAGCTGGTGACAGTACATGGGCTCCTGTGGGCTCTGACTGCCCTGTACCAGTCAAGCTGCCTTCCAGACTGGTCCTTGGGCAGGAGGTGGGTGAGTTCCCTTTCACACTGGGTGAGAAAATGAGGTTTGGAGTTGACCATCCTTACTGGACCAGCTAACCAGTGAGCTGTTTCTACAAATGTAGGTAGAACTTTCGTTTCAATACTACATTAAGGCAAGTTTTATACAATTTTGTTATTTATTTCTAGTTAAAAAAATAGCCACTGAAAATCTGCCTTTGTATTTGCCTATGTAAATGATCTGGACTGCCTTTTAAAATTTTCGCAAATGCTTAAACCAGCAAATGAGCTAGTTGTTCATGTGAGCGTGTAAAAATCTGGCTGCTAAGGTCCAGGTTTAAGCAGCAGACAGTGGCTCCCTGCTGTGTTGCTTTCCCGGGTGGCTGATGTGGCTCTGCCTGCCTGACCTGGTGGTAGGGAAGGGGCCAGGTCATCCACTGCACTGGCTCTTTGGTTCTTGAGCGACCACAGGTGCAGGGAAGTAAGGTGGAAGGGACTGTTGAAAGCAGCTCCTGATGGCTGTTCTGTGGTCCTAGGTGAGTTTCTCCTCCCTCCTTGCCTCAGGGGGCTCATCTTTGAAGCTGGGGCCAGGTCTGCTGGTCAGACTCACTGGCCGCGGCTTCCCACCTTGTGTAGATTGAAGACATACATGCCCCTTTAGAAGAGAGGGAGCCATCATGATTAGCTGCCAGTCCTGGCCTCTGCAAAGGACTGCTGGAGGGGACATTAATACCCATGGCCCAAGAGAAATCTGAATTGTCACAAGAAAGCCCCCGATTTCGCCTGCACTGAACCTTCCCAGCAGTCCTCCCACTGTGGCCAGCTGTCCAGGAGTGGTAGAGCTCCAGGCCCAGCGTTGAGTGGGCTGAGGCAGGCACAGCCCCGGGGGAGCTCCCAGCCTGTCCTCCTCTGCTCTCACCCGGGACTGGTGGTGGGTGGGTGGTCCTAGGCCTGGTTTGTTAGTGCCCCAAATTGTCCTTCTCCTCACTCATGAAGTACAAGCCCCGCAGTATTGGATGCTGGGTAGAGGTTGGTTTTCAAGGCTGTCTCGGTGTTTGAGGCATATCAGGTATAATATTGGAGTGTCTTGACCTTTGTCGGCTTGGGGAGGTACCTTGGAGTGGCTAGAGTGTCAGGAAAAGAACTTTCTAGGGTCCAAAGAGTTTTTCCCCCTATATGCATTGGGTTTTGTAATAGTGTGAAAATAGAAAGGGGTCATGTTGTGGAAGAGAAGCCGACTGTTCTTTTCTAGGCGGTGTCTTGGAGTCTTGTCTCCTCAGGCAGGTGGACAGGACTGTGGAGGTAGCCATGCCAGGGCTCCACCTGGAGATGGGGCTGCTGAGTCCCCTGGGGCAGCCATGGCCATGCTCACCACACAGAAAGCGGGCTTTGAGGCCTAGGGAAGGTGGATGGCTGGCATTGGAAGGGGTGGGTCGTGCTGGAGCCTGGGGAAGTGAAAAGGTAGTAAGGAAGGTGGAAGGAAGGTGGCCTAGAGAAGTGGGCTTTTCAGATGTCTGCATGAGGGGCTGAGGCTGGCAGCCGTGGCTGGGTGGCGTGGAATGGTGTCGTGCCCCTGGTGGGACGTGAGAGGAGCGGGGCAGGGGCCCTTCAGGGGCCTGTCGCGAGGTCTTTTTGCATTTGACTGAATATCTCTTCTTCAGCCCATGGCTTGGTCACCACTGCCTCTCCCACGTACTGTCCTGCTGCGGCTGCTGTGGCCTAGAGCTGTGGGACTGACAGTGCTGAGCTGAGGCCAGAGCACCGGGACTGAGGGTGTAGTTGGCCCCAGTGTCTGTGTCCTTGCCTGGGGGGTGCAGCCCCCCATGCATCTGTTGCCCCAACTCTACCTGTCTGTTGTCAGAACAGTTTGACTCTGGTCTCTGTTGACCCTGAAACCAGGTCACCTGTCACTGCTCCTCCTCAGCTTCTGCAGTGGGCACCCTTGCCCTGGACCCTAGACCTGTCCATCTCCACTTGGACATCCCAGAGTCTGGACTCGTGTCTGGACTTCAGTTTGATTCCTCCCCCATCTCTGAAGAGGGCAGAGCTGGTCCTTTGGCATTGGCCCAAACTCTAACAGTCCCTGTCAGCAGACTGTGGGTTTGACCTTCAAAATCTACCCCACATTTACACTTTCTCAGCGCTTCGCGCCAGCCTCACCCACACTCTGAGTGCCCATCTTGCACCCGGAGACCACGCTTCTCAACGGCCGCCTTCCCTGCCTCCCCAGCTCCCATTGGTGGGACTGCCCCTGCTGGGCTCCAGTGTTGGCCGTTTGTGCCTAGAGTCTCAAGAAGGCCCTGTGTGGAGCTCGCTGGTGCTCAAGGCACTTTGTGTGTGAGGGAAGCTTTCCCCCTTGGGTTCCTCACATACTGCCCATCTCTGTGCGTGGAGGCCACCCTTGACCTGTACCTCACAACCTCCAGAACACTGGCTCAATCCTGGACCCAGCTAGAGTTGCTGGGAAGGGGTCAGAGGACTGCTTAATGGGAGGGAGACTCAACTCCCGCCTAACTGTCTTGGAAGGTTGGCATAGGTGCTGGATCCTGGGCCTGGGCCTGGACCTTACCCTCAGGGGCGCAGCCTCAAACCACAGGCACCAGCAAGGGCAAGGAATGCCATTTGCACAAAAGGGCTGCTTCCTGCACAGACGCTGTAGGTGTCTAGTCTCCACAGCTCTGCTGTGGGAGTGCAGCCTTGTGCTGGGACCTCGTGCAAATGTCCTGAGGCCCTGCTGCAGTTCTCCTCCCCTCCCTCTGCTGATTCTCATCTTTGTCAGCCTGTCAGGTCAAAGGACTGTGCATTCTTTGTTTCAGCTAAGAATTGTTGTCGAGTGAACAGCACTTCAAAGCCAAAATGTTACACTGAATACCAAGCCTTCTTGTGGCACGTGTCACCATGTCAGTGTCCTTTGGATTTTTAAAAGTTTCACAGTGAATTAGCTGAGGCTTCACCAAGGGCAAGAGAGGAATATTTGATATCATGTTCTTAGAAAGATGCTGTCATTGTGGGGTTTGCCGTGATTTAGTTTCTTCTGATCTTCTTGAAGGGTGAATGCTATGGGGGATGTGTGCGCGCGTGCGCACACACACGCTTTTCCCTCCACTGACTGCCATGGTGGCCAGGCCACACTGGCCACTGCAGTGCAGACTCCACCTTCACACCTCTGTCTCATGCTAACGTTTGTCACTGGGTGGCCCTAAACAGAAGTTGGTGTCTCTGGGATCACAGAGTTCTTTCTTTCTTTATTTTATCTTTTTATTCTAATTTGTTATATATGACAGCAGAATGCATCACAATTCATATTACACATATAGAGCACAATTTTTCATATCTCTGGTTGTATCCAAAGTATATTTACACCATTCAGGTCTTCATACATGTACGTAGGGAAATATTGTCCATCACAAAAACTGACAAACCCTTAGCCATGCTAACAAAGAAGAGAAAACTCAAATTTCTAACATATGTGATGAAAAAGGAAATAACACAACAGACACTACAGAAATATAGAAGATAATTAGAAATTATTTTGAAAACTTGTGCTCCAATAAAACAGATCAAAGACATCAACAAATTTCTAGAGTCATATGATTTGGCCAGATTGAATCAGGAGGATACACACAATTTAAACAGATCAATTTCAAGCAATGAAATAGAAGACTCCATCAGAAGCCTACCAACTAAGAAAAGCCCAGAACCCAATGGGTACACACCTGAGTTCTATAAGACCTTTAAAGAAGAACTAATACCTATACTCTTCAAATTATTTCTTGAAATAGAAAAAGAGGGAGCACTTCCAAACTCATTCTATGAGGCCAGTATCACCCTGATACCAAAACCAGGCAAAGACACATCAAAGAAAGAAAACTTCAGATCAATATCTCTAATGAACACAGATGCAAAAATTCTCAATAAAATTCTGGCAAATTGCATACAAAAACATATCAAAAAGTTCGTTCACCACAAGCAAGTATGGTTCATCCCAAGGATGCAAGGTTGTTCAACATAAGGAATTGAATAAATGTAATTCATCACATCAATAGACTTAAAGATAAGAATCATATGATCATCTCAACAGATGCAGAAAAAGCATTCGACAAAATACAGCACGGCTTCTTATTCCCAACACTAGAAAACCTAGGGGTGACAGAGCTCTTATTGTGAACTTTCAGGCTTGAGCCTGGACATGTGCCTCCTCCCACTTCTTCCTTACCAACCTGTTCTCCAGTTGTGTCTTTGCTTGCTTATTAAAAGAGAAGTTGTGTGTGTGTGTGTGTGTGTGCGCGCGCCACATGCAAGTGTGGGGTGAGAACAGGAAGAGAGCGGGTGGTGACTGCATTGTGGGCTGAAAACTCCAAGTGTCCTGGTACCAGGTCAGCCACACGGTGCAGCCCTCTGTCCAGGCTCCTGTGAGGTCTGTGGAGTGGCCCTTCCTGGATACCACCGCTAAGCAACACCAGAACTGCTCTGTGGGGACAGTCGTCATTTTAGTGGTGGGGACTTCCCCAGGTAACCAGGCGTGGCTAGAGGGTAATAAGGAACGCTTTCCAGGGGACATCAGTGGAGCTGAGTCTGGGTGGCAAGCTTGCCAGGCCAGGGTGCTCCATGCTGAGGTAGGGGAGATGCAAACTACAGAGAGGGTTGGGTCCTTCCCTGCAGTGGCCATCAGAGTCCTTGGACGCCACCTATGATGGGAGTCACGTACCCTGATGTACACACAGATGTGCAGCTTGGAAACAGGGTCCAGAAACAGCCCAGACCCTGGGATGTCCCTTGTGTTTTCCTTCTGTTATTTGATTATTTGATATGCTGCTCAAGACCCTTCACACTGATGGGATGGTTCTTAGAGAAGTGTAGTTGGAGCTGAAGACTGTGTGCTCAGGGAGCCAGGAGCAGGCCCTGTGCAGAGTGGGTGCTCAGAGGGCAGGAAGGGTGCTTCCTAGCAGCTGTAGGCACAGGCAGGCCCCTCCTCAGAGGGCCCCCCCAGAAGCCAGCAAGGAATTACTTTGACTGTAAATGGTGAAGGGTTAAAAAGTCGCGCACAGTGACACACACTTAAAATCTCAGAGGCTTGGGAGGCCAAGGCAGGAGGATTGTGAGTTCAAAGCCAGCCTTAGCAATTTAGCAGGGAACTAAGCAACTCAGTGAGATTCTGTCTCTAAGTAAAATATAAAAAAGGACTGTAGATGTGGCTCAGTGGTTAAGTGCCCTGGGTTCAATCCCCAGAACCCCTGTGCTGAGCACAGGTGGGACGGTGCCCCCTATGCGGGTACCTGTGCTCACCACCATCTCGAGAGACAAGTGTTCCAGAATCCATATTTTAAGAAGTTGTGTTGAACTTCAGCAAGTCCTACTTATTCTTTTGAATGTGTTTTGGAAACTCTGGGACTCCCTGAATCTCTGCCACTCTGTACTATGTCCCCTGCCAGCTAGGCCCAGGGAAAGCGTAATCTGGTCAACATTTGCCGTGTTGTTGCTGGTGACAGGGGTGGCTTGGGGATGCTGCCTCCTCTTCCCCGTTCTACCCTGCTCTCAGCACTTGCTCCCTGCGCAGTGCTGTCTCCTCCCTGAATCTCAGGTGCCTCCTGCCTGCCCTGTGCCCCTCATGGGCACTAAATATTCACCCACATCACTTACCTGCATTCAGATTGCAGCCCCTGAGATGTTTCTTAGCTGCTTTTCCTGTCCTGGCCGCAGGTGCTGGCGTTGGGAGCCCCTCAGGGCCACTCTGGCACTTCTCGTGCAAGGACTTGGTTGTTGGTTTGTGTGAGGCACAACCTGTCACTTCCAGGTGTGTTCTTATAAATAGAATAAATATTAGACATGAAACAAAGGTAATTAGATTAATGATAATTGTGATTATTTCTTTGCAAATCAACCTCATCAGGAAAAGCTGTCACCTGTTTCTCTGAAAGTGTGTGACCTTGGGGGGCACAGTGGTCTTGTCCAGGTAACATTGAAATGTGTCCCCACTGATTTTCCAGATGAGCACTTGGTTGATATGTAACCAGCTGCCAGGATCGAGTGGTGAGCAGGGAAGTAGGAAGCCAGGAGAAAAGGGCCAGCGCCCGCCAGTGGTCCTCTGGCCTGTTCATGTGCCTTAGGAGCAGTTCCTGCAGAGCCTGTCTCTCTTTCTTCAGGTGCTGAGTGCAGAAATCAGGGTGCTGAGGAAGACTGCCACGGGGTGGGGGATTACCTGTGACCTCTAGTTCTTACTGCCCACAGGCGAGTCCCTAGAACAGAGTGTCCACCAGCCCACGGCTCCTTGGAGGTTCGGGCTTGAAAAGTGCGTTTGGAATGTCTACGCGGGCTGGGAGAGGGAAGGAAACACCTCATGGGAGGCAGAGGCAATGGCCCAGAGACTTCCAGTCTCCTGTAAATTGCCAACAAAGCTTAGTGACCCCTGAGCTCTTCTGGTGGCATCCTTGGTGTTCCCTGAGGGCTCTCCAGGGCTGGCTGCCTGTCCTCTTGGGCTTCCCTGGAACCCAGCTCTGCTACTGCTCCCTCCTGCAGCCTCCCTGGCCTTGGGCCTCCTGCTCTGACTTGGTGTGACTGGTTGCCACCTGTGCTCTGCTACACAAGCTCTGTCCCCTCTCTCTGGGTCCCAACCCTCTGCTGCCACCAGCCTGGGCTTTCCAGCACTGTTTTCTGATCCCCTGACTTGGGCTTCAGCAGCTGCAGCTTTTATCATGAGACTGGTTGCCCTTCAGATCTGCCCCTTGCTTCCCATTTTGGTTGGCTGCTGCTCTCTGTGGTTTCATGGTTATCTAAGTCCTCACAGGTCTCTCCAGTGTCTGAGCTCTGCCGCTGCTCTACTGACTCTCCATCACAGGCTCCCAGGTGCCTACTTCCATGGGCCCAGAGGGCTTTCCTGCCAGAGTGCGTGTGCTTGCTTGCTGCCTGGAGCCGCATCTCTGCCCAGGCTGTGTGTCTGATGCCCAGCTTCCCCCGCCCTCACCTCTGTACTGCTCCCAGCTCCTGTCCTCCTCACCTCTCAGGGGTAATCTGACTTTTTAGGAGCAGTAATCCATTAACAAGCATGTTTGTCTCTGCATTGTCTTTTTTTCTTTTTTTCTATAAACCTAAAACCATTTGAAAAAAATAGATTACTTTATAAGAAGTGCCTGTGGAACATCACCTTTATCTGTGGCACTGCTTGGAATGCCTCCTGCAGGTTATGCAACTGTTTGCCAGTGCTACAGCTCTGTCCCCCTCCCGGACCTCTGGTGGACACCACATGCCCATTGCCTGTCAGCACTTTGTTCCTGGCCTCTCCTGGGCCCCCAAGTGCCCTCTGATTCTGGGTGTGTGTGCATGTTTCCTTGCCCTCTCTGTTTAGCCTTCCAGACTCGCAGAACCTGGGTTTAACACAAGTGGGACAGGAAGTGAACCACCTCCTTATTTGGGAAGTTACATTCTAAGTCTACTTTCCAGTGTTGACAGTGTTTCTAATTGGTTGTGGCAATACACATTTCCTTCTCCACCCCATGGGCACAGTTTGTTTGCTTCTGGTGTCATTCAGGGTTATGCTGTGGTGAGGAGTGGCCCATGGTGGGCATGGGGCAGGGTAGGTTCTCAGACATGTATGTGGGTGCCTGTGAAGCAGGCCACCCACCCCTCAGTGGCCCCACTGCTCACTGACTGGGCATGTGCTCTTCCTCTGTCCTGTCTGACAAGAGGAAAGCTGGAAGTAGACACTGCCATGTGCAGTCAGGGGCCAGGACTCTCTGGGTGAGGGTTGGGCCTTCTGGAGCACCAGCCTCCTCAGATGCGCCTGCCTGCCTGGCCGCCTTTCCTCTGAGAACGACTGGCAGCTTTTGTCATTTGAATGTCTGTCCTTCCTGCAGCACCCTGGAGGGCTGACTTTCCTGCCCAGCTGTCCTTGTTCCTGTCCCTTTAAAGTAGTCCTCCTTGCCTCCAGCCTCACAGCTCTCCCTTCTCCTTGGAGGCTTCTCCCTCCTGCATGCAGTGGCCACTCTCCCACACCCTGGGGGGGGGGCAGGACACACCTCCTTCCAGCCAGCACCTGGGGGGTCCCACCACCTCTGGCCAGGACCTGTCCCACAGGGAGTTGGTCCTCCTGCTGGGCTTGGAGGGGGACAGTGCAGGCAAGCCCCACCCTGCACAGAGTGGACCTGGAGGCCAGTGGGCACTTGGTGGAGCCTCCTCCATGAGTGTGTTAATCACTGAGCTCCACACCCAAGTGCAAATTGTCGTCACTGTGGCCTTTCCCCAGACTGTGATGTCAGACGTGCTGGGATTTGTTCTTTTCAAATGGAAATGACGGCGACTTCCCTCTGCTGGAGTCTGGCTGGGGCGGAGCTGGCTGGGGAGGTGGGAGCCAGGCTTGACTGGTGGAGCCGGCCGTTGGGCTGGTCTCCACACCTCTGGGGACAGGCCTCCAGGAGCCAGCCGAGTCTTCGAGTCTGCAGGCATTGCTGTTCCCTGAGTGCTATCATGCGGCCTCATTAACTCATGTCTCTCTCTCTTTTCTTTCAGTCTGCAACTGTGTCTGATGGTGGTAAGTCACGATTTTTGATGTGTATTTTTATTTTTTAATGAAAATTTTAAATCTCAAAAATGTATTTGCCATTTGATGCGCTTAAGAAAGATGTTTTCTTTACCCTTCCTTGTCTGCCTGTGGGAAGCTGTCAGTCCTTGCTGGGGGCCACTTTCAGGTGGCTGTGGCCTGTGTTCCCGGAGTGACTGGCAGATGGCTGCCCTGGGCTGTGCGGCATCGCATACCTGTATGACAGGTTGAAGCATGCTGTGCTGCTTCCTGGCCATACAACCAGCTGTTGAACCAGCCAGTTAGGATTTCAAAGTGCTTGCTGAATTTGAGCAATTCTGGAAATTTGACGGAGACTCAAGTCAGTAAATGCCCTTCTAAGGAGAAGTTTAGTGGATGAACTGAGAACTGGGTAAAGAATCGAAAACTTGCTTTCTGTCTTGAAGTGGGATTTTTTCACTGGGATAGATGCAAAAAGGAAATAGCCAGAAATGTCTTGTTTCACTTAGATGTCTCCAAAGAATCCTTGTAATTTTAGTTCAATGATTTTTTTTTAACTCTCCAAAATTGCCTGGAGAGCTTTGCCCCAGCCCCCTGGCTTCCTATAGTACTTGTAGAAACCCTCATGCTCACTTCTGCTGCTGTCTTCTGTGGTCTTTGAGAGTGAGCTGCTGATGTCCCCACAGGTGCCCACACTTTATTTTCACCTCTGTACTGCGTATGATGACAGCACAAGCTCTAGCTCTGGGATAGGTGTGGGAGTGAGGACTGTGAGTTATAGAGGAGCTCCATGAAGTTTTATGGAAACTTCTGGTTGTCCTTCCACGGCTTACTTCACTCCTGGGCCTTAGAGAGGGCTGGAGGGCAGAGTGTGAGACCGGAGGCAGCCCCTGTGTGGTGCTGGTGGCCCAGGCCTGCTGGGGGCACTCTGTGGGAGGTGCGGAATGAATGTGTCTTGAATTACAAACGTGCTACTACCTGGAGCCAGACCAGAGGGGTCCCAGAGCTCATGAAAGGAGTTGTGTTTCCTGTGTTCTGTGCAGTGCTCTGAGTCATTTAATCAGCCTTAAGCTGGGGGTGGGAAACTTCCTTAATACAAGAAAAGAGGCAGCTGTGTGGCTAGGCTCTGGCCGCCCTGGGTCCTCCAGCTGCACCCTGCTCTGCTCGTAGAAGACACCCATGTTTGCAGGGAATGTATAAACTAGAGAGGCTCCTGAGCATGTCCAGTTCAGTCATAATAAGCTTGTTCACCTCTTTGTCTACGGACAGAACCCTGGGAGTTTCGCTACAGCATCTTGCTGTAACTTTTACAAGCTTCCTTTTCCAAGCGTGGGAAGCCCCTGGCTGCTCGTCCCTGTCCCCCCCCTCCCTAGGCCATCTCTGGGGAAGTGGTGTCCTGGCTGGTGATTCCCCTGGTGGGCTCTGGCCAGGGAGGACAGAGGGCGACCATGCCGGGGCTTCAGAGCAGTGGTACTCAGCCATATGTTTTACTTCATAATACTTTCCCACCTTCACTTACTTTTCTGATTGTAAGAGTGTAAACAAAGTTGCCTGGTTCAGAGTACCTGTGAATTTCACGAGGACTTATTACCTGCCATTGTTCCAGGTAGGGACACTAAGGCAGAGCAAGAAGTTGATGGAGGTACAGATACTGGGGACACTGCTGGGGCTCAGGCCTGAGGAGTGCTGCAGGCAGCCAGGCCCTCTGCCCTCTCTGCCCTGGTGCTCCTCACCCTCCTCCACCTGCTGGGCTTCAGGCCCTGTCCCAGTGCCACCTCAGCCTGGCTTGCTGCGGTGTCCCAGAGGCCCCCACAGGCATACATACAGAGGGCTTGCAGAGAGGGCCAGTGGAAGGAAGCGCTGAGATATTTTTACAGTCCTCGTCGGTGGTAGATTGGAAGCTCATGCAGGGGGCCTGGGAACCGCAGTATCATACTGCTTCTGTGGGAAAAATGTGTTCCAAACGCCTGCAGGGGCTGGGAGCAGCCATACAGGGCCTGCTCACATGGCAGGGCAGGGCAGGGCAGGGCAGGGCAGGGCAGGGCGCTGCTGCCTCCTCACCGCTGGCTGTGGTGACTAATGGAGTGCCGGCCACACCAGCGAGAGGACTCAGGTCTGCCCCCTTGGGCCCTGGCCCATGTGGTGCTTCCTTTGGCCCTCCCCCAGCTCCACAGCTCCAAGGAGTCTAAGGAGGTGGACAAGGCCTTTCCTGCAGTCTTGTCAGCAAAGGGGCCTTCAAGGGCTGTCTCTGGGGCCAGAGACCACCTGGGGAGGCAGGAGAGGAGGGGTCAGAGCAAACTGCTGCAGATTCTGGCTCAGAGAAGGAAGAACCTTCTAGTATTCAAAGGCTTCCCAGTGATCTGCCTTGTGGGAAATTATCCAAACAGAAGGTGAGGTCAACCTAGAGGAAGGTCTCAAGTTAAGAACATGTAAACTGTGGGCCGGGTGTGTGGGCCAGCCAGGGGCTGCAGTGGCCTAGCAGCACCAGGCTCTGGGCCGGACTTGGCTCTGCAGGTAAAGAAGAGAGGAAGAGAAATGGGGAAGGAGGTGGAGGGCCGCCCTTTGTTGATTCGAAGAAAAACCTTCCGATTCTCTGATTTGGGGCTTTAGCACACAGCGCTGGATTGCCATGGAGCTCAGTCTGCCTCGAGGGCCGGGGCTCAGTAGATGGAAGTGGCTTTCAGGGGACCATGGCATGTCCATGGGACATCTTTGTCTAACCCGTGCAGTTGCCTGAGCTTGCCTTCTGCTTTCCCTCCAGGCCTGCAACCCCACAGTCTCCCAGCCTTGGTTCCTGGGTCTGGGCTCTGCCCAGCCACGGTGCTTCAGCCCTTCCACACAGACCTCTGTGTCTGCCTCCCTGTCCGGCAGTCCATCCACCGACCTCTGCAGTCTCCCCAGGGCTTTTGCCTTTTCTTGCTGGGGTGCAAGTGTCCAGTGGCCCCTCAGACACCCAAGGTCTTGCCCTTCCCACTGCCCCGCTCTTCCTGTCCCCAGAACCTGCTCCCGCCATCTGCCGCTTGCTCTGAGTTGTAGCCCACCCTGCTGTCCTCCCAGCACTATTGGCTGCAGCCCCCTCTAGATAGTGGCCTCCATGAGGCAGGTCAAGGCTGGCCATGGTGCCAAGTGCAGGGGCAGCACGAGAGCTGTGCTTGAGGACGACTGTGCTGTGGTCAGCCAGAGCGTCCAGGCACCTCGGGTGGGCGGTAGCCTCAAATGAGCACAGGTGCAGCTCCTCTGGCTGGATGGAGTCTGGGGTGCTGCCCTGGCCCTCCTGGCCATGGCACCTGTCTTCCTCCAGGTGGCTGCTGCGGCTCAGTTGAAACCTTTGTTTCCACTCTTCCTTGGCTTTCCCTGCTTTTGCTCTTGTCTTCCTGGACGGTCAGGACAGGCCCTCTTCCTGGCTCCTGGGCAGCTGTGGCTGTGGTGACAGGGCTTGTTTGGTTTGGTTTTGAAATGGAAGCTTAGTGGGAATGGAGAAGTTGATGGTGGGCATGCCGTCCTGTTTTCATCCCACCTACTCCTAGTGTTCCGGGCGCGGCCAGGGCTCTCCTCCAAACTCCCGAGCAGACCTGATGGGGCTGAGCCACCTCTCCTGGGAGTGGAGAGCCTCACACTCCAGGTCTGAGCCTGGTGACTCCTGTCAGGTGCCTGTGAGCAGTGGGGGTCAGGGTCTGGACAGGTGTGGGGATGCACACTCCCCCCAGGCCTGGCACCCCTTCTCCGTCCCACAGTACAGCCCGGCTCCGTCCTGGCCCTCCCTGGGGCCGAGGCTGTTTTCCAAGTGCTTTATGTTTCCAGTTTAGCTTTGGCTTTAGAAGTGACTCATTGTGCTAGGGGTTTGAGATTTGGAGGTCTCCCCTTAACTTGTGTTGCTATACCCAGACAGCCTCCTTGGGGCCCTTGGTTGTCCTTGGAGTGACCTGATCGGCCCCACTCTACGCTGGCCTGAGTTCCATGCTGGGCTGTGGGCTGAAGATTTGGGCTCCACAGGAAGCCACAGCCCCAGGCTGAGCTCCAGAATCTGCGAGGGGTGCCTTCCTCTGAGCCCCAAGGCTGAGGAAGTCCTCCCAGCAGGTCCCTGCTGCCAGCGGAGCACCCTGGGGTGGCAGGCCCAGCACCTTCAAAGATGGCTGGTGGTGGAGGACGGCTCTTGGTGCTGGAGTGCCTTTGAGGGAATTAAGCTGTGTTCATCTTTGAAACATACAGTAGAGTATTATAGTCACTGATATTTTGGGCAAGTGACTCTACATTCTGTTAAATCATGAAAGACAAAGGGAGATATAAAAAGTTTGGGAGCAGCACCATGGCTGTGTATATAGCATTACTTAGTGAATTCACATTTTTTTCTCATTAAAAAAACAGAGAGCCTAATTACACACTTTTCAAAAAGTGTCTGCTAAATAGCAGAGATGGAATGTGAATTTGTAACACATCATGTGAAAGCATTGTTTCAACCCGAGCCCTGTGTGTGGCTCCCTGCATCACGTTCTTCATGGTTGCTTCTGGACTTCTGGACGGCTCAGCACGCTGTGGCCATCGACAATGTGACGGTGTGCTCAAGTCAGACGGGGTTTCTCAGGGAAGCATGGAGGCCTCCTGGCGTCTCATTTCTTTGTAGTTATGCAAGATTTTGGAGGGAGTTTTTATTAGTATAGTTATATCATGAAAGCATTTTTTTCAGGCAAACAGACTTTTAAGAGTAATAAAGCCAGTGACCATGTGGACATCTCTCCCTCCCTCCCATATGTAATGCCTGCACATTGGGCAGGATTGCTTCAGAACTTGGTTCTACAGCACTAGAGTGACTGTGGAGTCCCCTCCTGGCTTCATTCCCCATCCTCCCTAGAGACCCCACCTGGATGCAGGTGTGTACCCTCCCTTCTCCAAGGGTTTATTAGTTGAATTCTCTTTCATGAAGCTTAGGCATAAGAAAAGTTGAGTCCTGGTCCAGTGTTCCTGGTGTTAGAGGTGGAGAGGGCTTCTGGGGGACCTACCTTGGAGTGGTCAGAGGAGGTGCTCAGGTCCCTGGGCTCGGCCTGGTTCTCAGTGCTTCTAGCTCTGGGCCAGGACAGGAGGCACAGACTCCAGGATACCTGCTGCCCTGCCAGCCTCTGCTGAACTGGGCATCTCTGTCCCCTGCATGTCCATCACTTATCCCAAGAGTTCCTTCTGTGTTGGTCAGTCTCCCAGGTGCTGGGGTAAAATGAAGGCACAGGTCCCCGCCTTGCTCTCCACTCCACTAACTCGGGCAATGGGCCTCTGTGCCCAGTGCAGAACCTCCCCCAGGGGGACAGCCCTAGGGTTTTTCCAGTTCCTCTGGAACTGAGTCTTGGCCGATTTGAATATGTCAAGTGTAGATAACAGCTGGAAAGGAACGGGGATAACAAATGTCTAATTAGAACCCTTAATTTATGTCATTATGCAAATTACACTTCACGTAAATGACACTAATTTAGAAAGGCCTTTCTTCTCCCCTTGTTCATGCTGCTGCCTTGTTCCGACACTCCAGATGCATTCTTTTTAGAACTTTTCTTCAAGCAGTGAAAACTTTTTACTGAAGAATAATTTATGTACTGCAAATTGCACGCACCGTCACGAGCACACCTGCTTCAGCCCCCAACAAAAGACAGGGCCCCCCGAGACCCCACTCCTTTAGGGGATCACTGACCTGAGTGCTGGCACCAGACCTAGTTTTGCCTATTTTTTTAACTTAAACAACAACAACAACAACGATGTTGCATTGCATGCTCTGGGGGGTGGCTTCCCTTATTTGGCCCTGGGCTCATGGGCTGTGTGCTCATGTGTCAGAGAAGCTTGGCACCTGTGCCAATGTCCTGTTCAGTGCACCAGTGTTCACTGTGTGCGTGCCTCCTGGTGGCTCTGTGTGGTCAGGCTGCCAGCTGCACAGGTCTTGGTGGGCATCTTTGGCATCTTTGCTGTGGTCAGCTGGGCCACCGAGTGGTGTGGTGCAGCAGGGTGCCGGGAGGGCTCCACCTGAGGCTGGCACTGTCTGTGCCCACTGTGGCTGTTCAGATGTGGTTTAGGTCTGCAGTTCTCTGAGGACTAGTGAATTTCCACATGTCTTGCCATTGACTGTTCCCCATTCAAGGCTTTTGCTGGTTTTCCTGCATAGTGTCTGTCTTAGGGATTCACAGAAAATTGAAAAACATAAATTCTGAAAGTGATTTTTGTGTTGAGTTCACGTAGATAGATAAGCCCTGCATTTGGGTTAAATTCACATTGGGGTGCTGTTCTGTGGCTTATCTTTTATTAAAATCTTAGTGTTCTTTCCATGACCAGAAGTTCCTAAATTACCCACTGATGGTTATCCCTTTGAGCAGAGCTGTTAGGCCTTTCTACAGCATTCTTTGCCCTTCCCAAGACCACGAAGGTAGAACTACTACTGCTTCCCCGTTCACACGTGAGCTCTGGATCCCCTGACGTGGGTTCCTGTGTGTGGTGGGAGGCAGGGGCAGGGTCACGTTTTCATGTGCATCCAGTTGCTCAGCAGCTCCCTTTATTGGAAAGATGGTGGTCCTTCCCCACTGACTTGAAGCTGCACCTTGATCAAGTGATCTGTCTGTGGGTCTGTGTCTGGCCTTCCTGATTCATTTGGTTGGTGTGTCTGTCTATTGTCAGGACTTCTTTCACAATCACTGTCACTCTGTGGTGCATCTGGCTACCTAGTGTGGAGCTCTCGAGATTGCTTGGGTCACTCCTGGCCTGTGCATCTCCTTACAGATTGTGGATTCTGTTTTCGAGTCTCTGGCAGCCTCTGACGTCATCTGCTTCTGTGAGCTGGTTGAGGTATAGCCCTTTTGGAATCTATGTGTGGTGCTTTTACCAGAATTGTCATCACAAGCTGCAGCAGCCACTGGCGTAGTGTGGGAAGCCGTTCTTGCGCGATTGGGCACCTCCCTGACTGGGTGTGAGGCGGTCCGGCTAAACTTTGTCAGCACTAATCCCCACCCTTTCTAGGTGCGAGAGCCCATCCATGTGGGGGTGTGGCTGACCATTGACCCTGAGACCAGTCACTGACCCTGACCTTGGAATGCTGTCCCCCTCGACCTTCATTGGATGGAATTTTCCCCTGAATTTCTTGTTCCCCATTAAAAGGCCATTCTCTGGCGTGCTCTCTCTCTCTCTCCTGCTAGTCTTGTGTAAACCTCGATGCCCCACCGGGTGGCTCGAGGTAGGAGCCAGAGGGAGAGCCGTCTCAGACCTGGCCAAAGAAGAAGGTAAATTGAGTTCATGTGTGTTTATTTTGATCTCACTAGTTAACTTCTATGCTTAGAACCTCTAGTATGAAGCTAGCGTGCTGGTCGCGCGGTTGAGCGTAGGACAAATGGGTTTCTAAAATTGTGTAGTTGGATATCCATAATCTTCACTATGTAGCCACTCACTGTTTTGCCTTCTGCGGATCTTGAGTCCTGTCCCCCAGGAGAAAATACTAAATTTGACTTGGTTTGTTTGCCTGTTAAACAAACCATCTCTTCAAGATGAACGACCCCTGTAAGCACCTGACCCCAGCATGGACTGAGTGGACTTCAGGCCCCGTGTCACCCCCCAGTAGACTCTGGATGTGGAGTGAGAGAAGAGCCAGCAGTGGGCCAGACTCTGCAAGGACTTACTTTAAGGGCACTGTCACATCAGGAACAAGTCTATGAGAGGCCACAGAAGACCCCGGGTGACGGAGGCAGAGGGTGGTGGGAGGTGGTGCAGGCTGCAGAGGAGTGAGGGGGATGGTGAGGCCGGCCAGCTCCATGCCAGCCCTAGCCTAGTGTGGAGGTGGGAGGGACAGGAGGGCAGTGGGCAGGAGCCTGGGCGAGAGTGGCTGTGTGTCTGTGCTCAGATGGGCCACTGGAGCCAAGCAGGAGGGGTCCCCAGTTGGGCCCCAGGATTTTGGAGATGCTGTGAGAGGGTGGGGGCTGCTGGGTCTCCGTCTTTGCAGAAATGAGAAGGACTAGGATCAGGTGGGGAGAGATGGATGTGGGCAGTCACCAGGATTCTGCTCTGGCTTGTCAGTTTTAGATGTTTGTCACTCTGTGTGGTGGCTGGAGACTGGCTGTCATTCTCTGCCTGCAGGTGTAGGTTGAGGGTCATCAGACTATCAGTGATGTGGGATGTGCTTGTATGGTGAGAAAAGGTGAGTCTGAGACCTGTAATACATCTGGGAAGCCTGGGGTGTGGTTCAGGGTAGAGCGCTTCTCTAGTATGCATAAGGCCCTGGGCTCGTTCCTAGCACGGAGAGAGCGGAGAGAAGTGGGAGAGGCCTGGAAACCAGAAGACAGCCGAGAGGGGCAGGTACGAGCATAAGAAGACTCTGCGTTCGAATCCCAGCTCTGCTGTTTGCTGGTACATGCCTCAATGCCTGCCTCTGGAACACAGGGGCAATAGGAGCCATCCTACCCATCTGTGAGAATTGAAAGCATGAATAGATGCAGGTGCTTGGAAACATGCCTGATGCGGGACAGCTCTGTAGGCGTGGCTATTAAAGTGTTACTGTGGTTGTTTTAGTGCATTTCCAAAATAATGGATGGGAAACAATTGCTAGAGAGCATGGGGTGGGGGTGTAGAAGAGAGCCTAAGGCAGGGCCTGAGAGGATGACAAGATCAGCAGATGGGAAGAGAGCACAGAGACAGGCGGGTTAGGTTGTCAGAGGAGCTCTGGGTGTAGGGGCGCACGCTTCCAGAGCTGATCCATGAGGATGGCAAGTGATTAGCAAGGCCCTAAGTAACTCAGCAGGACTTGTTCTCAAAATCAAGAGGACTGGGGATGTAGCTCAGTGGTGAATCGCCCTTGGTTCAATCCCTGTTACCAACAAAACAGAACAAAAAAGAGTCTCAGAAATCCAGTCTTACAACAAAGCAACACAAGAAGACTAAAGATATTAAATGAAAGAAGATATAACAGGGAGATATGAAAAAAGAAAAGTGGCATTGGAATATTACTGTCAGAATCATTCGGAGTGAATGAACAGTCAGAGAGCCAAGGGCCTGGCACAGGTGGGAGGCAGGAGGGGCTGCCCCAGGGCACACGCAGGGGCTCGGGATACAGAGCACAGAGCACCTAAAGGCCAAGGAGCAGACAGGGAACTTCAGTCTCAATGGAGAACATTAAAGACAAGTGGAACACTTGCCAAATTTAAAAAAAAAAATACTTATAGCAGGCAGATCATTCCTTCTGATAGCAGTGTGATTAAGTAGACACCTGTCCCGCAAAAAGATAACAAAAAATATCCATACATTTGAAAGTTAAAAACCCATACATCAATAATCCATGGTCAAGGACAAATTAAAATGGAAATTCTAGTGCAATTAGAATTGCTTAGGAATTATAGCACTTCATTTCAACACCAGTGGAATATAGCCAAAGCGGTTTTCAGAGAAAATTTTGTAGACTTAAATGTGCGTATTAGGGGGAAAGCTTGAAAATACAGAAAATAAGCATTCAATGTAAGGAGGCAGGAAGCCAGGCACGGTGGCCACACCTAACCCCAGCACCTCAGGAGGCTGAGGCAGGAGGGTCCCAAGGTAAGAGAAACCTTGTCTCAAAATTAAAAGTGGGATACAGCTCAGTGGTAGGGCACTTGCCTAGCATGTACCAGGCCCTGGGTTCCCCAGTCTCCAAAAAGAAGAAAAGAGAGAAATTAACAGAATAAACACAAAACAAAAGATACGTCGTTGGCAGTTACAAGTAAGAAAATCAGGGAGAAGACAAGGACAGTGCTGACTGTCCTTGGAGGAAAAGTGAAGTGATTAGAAAATTCTGTGAGCTACTTCCTGCTGACGCACTGATGGCCAGAAGGTCGGACGGCTTACAGAAAAGCAGCTCGTCAGCCGGCCCAGGAGGCAGATCTGACGAGGCAGCAGCAGCCAGAGGCCTCCCGAGGCTCTGTGCCCAGGCCAGGCTGGGGACACTTGACACTGCAATAAAAAGCAGTCCAAACCTAGTGCTTCAAACAAAAGTTCACCTCTGACATGCCTAGTGCAGTTTGGTTTTTGGTTCATTCCAGTGTTTCCCCTCCAGGAACCAGGCTGTTGGAGTGGGTCTGGGTGGCATACTTGGGCTCTGGGGTGACGTGGCAGAACAAGACAACGGTCCCCAAAGTTGCTGCTCTGCAGGAGCACATGCCACCACATGGTGTGCAGCCTGGCCTCAGAGCCGAAGGCGGGATGAGCCCACCCTGGGGGGCAGCAGGTGCCTTGAGCTTTGCCTTTGGCCTGCAAGGCCAGAAGCTCTGCTCTCTCCAAAGCAGGCTTGGACTGAAGCTTGGTGGTGACCAGTGCAAGAAAAGTAAGTTACTGCCAGTTTCACTTACAAATATGGAAAATTCCTGAATAAAATATGGGAAAATTGAATCCACCAGTGTTTTTAAAAAAGTGCATTCATAGGAACCACGGGTTGTGTGAGGAAGGCAGATTAGGAAATTCTCCATTTTGTCCCCATGAATTCATTCAACAATTATTCCTACTCCATTCTGAAAACTGCTGTGGACACTGGGGTTATGTGGGGAATAAAACAAAGTCCCGCCTTGGGGAAGGCTCTCTGGAGGGTGGAGTGTCACAGGCACAGGAGCAGGTCCTCACGCTGCAAGGGGGTGGGCTAGGTGATTCTCAGAGCCCACGGTCAGGTGTCAGGAGCACTGCTATGAGAGCCAGGAACAAGAGTGTCCCTGTCTCAGCAACCAGCTAGCTCTGCATGGTGGGCCTGGCCAGTACCAAAAGACAGGAACAATATGCATATGAACTTTAATCTTGGAAGGGAAGAAACTAAATAGTTGTTATTCATCAGCAATATCATCCTCCAGCCACAGGATCTGAGCCGGAAGGGCTCGCAGAGCAGACCTCAGCGGGAGCACGTATGACTTTCAGTGTGAAAGGACATTTGGAAGAATTAGCACCAAGTTAATAAGCTGGGTTCTCTCTGGGGGTTTTAGGTAATGGTCAATGGAGATTTTAGACTCATGTTGCAGCTTTGGTACACATTTATGAAATACTTTCTATCAAAGCTGCAAGACACATGTAGTTTGAAGTCATGTGCCTCTCGGCTTGCACTGTCTTGCCAGCTGGAGTCTAGAACTGATGATCTTATTAGCTGACGTTATTGAGTGCCCTCTGTGTGCCAGGTCTTATAGGAGTCTGTACATCTTGCACACTTGTACACTTGCACACATACACATCTTGTACACTTGCAGCCTGTGAGCACCAGGTAGCTCACTTGCAGCCTAGTGAACAGTGGCCTTCTCACCACGTCCCTGTGAAGTCAGCAAGTTGTTATTACCACTTGGTCCTCACACAGCCCAGCAAGTCAGTGTCCATTATGACCACATACTACAGGAAGGCCGTGTGACCTGCCCACCATGTGGCCAGGGAAACTGGGCAATAGAAGCCAGTGGTTCCAGAGATGAGGCTTACCGCTTACTCATCTCTGGCTTCCTAGTGGCACATCCTGCTTCAGGCGCTCACTCCAGAGAGTCCTCATGAGGGGTGCATGGTGTGGGGAGAGAGCAAGCCCTCAGGGATGGCACCTGTCTGGGCCAGCTTCCTACTGGGGAAACATCAGTCTCGGGCAGCAGGACCTCATGGGACCGGCAGGCAGTTAGAGTTTTGGAACCCCAGATTAGGACAAACGACTTTTAAATTTGATGTTTGGTATTGGGAGCCCTATAAAAGGTACCGACAGCCAAGCACAGTTGTGCAGGTCTGTAATCCCAGCTACTTGGGAGGCTGAGGCAGGAGGGTCTTGAGGTTGACCAGCCTGGGCCACATGGTAAAACCATGTCTCAAAAACAACAACAAAAGGCACAAAGATAACATTGTGTTTTGTTTTACACCTAGCATATTAACATACGACCTTTATTATTGAAATTATGTGAAGTCATAACCACCCCAGAAAACCCAGGCCCCAGGAAGGCCATAGATAATGATGCCACCGTTGACTGGTTGTACAAGCACTGTCTGTGCCTCTCATTGTCACCTCTTTCATCTTGAAGGTGTGGCCTCTATAAGTGTGGCCTTCCTGCAGTCCTTGCCAACCCGCCCTGTGGGGTGCCATGCAGGCGCAGGTCTTGAGGCCGTGGGCTTAGTCACCTGTGCTGCGGCCACCCCTGGCTCTGGGGCAGTGCCGAGACCACTGTCAGTCTTCCTTGTGAGCCAGCATTTGGGTGCCTGTGTTTCTGCAGTGGACAGTGTCCCTCCTCGCCCCCCCCCCCCCCCCCGTGGAGCAGGCCGTGCCAGCAGGGCTCAACTCCCCGGGTTGGCCGTAGAGAGAGAATGAGAGAAGGATGTCTTCATGAGCCTAGCTCACTGTATTCATGGAAATGAAAGAAATGGATTTCATGAGGGACCCACCCAATGAATAATGCAGTTCTTTTCAGTTCAGACCAGCAGACGTGAATCCAGTTGGGTCTTATCTTTGAGAAATGTACCGCATCCTCCGAGTGCATCCAGGGCCCTGTGGTCAGATGCCACCTTCAGTCAGCGGGCCACTCATGATTGCAGATGTTGGCTCCAAGCCTGGGATTCCAAAAATGCAATGTGACAAGTGGCGGGTCCGCTGTCTCATTCCCTGCTTGACACTTCCCACACTGACCCTTTTCGGTTCCCGCTCTGCCCACTCTGGCAGCCTCCGAGCCCACGGCATTGGCCCATCTGCTTGCCATTTCACTCTCCAGAAGGGCTTCGCCGCGTTGTCACATGCCGAGAGTTTGTTCTGCTGGGCCCCACAGGACGGTCATAAGTCAGATGGTTCTGGTGCGGTCCAGGACAGACCCAGGGTTTAGATTTCGCCCGTTTGGGCCTGTGGTGTCTCACAGCATGCTGCTGTGGTTTTTTTAAGCGTTGTGTGGTCTCGTATCCTCCTGCAGGGTTGTGAAGTCTGGCCAGGGTCTGGGGCTGGGTGGGAAGGGCTATGGGGCACTGGGAAGCTCCCAGGGGAGTGGGGAGCTGCCCTGCTTCATTCCGTCACTGTCCCGACCTCAGGCAGTTAAGAGAGTGTCCGAAGCCTCAGCAGCTTCACTGGGAAATGGGCAGTGGGAATGAATCAGAACTGCAGTTTCTGAACTGTGTTCTGAGGCTTTTCTGTTCAGTTACTCTCTGGGCTCTGTGATTACTGGCAGTTTTGTTCAGGTGAGTTGCTGGGTGGCCTTCCTGGGCCTGCCCTGACTGGGGGGTCTTCCTGTGCCCTCCTTCTGCTGGGTGAGCCTGCACCTGTGCCCTCACCAGAATTCCTGAGGCCGTGGGCTTTGGGAGAATGCCTTGCTACGTAGACAGGAAAAGCATCCCACAGTCGGTGACTGGGGAGTGCAGAAGGAACTCTTAGCCCCAAAGGGTGATGTTGCAGGAGTATGTAGCAGGATTTGGGTGTGTAGTTGGTGAGCTTGGAGCCCGGGGAAAGCTCAGGGGACTGAGCAGCCAGGACTGCCCTCCCCACACCTCCAGGTTTCCATGTGGAACTTGGGCAAGGTCCAGAAGTCCACGTCCAAACTGGCCAGCAGGAGTGTGAAGGTAGGAAGGTGGAACACATCTGCTGTGGTGTTGTATCGAGACGCTGGTCCAGGGTCCTCCTTTTGTGCTCCAGCCCTGAGTCCCCAAAGTGTTGGCATCTCCCCTGATGACATGTGATGTGGTGTGAAGGCTCAGGGCTGGGAGGGTCACCTGGGACCTGGGCTCCACGGGGCTCTCCCAGGGCTGAGTGTCGCCACCTTGGCCATCCTGTGGCAGGTATTCACAGCCTGCCTCCCCGAGGCCACCAGGCTCCCCCAGCACCAGTGTGGACTTGGCAGTCTTGAGCAGATGGCAGGGCTCTGCAGCTCTGAGAGGTGTGCCTTTAGGCCTGGGCGCTCCGTTCCTGATCTGGAGAAGGGTAAGCAGGTGGCCACCCTGGGCAGCGGCTTTGCTCTGGTGGCGTGGCCAGCAGCTCTTGGTCACTTTCTGTGCAAGAGTGCATCACCCAGGGTGCAAGGGCCGCTTCCCTGCGGCGTGAAAGGGGCTGAGGTTGGGCCAGTGTGACTCGAGGCTTCCAGCAGGGTTACATAGGGGTAAACATGGAGACATGCGTGTGTCCCCTCAGCCTGCCCCTGGGGCCTGGAGCAGTGAAGCCCAGCGGCAGTCTGCCCACGTCTGGTATGTAGAATCAGGACCTGGAGGGAAGACCAGCCTCTGGGCTGGAGAGGGAGAGTGCGGTGGACTCCAGGCTTCTGCTCTGCTGCCCTCACAGAGCACAGCCATCACTCCTAGGCAGGACACAGGGGCCGCCTGAGGCGCAAGAGAGAAAGGTATCAGGAAGTGTCAGCCGCGGATGAAGTGAAGTCCGTGGAGTCCATGCTGGTGTAGTGGACTGATAACCAGGACCTTCCTGCTACAGAATCAGGCTAGAACAGAGGAGGAGGAGAGTGGTGGGGGACCCTCAGAGAAAGCAGACCATGGACAGGCTGGCGAGCCACAGCTCAGGTTTCCACGGTTGATCCCAGGTTGGGAGCCCTCATCACAGAAACTTGGGACAGAAGGAAGTCTTTCAGATATCAGAATTTTTTTAATATTAATTTTTACTTGTAGGTGGACACAATATCTTTATTTTATTTTATTTATTTTTTTAAATGATAAGATTCTTTTTTTAAATTTTTTATTATTTATTTTTAGTAATTGGTGGACACAACATCTTTGTTGGTATGTGGTGCTGAGGATTGAACCCAGGCCGCATGCATGCCAGGCGAGCGCGCTACCGCTTGAGCCACATCCCCAGCCCCTTTATTTTATTTTTTATGTGGTGCTGAGGATTGAACCCAATGCCTCACATGCTAGGCAATCACTCTGCCTCTGAGCCACAGACCACCCCAGCCCCGGATTTCAGATATTTTTAAAGTTTTGGAATATTGCCTGTCCGTAACAAGAGAGCCTGGGGAGGAGCCTAGAGATGATTTCAGACAGTGGGTTAGTGCATCAGCACCTGAGTATGCCCCATCACGGGACGTCAGGTGTGAACTTTTCTGCTTGTCCCTGTTTGGGTTTTTGAATTGTTTCCCATTTCAGATTTGGGAACCAAGTACACTTGACCTGTATTACAAGGGAAAAAATGGGGCACTAACCATGTGCTGGAGCAGTGGCCCCCAGTGTGATAAAGTGACATCAGGCTCCTCCCCAGGAGAGGTGGGGAGAAGGCACAGCTCCGCTTCTGGGTGCTCCTGCAGAGTCACAGGGAAGCACTGGACGAGCCCAGATCAAGACTGTCTTGAAAGGTCACTGGTTCCCCCTGAGCTCTAGAACACAGAGAAGGGCTGGGAGCGTACCCTGGTGAGGCCAGCCGAGCACAGGCGAGCTGTTGCTCCACGCTACCTGGTTTTACCTGACTGTGCTTGCTGCGCCCTCTCAGGTGACTCTGCTTCACTTGTGTGGGCCTCCCAGCCTACAAGACCCCTGGGATCTGTGGCACAGGGTGCAAGGCCCCAGAGCAGCAAGGGGCAGCCCTAAGCGGGGCAGCCTTAGATCCCAGGAGCCATGAGTTATCTTCAGGTGCCTCAACTGTTGCAGGGGAGAGACGAGGCAGGACACCAAAGATAGCAGGAAACAGTTTTATTTGGCTGCAGCCAGGTTCGGAGGGCAAAGCTTTCACTGTAATCCATCAATCCCCCTAACCGCGAGTTCAGGCAGTTTCAGAACTTTATACCCAGTGTGTAAGGGGGGGTGGGGTGGGGTGGGGTGGCTCAGAAGTTCACAGTCTACAGAAGTTCACATAGAATCCCCCTGAGCCCTCTCACCAAGTCCATCAGCACATGCCTTTGCCCAAGAGTGGCCTCATGGTAAGTGCCATCAGACACCGTGAAGGAAAAGCAGCTTTTTCTTTCACTGTTCTGGGCAAGTTAACCCTTCAAGGACAGCACCTGAGAAGGGGGAGAGCTACTTCTCCCCTTTCTTCCCTCCCCTGCCAGCTGTTACCATGGAGCCCAATCAGTAACCTCTTCTCTGTATCTTTGAAATGTAAACATCTCTGTGAAGCCCCAGCCCAAGGCCAGAGGCCTAGTTAAAAAATCTGTCTTTCTTAGCACACTCTGCATTTGTGAACACACTCCACAAACTATTATACATGTTGTTATTTATGTTAGATAGTCCATAAATGCTTGTGAAAAACTAGTAAAGGGCATTCAGCACCTGGGGTGCTGATCTCTTCCAGGCTAGTGGCCAAGGAAGACAGCATCAGGAAATAGGGAGTTTGACTACATTGAACTCCTTTGTAGAGATTCTTGTGCTGACAGTCCTGAAATCAATTTTGGGGAAGATTTCTGGAGAAGCTTAATTAAGGTTTTCTGTGGAGGTGGGGGTGCCACTACAAAGGTACAGCTGAGCAGCGCGTCCTCTGGAAGGGAGGCTGATGGAGCCGAGCTTCACCGGGAACCTTTGCAGTGTTGTTTCCATAGGAAGTGTGGAGACTGGTTCAGCAGCTTTTTACCACCACCCAGAGCTGTTTGTGGAGCAGTGTGCAGCTCAGTGACTGGCCCTGGGCCAAATCCAGGCCAGTGCCGCTCTAGAGAGTAAAGGCTGATTGGAGCACAGTCACCCTGCTCTGGAGTGGACGGCAGGGACCTCGGCCCAGAGAATGGGAAATGGCTCTTACTAGACCCTTCACAGAAGAAAGTCGCCAAGCCCTCACCTGCGGTGTTGCAGGACAAGCCCTGACCTCGGAGACCCCAGAGCTCCTCCCAGGGATTGACTGGGGCCTGGGTGGTGAGGACAGAGGCATCAGAGGCGACCCTGTGCGGCTTGTTCCCTGGGCAGTGCTGGCCCTGCAGACTGTCCTTTGAGAAGTGTCTGTCACCCGGCCACTACTCGGCACACGGTGCTGGGGAAGTGTTCCCTTTGGTGCAGGTGCTTCCTACCTAAGAGGACACATGCTCCTCAGACCACGAGGGATCAGGGATCATCTTCTCATGGAAAGATGGATTTTGTGATTATTCAATTTAAGATATTTTAATATAATATACATACAGAAACGAGAGTGTGACACCTCGCCGTGGAGAGCTGTAAGTGCTTCTGTTTCCTGCTTTGCTGATGGTTTTGTGGAGAACAAATTACTGAAGGGGGCTCCCTCCTCCGTGTGTGGGCCGACGGCATGGTCACTGTCCCTGTGCTCCACCATCTTAAATAATTCAGGCTGGGCTGGCAACGCCTGAGGTCTGGAGTGAATTATGTATGCAGGTTTCTGAGGCTTTGTGTGGTGGCTCGGCCTCCTCTCAGGAGCCCTGAAGGGCCAGGGCTGCCTTTGTCAAGCTGGCTGCCTGGAGCCCTGGAGAAGCTGCAGTTACCTGCCCACCCGGGAAGCTGAGCTAAGGAGCAATGTCCCCTCGGGGGTCTCGAGCTTTGCCCTGGGCTGCGGGGGCTGTGCCGGCCGGCCCTGGCATGGACTCTGAGGGGTGGTTTGCAGTGAGTGGCTGGAAGTATTTGGTTAAGTGGCATCACAGTGGCTCTTATCAGCTCTACCCAGGTAAAACCCCTTGTCGGTCTGTCACTTTGTCGTGGTTGTCAGGGCAGGCTGGTCTGCGGCTTCCAAGAGCATTAGCTGGGGCGGGGCCTGCAGGTGCGCCTGTGTGGTGATGGGCTTGGAGCTGAGGTTCGAGCATTCCTGGTGTTCAGGTTAGGGTGAGGGTGACACCCTGGGGAGATGGTGATGGGCTGAAGCACGAGTTGCAGATTAACTGTAAATTGAATCAGACTCGCAACATGTAGCCTGCATGTCTACCCCAGTGTGAACGTGGTAGCTTTTCTGGTTTCTATAGATGTGAAGCAGGCTGTAAGACTTTCTTCTCAGGACAGCATTTCTTTTCTAGACTGTCAATCGAAAGCAATGCCCACAGTGAGAGCGGACACAGAGCCTGGCGGGCACTGCACGTTCTGGGCACAGGCCTGCTCTCCCTGCCTTGGGAAGCAAGTGCGTGCTTCCACCCCAGGCTTGAGCCACCCTGCAGTCCCAGCGGGTGCCGCCAGACGTGGTGCGCGAGCCCCTGGTCTTGAGTGAGGGTGGGAAGCCTGGTGTTTCCTTGTGCCCGACTGCTGCTTGGTGCCCCAGACGGGGCCTTGCATACAGGTGCACTCCCTTCCGTGGGGCGAGGACAGTTGTGGACTGAAGTTCACAGCTAAAGTGGGCGTTGGCCAGGAGGCAGCTTGGTGTTGTGGGCTGAGCCACGTGGCGAGGAGCTGGGGACTGTGCTTTCACCACCGGCTCTTCTGAACTCTTCTGTATGCACAGGTACCCATTTTGTCCAAATAGACTAAAAAAATTCAGGATGAGCTCTTATGACTAAAGGAATTCTGCAGGAATTTATTTATTTATTTTTTACAAAGACATTATTCTCTTCAACTGATAATACAGAAAGACAAGACAGTTTTCTTTTTCCTTTTTTTTTTAAGAGAGAGAATTTTTTAATATTTATTTTTTAGTTTTCGGCAGACACAACATCTTTGTTTGTATGTGGTTCTGAGGATCGAACCCCGGGCCGCACGCATGCCAGGCGAGTGCGCTACCACTTGAGCCACATCCCCAGTCCCCTGCAGGAATTTATTATTGGGGGGGGGGGACTAACTGCCTTTGACTTCCCACTGAAGCCCGTGGGATCCTGGAGATGCGGCCATCGGCTCAAGGTGGCCAAGCTGTTGCCCTAGCTCTCTTCTTACCATCTCCCACAGGCTGCGGTGCTGGACTTGAGGCCCATGCCCTGTCGCAGTGTCACATCAGGGGGATTTATAGGAGTAGTTGCTTGGTGACCGTGCAGGAAGGTTGGGCTCAAGGCCTGCTTGGGCGGCTGCTCTCACCTTCAACAGCACTGGGGACTGGGGGCACCTGCACCTGCACCACAGCCCTCACCACAGCAGACAGTGGTCCTGTTCGTGGCAACTAGGTGACTGCTTGCTAGGCAGGTGCCCAGCCTCCTGTGTGTGTCTGCACCCTTGGGTGCTGGCCTGCACCCTTGCACCATGTCCAACCTGGGAGACCCCAAGGGCAAGGATGGATGCACTCAAGAATCTGTGCAGATTCCACACTATGGGGTCACTTGGTGAATGTGATCCCAGAACACCCGGGGATTAGTGGTTTGCTTTTTCCAAAATGTTAGTTTCTTACTCAGTTAAGCTTGCAAAGTGTCAGTATTTATTTATGAGTCATAGAAAGTTATTAGAGTTTGCCAAATCTCATGAAAATGAGGTGAGTTAAGATAGGGGTTCCCTTTGACCTCAGTATTGAGCCAGTCTGTGTTCATTGATTCCCAAACAGAGCACATCCTGCAGTCTGCACGGAGCCACGGCCAGCACACCCGAGGTGGCTGGGCTTGTGTCAAGGGGTGTGGACAGGAGCCCAGATAGAAGAGGGAGTGGTGGGTGCTGAGCTGCTGGCAGGCGGTATTGGGGGCTAGCTGGGAAGGGCCAAGGTTCTGTTGTGGAGGCTCCAGTGCCCTCCAGTAGCTGTGCCCATGAGCAGGGAGGTGGGTGCTTTTCAACAAGACACGTTGCTGGAATCGAAACGACTTTCGTTTGAGGAATGAAAGTTCCATTTGCCTTTGTAGGGTTTAGCTGGGCCTTCTGCAGCCCACTGGGCCAGCCCTCACTCATCTTCCCCTGCTTCCTGTCCAGGCCCCCAGCACCTCAGCTGGGCCTGTGCCTTGGCAGCCTCGAGCTCACCCTCCACAGGAGCTAGAGGGGCCTGTGATGAACACCAGTACTCCCTTGTTTAGGGTGACACCCCACTGCCAAGGTGCCTGGTGTCACCAATGCTTCTGCTCCTGGTGCATTGGCCCCTGAAGCCTGGTTGAAACCCTAGCCATGTACCACTTTCTCCTGCCACAGGGCCTTTGCGTGAGTGCACTTGGAATAGGAGGCTCTTGCTGGCTCCCCAAGGTTCCCTTCTGCCCCTCCTCAGTTCTCAGTGCAACCTTTATGGCCTAAGAGAAGCAGCTGGAGGGAAAGTGTTGGGGAACTCACACCGTGCAGAGTGCTTTAAACACAGTGTTGCATTTTGTAAGGGTCACCTCATTTGTCAGCACAAAACACTGAAAGGTAGGTGGTGCCCTCACCCCCCTTCTGTGTGGGGACCTGAGCTGCTGCAGGCCGTATGCCAGCAGTGTGTGAGTTCTGGTCCGACTTTGCTTTTGGGGTTCTGGTCACACCTCTTCCTGGGTTGGTGCTCATGGAGCCCAATAGAGACTGGACACCACTGACCCCTCATCCTTTGTGTGGTTTTCACAGATTTTATTTTTTTTTATAAAAAGTAGTGTGTGCCCACAGGTCAGGATTTCGACAGCAGTGTTCTCGTGGTGGGTGCCTCTGTGCGGTGCCGGCATTGGTTTTGTCCCTGGGTGTGGTATCCAGGCTGCCCTGGCTGTTCATGCCCTTGGATGCCTAGCAAGTACCTCTGGCTTACATGCCAGCTGGGGTGTGGGGACATGCTTCTGTGGGGCTTGGATCAGTGGCCCCGGGTGTCAGCTCATGCTCCCCAGCATGCAGGCCGGGCCTCTGTGCACAGCCTGGCTGAGCCTGCTCTTGGCCAGTCGGGTCTGTAATGGAATCCACCTTAACATACCATGATGAGGTCCAACCTGTGTCATGCATCCAGGAGCCTTTACCTGCTGCGTGGCTGGCTGCTCCCCTGTCTCTGCAGCTTCACACCCATCCTCAGTCCGAGCTGTGGCATTTCCATGTGCAGATTCAGATGCCGGCACTAGCACCTGGCTCGGGTCTTGTCTGAACAGACACTGTGCCTTCCCCCCAGCGCTCTTCCCAGCCGGTATTTCACACCGTTTCCAGGTTCTCCCCCTCTCTCTCTCCTTCATGTCTAAGTTGTTGGGCCACTTGGGTTGGCTTCAGTGCCTTGGAAGGACGGAATATAGCTTGAGTTCCTCAGATATGGCCTGTTTCCCACCCCTGCCCCCAAACATGGCCCTCCCACAGGTACTGTGTAGTAGTGGCACGTGGTAGTGGCAGGTGGAGCCGGCCTGCCACATGGCCTGCTTGCTTTGTGCCTCCGTCTTCCCACGTCTAGTCTTCCTCAGGGGTGGGCACGTGTGGCCTATCCTGTTCTGATACCGCATGTGCATTTGCTAGACAGGGGTCCAATGTAGAGGGCTAGCCCCTGCCAGGATCCCAGCCCCAGAGAAGAGTGGGGGTGTGCGAGTGAGTCTGAATTCGTATGTGTGCTGTGCCTGTGTGAACTGCAGAGCCTTCTGTGTCGGGGAGTCTGGGGTGTTGGGACCTTTTAAGCAAGGCAGAGAGGCCAGCACAGTAACAGCCCTGCAGTGCCCTCGGCTCCCAGCAGTGCTGGCTGCACTGATGGCACCACCCTGCCACAAAAGTGTCCCTTGTGGTGAGCCCTGTGTCTTCCAGATGAGCCGCCCACAGCTTGTGTGCCATGTCCTGGCCACAGGCTTTCCTTCCTGTCCTTAGGCACTCTGGTGGCTAATGCTACATGGATATTTATCTCAAAAATAGCATGGATGACATGGTGGTTAAAACATGAAATTGTGTGAGTTCTGGTCCTATTACATAAATTCTTTTGAGCCTTTTCTGCAGCAGTGTGAATTACGTGACTCCTCTTTGACTTTTCTTTTTTCTCATCTCACTGTTGGTTGAGCTCTGAGCATCTTCTGCCAGGCGTGGCCTGCGCTGCTGCACTCACTGCTCTGCAGACTCAGCTCTGGGGCTGGAGGTCAGACCCCTGGCTCTGCTCCTCACCAGAGGGTGTTTCTCTGAACTCTCCTCTCCACAGCAGGGCCTCCCTCAGGCCCTTCAGGCCCTGGGCTGAGTGCCCAGCGGGGTGGCAGGGGTGGCAGGCATGGCTGATGCCCTCCACTGTCTACAGATGGGCCATGCAGAGAGGCTGGGCCTCACCACTGCCCTTGCTTCCCAGATCTCCCGCCTCTCCTCCCACCTCTGGATGGTCCTTTCTGGTAAGAGCAGTTCAGTGGTTGACTTGGAGCTCAAGTCCATTACTACTCCCTGGGAATTCCTCTGGTGGCTTTGATTGCGTGGCCGGCCAGCCCGGATGGCCTACCCTGCATGGCAGGTCGAGGCCGTTGTCGTTCAGAACAGATGAAGAGCCACACGTGAAATGATGACATTTCGTTAGACTGTGAGAACGCTGTGCCAGGTGCCTGCATTAGTGGGCCTCTGCCAAACGTGCCTGGGCTCACCTGACAGGACAGCGCCCCATGGAATGCACCCTGCCTGTGCAGAGGGCACTTTCTCTGGCAGTGTGTGAGGTCCCTGGAGCTTCCGCGCACACAGGCCCACGTCCCTCCTCTTGAGCTTAGGTTGTGCACTTGGGGAGAGGACGTTGCCACACTGCTCCATCAGGTGGACAAGGGGATGGACAAGGGCTTTCTGGGCACCTTCCACTTGTGATCACCAGTCATTGAGACATCAAGTGACATGAAATTGAATATGCAGATCTGGGCATTGTGGAAACCCCAGGGTTTTCTACGAGTGCAGCATGCATACAAGTCCCAAGCTGCAGCTGTGTGCGTGGTGAGCATCTGCCAGTCAGGCTCTGCTGCAGGAGTCCCAGCGTGCTGGCCAGGACCTCACCTGGGGGACTTGGCCCTTGCCCCTCCACTGTGATTGCTCCATGGTGCCTCTGTCAGGTCCGACCTTGCCATGTGCCGAGAGCTGGGTGTGTGTGCATTGTGTTGTTTAAGCTATTGCTTCTCCCTCTCCCCCATGGTCGTGGTTTGTTATTGTGAGTGTGTATGAGGGTGCGTGTGCAGCCCGAGAGGCAGAGTGCATTCTGTGTCTAGTGTCCAGGTTGCAGATGCGGAGCATGTTGTTGACTGAACGAGTGTTGTAGAGAATAGAGCTGGGTGCAAGTGCTGTGGCCCCCTGGGTGGGGAGCACTTCTGGGCAGGAGCAGGGCAGGGGTGCAGGTGCACCTGTGCTGGTCTCGCAGAGTTGACGGGTGCTGACCTGAAGGACTGCGTCAGCAACAACAGCCTGAGCAGCAATGCCAGTCTCCCCAGTGTGCAGAGCTGCCGGCGCCTGCGCGAGAGGAGGGTCGCCAGCTGGGCTGTGTCGTTCGAGCGTCTGCTGCAGGACCCTGTTGGTGTTCGCTACTTCTCTGTGAGTAGGGGCATATGGACTCCTTGCTGAGGCTGCTTGGGTGGGACCTACCACCCAGGGCTTGGCCAGTTGCCTCAGATCCCAGAGAGCATGTCACCCTGTAGGTCCTGAATGGCCCCCTGCATGCGTCTCCTCAACCTAGCCCAGGGTGGGCTGGACACAGGGAGTTGGCCCAGCCTGCCTTCCTGCCCTGCCCTCTGTCCCGAGGCCCTCAGGGTCTGGGGTCTCCCCTCCCTGTCTGAGACATCTATAGCAATGGGCGTTGGGGGCTTCTCCGAGTGCGTGGAAGCCAGGTGCGTGCGGCTAGGTGCAGTTATGAAGACACCTGTACTCCCCAGAAGGTCACTGTGGACCAGAGCCACTGTCCTTAGTCCTGAGAGCTCCCCAGTTTCTTCTTGAGGGCCTCGGGTCAGTAGCGAGAGACCCTGCAGCTTGCTCAAGGGCAGAAGGCAAAGCAAGAGGACACTGGGAGAGGCCAGACCAGCCCTGAGGGGGACATCCGGGTGGGTCTGCTCACCTCTGCTGTTTTTCTTAGGATTTCCTAAGGAAGGAATTCAGTGAAGAGAACATTTTATTCTGGCAGGCCTGTGAATACTTCAACCATGTTCCTGCACATGACAAGAAGGAGGTGGGTCTGCAGGCCAGGGCCTCACAAGGGTGGCTCCAAGGGCTAGCTCGGGCCTGGCCCGAGCTGCTGAGGAGGAATGTTTTCACAAGAGCTGAAGAAAGCCACTTCTTTTTCTGAATGAGATTTTAAGTATGTGTGATTTTTAATTTGCCTAAACACGGTTTGCACAAATGCCTTGAGCTGCAAGCTCTGCCACAGACTTTGTGCACCCCACATGTTGCAAAGGGACGTGGTTTAAAAGGGAACTTGAAGGGACACTTGGGACAGTGCCCTGGCACCCTTTTCTATGTGGCTGAGGATTGCCCTCACTCGGGGGCCTTGTGTCTGCTCCTGACACTCTCCTGTTCCCACTGTGCCAGGGTATCCTGGATGACTCCCACTTGCCATCCTTGGGGTGAGGGTCCCTCCCAGGGGAGCTGCTGAATCTTGGCACCCTGAGCACAGCCACTCGAAGCTTACAGGGAATGTGTTCTGTGGTTCTCACTGGCCTGCCTTTATTCACTGCCTCAGGCAGAAATACTGGTTGGGGCCCATGAGCATGGGTCTTGGTCCCAGGGCTCCTGTGGCCTCAGGAGTGCTGCAGGGAAATGGTGGGAGGCCTGGGGAGCGCCGTGCTCCTGCTCAGGCTCTGTGCCATCTCAGCTTTCCCACAGGGCCCGGGAGATTTTCAGTAAATTCCTGTGCAGCAAAGCCACCACCCCTGTCAACATCGACAGCCAGGCCCAGCTAGCCGACGACATTCTCAACGCACCTCACCCAGACATGTTCAAGGAGCAGCAGCTCCAGGTGATGTCGCGGGGCCCTGTCCAGGGATCCCAGCCAGAATCCCAGCCAGGCCAGAGGCAGGAGCTGCAGCTCTCGCCAGGGAGCTGCTGACAGGCCTGGGTATGGGTGGGTAGCTTTGACCCCAGGGGAATTCAGGTGAAAGTGGCTGGTTTCGTTTGGGCTAAAGTATGAAGCTTGCACCGCAGAGGCCTGGCGCTTATGCCTAGGCGTGTGTGCGTGCACAGGGAATCACATGCTCCGGGCTGATGCATCCAGACACCCCTTGACTGAGGGCAGGGTCGAGGCCTGGTGAACCCATGTGGGTGAAAACCACCAGTGCACCCCACCTACCCAACATCTGTGCTCGGCCACCTGGTACACCATGGATTCTTGGTGTCAGCCTGTGTTGGTGGGGGCAGAGTGGGTGCTGCAGCTTGCTGCTGCCACCCAGTGTTCAAGAGAGGACCACACTGCAGGCACTCAACCAGGGGCGGATCCAGACTGGAAGTAGGCAGCTTGAGCCCACCTTACTGGAACACAGCTCACCTGGCATCATCACGAAGGCAAAGCGTCACCAGCCAGGGGCTGTCTGTTGACCTTGGTTTAATTTGGGGAGAGTATGTGATAAGACCCAGGGCTACCCAGCTGTATGCTCTGCTGCCCCTGCCGGAGGCTGTGCTGTGGGTTCGCCAGAGTGACATCCTGACTAGAAGGAAGCAGGTCTTCTCCAGGCAGCTCTCCCTCTGTGGGATCCCCAGCTGCTGGCTTCACATGGCTTGTTTCAGAGGGAGGAAGGAAAAGCTGTCTTGTGAAGAGAAAGAGTGAGCTCTGCAGGAGAATCAGCCTGGATACCCTCGGGCCTGCCGGGTTGGGCTAAGATGCTATCCTTCCTGAACAGGGCCAGGTGGTGGGTGCAAACCCATGGCCACCTGGGACCTGGTCAGGGACGAGTATTCAGTTCCTTCTTTAACTGTGTGGCATTGCATTTGCTCCCAGATTTTCAACCTGATGAAGTTTGATAGCTACACTCGCTTTCTGAAATCCCAGCTGTATCAAGAGTGCATCCTGGCTGAGGTGGAAGGCCGCGCCCTCCCAGACTCACAGCAGGTTCCCAGCAGCCCTGCCTCTAAGCACAGCATCAGCTCCGACCACTCCAGCGTGTCCACTCCAAAAAAGGTGCTGGGGCCAGCCTCAAGCCACGGGCGCATACCTGTGAGGGGCTGTTGCATAGGTAGTGGGAGTGAGGCTGTGCCTGCCTGTCCCTTCACCAGCTGGAGACGAGGTGATGCTGGCCCCAGGGCCGAGTCACGTGCTGCGATGGTGCAAGGACTGCCCCTTGACCTGCAGAGATGTAGATGTCTCCACAGAGTCCTTAGGCTTACAGCTCAGGCTTCAGCCCCTTTTGCACTTCATGTAATATTAAAATAACTTCGCATTGTTTAACTGAAGTTTCCATTTGCTGACAGTTAAGTGGGAAGTCAAAATCAGGAAGATCCCTGAATGAAGACGTGGGGGATGAGGACAGTGAGAAGAAACGGAAAGGGGCCTTTTTCTCTTGGTCAAGGAATAGGAGCACTGGGCGGTCCCAGAAGAGGAAGGAGCATGGGGACCATGCCAACGGTGTGTGCACGTCCAGAGGGCCTGCAGCTGCTGTCCCGGGGATGCAGCCCTTGTGCCCCACAGTGAGAGGCCAGGGTGGGGGTGCATGCCTGGGAAGGGGCCAGACAGGGAAGCAGGCTAGCTCCGGAACTTCCCAACTTCTGTGTCCCTCTCCTGCTGCTTCTTGCTATCAAAGTGAGAGGTGTTTGTTAGAAAATTTGGGAAAGATCATCAAGTAAGAAGAGAAGACAAGTGTGCCATCGTTTGTCCACCCAGGGGCAGTTGGCTCTCTGCCCAGGTCTCTTTTAGGCTTGTGTTCCCAGGTGAGCATGCGCCTTCTCCGTATGTTAGAGATGTGAGGCTATTTAGGTGTCTGAAGCATGTCCCAGGCATGGCTCTTGGTTATTGTAGACCTTATAAAAGCTTGCCCGTTCCAGATGCTTTTACCTTTGACTTTTCTGATACTGATGAGAGTCCTGTGCTGACTGGAGGGTGAAAGGCAGGCTCATTAGTGCTCAGCCGCCTCAGAAGCCCAGGCTGCTGCTGGTTGCGGGCTACGCTGTGTCCCTAGCGCCGTGGGCCGGCAGGCTGGGAGCATACATGCTGCAGGCAGAGAGAGGTAGAACCGTTGGTTCCGGGCACTGAGGAGGCCGAGGGAGCTGGGAGGACTCTCTTCCCTGGAGGTTTTAGAGAAACATCATTTTTTCAGGGATGAGGATCCGGCCTGAAGGAATGGGGCTGACACTAAGCATTTGGTCCCTTAGTTTAAACTGGGCAGTAAACACTACAAGTGACCCCAAGAACAAGACAGGGTGCCCAAGGGAGACAAGCAGGAGGCCCCGACCTCCACAGCTGTGCCAAGCGGCTGGTGCACTCGCTGCCTCTTCCCTCAGAGCAGCTGCTGGAGCTACCCTCACTCCTGTCCTTTGGGAGACCCTAGCAGGTGGGGGCCTGGCCAGCCCCAAGCTCCTGGTCATGCTGGCAGGTGGTCTTTTCAAAGCAAAGGCAGTGAGACCTCAGCAAGGGGCCACCTGTGGGACGGATGCTGTCATTAGGAGGGGCTGGGGCTCCCGAGTTCCTGGGAGATGGGGACTGTGGGCCCCATATAGTGCATTACACACCTGGTAAGGCCCATAGAACCATCTGGAAAGGTCTTTTAAAATCCCGATGGCTGGTACTCCCCAGAGTTCAGACGATCCAGTTCAGCCTCAACAGGGCCTGGACAGAGCCTGGAAGTCCACTTTGGGGTGGGCCAATGGCTAGGAGGTCACTGGGACCTGCTGTTTTACTGATCTCTAGCCCTGACCACCCCCAGCCTGACTCAGGAGTAGGCCCAGGTTTTATTTTTTTTTTTTTTTAAAGAGAGAGTGAGAGAGGGGAGAGAGAGGGGGGGGGAATTTTTAATATTTATTTTTTAGTTCTCGGCGGACACAACATCTTTGTTGGTATGTGGTGCTGAGGATCGAACCCGGGCCGCACGCATGCCAGGCGAGCGCACTACCGCTTGAGCCACATCCCCAGCCCTAGGCCCAGGTTTTAGAAGTCCTCTCTGTCCAGTTATCTGGTGCACAGGTTAGCCTAAGAGATCGTCAGTGCTGTTAGCCACGGTCCATTCTTGGCTCTGTAGGACTTTGCAGAAGATGTGGACTGATCACTGATAAGAAGTGGCCATCAGCCTGCTATCTTCTTTTGTCCATGGGAGTTTTATGTAGGCCCAGGAATGGCCCTTTGAGAGCTGCCTATCTCTGCATGTGACTGAAGACACACAGCCTGCCATGACTGGGGTGTGAGCTTGGAGCACACAGGGCGGTGCAGGGCACAGGGCGCAGGGGTAATCCTGCACAGCTGGGGGGCTATCTCAGCCCAGGCTTTCGCCTCTGTGAGCAGGAAGTGCTGGTGTCCCTTTCTGTCCTGTCACCTGTTCAGCCCATGGGCAGCAGGTGGAGGTGGGGTTTCTGTGTGTAGTGAGGAGGACACACCTGTAGCTTTGGGCTCATCTGAGTCTGTTTCCCTCATCAAGATTCCCCTCATGCCAATGGAGGCCTGTGCCGCCGTGAGTCCCAGGGCTCTGTGTCGTCATCAGGGAGCCTGGACCTGGTGAGTTACCACCTCCCCTTGCCTCAGGGACACAGGCTGTACCCACCAGCTGATGGATGAAGTGTGTCTCATGAAAAGCCTAGGGATCACCTCACAAGCTGGGCACATGGCAGCAAAGAGCAGCTCTCCCAACCCCGGGTTCCTGGGTTCTGGAGGCAGCGTGGAAGACAATTTGGTAGATGGGGAGGGGTGCTTCTGAAGGACTAAAACCCTTTGTTCTAACTTAGTTCACATATGTTGAACCCCCACGTGGAGCAAACAAGCTGCTTTGAACCCAGGTGCCCTGCCGCCATCCTGTTAACTCCAGCATGCCTGTCTGTGCCGCTGCCTGCAGGGTCTCCAGTGCTTCTGCTCCCCCAGCCCACCCAGGGAGCCAGGCACAGCCGGTGACCCCCACTCTAGCTGTCTCTCACTCTCTGCTGCTGTGCTCCTTCTGGCCCCGGGTTCCAGTGTGGAAGGTGCTGGTTGCATGGGTTAGGATCTGCTAGCTTCTGTCTGACAAGAATTTTGGGAAACCTTATTGGTTGCCGCATCCTGCCATTCAAAATTGTCAAGTGGAATTAATTAATGTAGACTGTCATTTCTTCTTCAGTTACACTAAGTACCATTTAAGGGGTTTCCAGCCCTTAGTTAACTGTTGCTGCCACCTGGATAGTTCAGAACAAGAATCGTTTGTTACTGTGCTGTCTGTGGGTCAGTTGGGTGGTCCTGCTGACTAGGTTTGCCTCATACGAGTCTCTGGTCCCCTGGCCTGGTGGCTGGTGTCCTCATTCTGACCCTTGGCTGGCCATGGGACTCTATGCTCACCATCATCCAGCAGCCAGCCCAGTCTTACTCCTGTGCTACTCCCTTATCAACACTGTGGGGTCTCAGGGACCAAGCGTGAGCCGAGCAGAGCGGCCTCTGGAGGCCTCGACTGGCATTGGTACTGCCAGCCCCATCTGCCAGCCCAGGATCTGGGGTGGCCACGCTCCTCCTGGAAACAGCTGAATGGATATAGGGAAGGGCACTGTTCAGAAATGGTCCCAACTGGCCCATTTTCTGAAATAGTGCCTTGGTGAAAGGGACTCTGAGGCCTTGAGGCAGAGCTGGTGATGATGAAGTGGCATCAGGCCAGCAGAAGGACGCCTGCGGGGCACTGCTGATGCAGAGGGTCTGAGAGACCTGGGAGGGCCAGTGCCGTGCTCAGGTGGCCTGTCCTCATTGCTTTGGTACCATGAGCTGCCATGTGGCTGTCTGCTTCCTGGTCAGGATGAGATGTGGCCAGTGACCCTAGCTATGTGGGGCTCTGTGTCCGCACAGGACAGTCTTGCTTAGATTGGCAGCCTGTAAAGTGCATTGCCCATGTTCTGAGAGGTGGGTTCCCTTCCTTCCCAGTGATCAGAAAACCCAGTAACAGTGGGGTTGATCTTGGGGATTGCATGTGTCAGAATTTCATGTGGGACAGACAGCTTGTTGGGTCCCTAAGCCAGGCTGGGATCAGCTCCAGGAGGTTCCACTTGCACCTGTGACTGACTTGCCTGTTCCCTGCCCCATAGGCAGAGACCAGCAGGACCTCTGCACCTGAGAGAGACAAGGCTACCAAGCACTGTCGTGTCCACCTCCCGGATGGGACATCCTGTGCTGTGGCCGTCAAGGCAGGGTTCTCCATCAAAGAGGTCCTCGCTGGACTCTGTGAGCGACATGGCATCAACGGGGCTGCTGTGGACCTCTTCCTGGTGGGCGGGGACAAGGTACAGGCCATGTGAACCTGCCAATGGGCTCCTCTACGTGCGTTTGGCTGTCTGGTTTCTCTGTGTTGGGTGGGCTTGCTGGGAGTGGCTGCATGTGACACGGGGCTGGCACCTGGAGAGAGACAGCCTTCTCTGTGCAGGGCTATTTCGAAGCTGCCCTTTCGTTCTGCTGTGTGCTCCCCTCTAACTGTGGTCTCTTTGTTCCAAGCCGCTGGTGCTGCATCAGGACAGCAGCATCTTAGCCTCGAGGGACCTGCGCCTAGAAAAGCGTACTTTGTTTCGGTAAGAGAATGATGCATGTGCCATTTGGAGAGTCCTCTGGTTTTCAGGACTTTCCCCGCATTGCCAGCCGTGCTGCTGGCCTGGGCTCTCCCCCAGTGGATGTGCGATTGTCCTGTGACAGGCCATGAGGACCGGCAGGTGCTGACGATGGCGGGTGGGATGCAGGTGTCCTGCAGATGGGCTGCTGTGGCCCTAAGACGGCAGAGGGCAAGGGAGGCAGGCACTCTCTGCCTGGTGGGTGTGTGAGGTGGCCAGACTGCACCGCAAGCTCTGGATGTCTGTGCAGGACGAGTTCTGTGACCCCTGCTCAGCCCAGCTCCACAAACCAGAAAGAACTGGGCTCCTGCATGGAGGAAGGTGCTTGCAGCAGGCTGGGCCAGTGGCTGGGCCTGCCACAGTGTCATGGTTCTGCACTGGTGCTCCCGAGGTCTCCCAGCAGACACGGGTGTGAGTGCTTTATGAGTGTTTTCATGCTCCCTCCCCAGGCTGGATCTCGTTCCAATTAACCGGTCGGTGGGACTCAAGGCCAAGCCCACCAAGCCTGTCACAGAGGTGCTGCGGCCAGTGGTGGCCAAGTATGGCCTGGACCTCGGCAGCCTGCTGGTGAGGCTGGTGAGTGTGGCCTGCTGTGGCCTCCGGGGCTTGCTCCTTGGGGATGAGGGCAGAGCAGCATGTCTCGCCTCAGCACTGTCTTCCCTGGTCAGGGGACCATGCCCTGTGCTGCTCTCACTGAGTGGAGATGCCTGTTGTTTACTTGTGCCGTGGTCATTTTGGAAATGTCTATTATTTGTCCTGTGGTCTTGCTCCCGGAAACCATAATGAGAGGGACACGCACACAACCATGTGCAGATTTGCCAGAAAGCAGAGCCCTCCCACCCCACCCAGCTGCTAGGCCAGCCCTCTGCTAGGCCTCAGCGCACTGTCCCAGTTCCCGACTGCCCCTTACAGACAGGAAAAGGTCCACCCACCCCATTGTCGTGTGAACGAGGTTAGGGAGAGGAACTCTGGGCAGCAGGATAGCAGTGCCCCTTCCCCAGCCCACACCAGTCCCGTCCCCATGGGCACTTACTGGCCAGCAGCGGAGTCAGTGGTCTGGCTGTGCGGTGCTGTGTTGGCTGAGTGCTGTGGTGTGGAATCTGCCTCTGTCTTTCAGGCAGTCAGTACAGGGCAGGCTACAGCTGGAGCTTGGGGGCCACAGGGCACTGGCCGGCCCCTCCCGAGCCCATAGTCAGCCCCAACATGCATTTGATACTCTCCATGCTCTCCTGACCGAGGGGAGTTGAAAGTGCCGAACTTTAAGCTCAAGTGTTCTTTTTTAAGCAGGGGTTTTGGTGAAGGAAAAGAGCTCTGGCCAGAGACAAGAGTTGGGGTCTATGGAGTCGGAGCTGCTCCTGTGGTTGCTCGTTGCTCTCTGCTTTGCAGTGAGCACATGCTGCTTTCGGCACCCCTCAGGACAGTGTGTGGGACGGGCAGAGTGGTTCTAGTCACATGGAGGCTGTGAGTCGGATTGAGACCTAGGCCAACTGAGATCAATAGCCGGGAGTGTTTTTTGAGTACTGGCAAACCTTCCAGCTGCGGAAGGAGGTGTTCCAGCATGCGCCAGAGGTCTCCAGTCTCCCCTCTAGTGACTGGTGGGCAGAGCCACATGCCAGCTCCTCGGGGACTGCACTTCCATTTTCACCCTGGCAGACAGCCCTGACCCCAGGGCCAGCTGGCGTGAGAGGCTGTCAAGAAGCAACTATCTGGGTCAGAAGCAACTATCCCAGAAGCTCCGATCTGAGTAAATTATTCAATGCACCATCTCTGCCTTTAGAATGGAGAGAAGGAGCCCCTGGACCTTGGCGCCCCCATATCGAGTCTGGATGGACAGAGAGTTGTCCTGGAGGAAAAGGACCCTTCCCGAGGAAAAGGTGAGCACAGGCAGCAAATCACCAGCCTGCTGGGCCCAGCCCACCGCCCAGCTGCTGAGCAGCTGTGGTCTCTTAATGCTACCCCCGATGGTGTGCACTGGGGCTGAGGACCTCCTGAGGGCCTGCGGACCTCCTGGGGGCCTGTTGACCCCAACATGGCAGAGGACCCTTAATGCAGTATTTCTCATACGGAGACTGGTTCAGCCCCACGTGGAGCAGGAGCAGGACCAGCAGGAGGAGGCCCAGTTGCCTGGGATGCAGTTTCTCAGCTATAGGAAGGGGTGGCAGTCCCTGCCCCCCATGCTCATGTGTCAGAGCACTATAGCTAGAAAGTACTAGAAGGTGCTCTCTTCCTGGGAGGCCTTAGTCACTCCAAAACAGGAATGCCGAGGGCCATGCAACCTGGTCTGGGCCTCTTGGTCCTTCACCTAGTGCCCTGATCGGGGCCTGTCCCTCTGGCCCTATACAGCAGGGGCTGAGGCTGGCTCTCCTGGCTTGTCCTACTGTGGTGGCCCATATGTGCCATGAGGCAGGTGTTCACAGAGCTCTCCCCATTGGCACCTCAGTGCCAAAGGCCTCTCTCTCTCAGACACCTCAGGAGTCTGCACCCCTTTGGAGAACTGAGGAGTCCTCAAGGAAAGCTACTTAGTCCAGGAGGGCAAGGCCTGCTTTGTAGCTGCTGCAGGCAGAGGAGTGGCCCAAAGGACTGTCCAAATGCAGGGACAGCAGGGAGCCTGTCTCCTGAGGAACTTTCTAGAAACTACGGATGCTCATCTGTGTGGAGCAGTTTGCTTTATACACAGCTATTTCAGGCAACTGGCTGTGCCTTCCTCTCTGGGGCTTGGGCCTAGGTGACTCCCACAAGGCTGCATCTGAGGTGGGTCACATGGGGCCTGGTGCAGGGCACTTGTCCCTGTCCCACTCCCACTTCCTTGCCCTGAGCTCTAGAGAGTGTCATGTCCCTGCCCCAGCCCTGGAGCCAGGTGGGCTGAGTGCTATGTGCAGCCCCCGTAGGACAGCCACCAGCCTTGCCTGGCAGGTTCTGCACCTCCCCCCAGGGCTAGGCACTGTGGGGCCTGTGGCATCTGCACAGCCGAGCCTCTGGGGAGTCGTGTGCTCATGAGGCTAAGCAGGGAGCAGGAGAGCAGTGTTCCAGGGGCACTGGGGCCATGCCCAGTGTCACCGTCTGCCCACCACTCCTGCGTTAAGAGTGTTCATGCCAAATGGCATACAAAATGAGGTTTCAACACTACTCTTCCTGAAGTCCCCTGTTAAATTTGCAGAGAAGCCATGCGGTGCCCTCACCCAGCAGCAGTGGGAGGTGGTGGGTCTCTGGCTTTAGCTACTGGTTAGATGAGGGGTATGAGTGCCTTCTGGCCTCTGCAGCTTTGGTGTGGAGGGTGCAGCCCAACACTCACCTCTTACCTTCAGCTTATTCTGCAGATAAGCAGAAAGGTGTGCCCAGCCGAACGAGCACGGCAGTGAACTCCAGCCCCAGAAACCACGCGGCTATGGTAATTCCCCACACGCTCGGCCCTGCAGCCCCCACCCCTCTCAGAGGGGCAGCTCTTAGCTCCCACCCCACTGCCACCGCACCTGGCCCCTCCTCTCCCCAACGAGCCCCCTTGTCACCCATTAACCTGGTGGAGGCTCTGTGCGCAGGGTTGGCACCACACCTGGGGGTCTCCTCCTGGCCCTGCCGGGCCTGGCTCCGCCCCTGTGAACAGCAGGCTGGGTTTCCCCTCCTGTGGGGGGTGGCTGGGCCTCACTGCTTCTCGTTCTGTGACCTGCCCTTGCCCTTGGTCTTCGGTGGTGTGTGCAGCTCCGCCCCAGCGCACTGCGTCCCTCCGAGCCTTTGCCTTATGACTGGTGAATGATGTGTTGTCATGTGTTGGAATGTGAGTAGAACTTTGACTTTCCTTCTAATGCAGGGAGAGGAAAGAACACTAGGCAAGTCTAATTCTATTAAAATAAAAGGAGAAAATGGAAAAAATGCTAGGGATCCCCGGCTTTCAAAGAGAGAAGAATCTATTGCAAAGATTGGGAAAAAAAAATATCAGAAAATTAATTTGGACGAAGCAGAGGGTATGTGTACTTTTTAAAACTTGCACGTGTTTTAGTAAATGCACTACCAGTTTCTAGTACAGTCACCAAGCCCACTCTGCCCTGTCCACAGCTGGCGACTGCAGACCTGTTACACTGAGGCTTGTGCTATAGTTTTGTTGAAACCCCAGTTTTCAGGCTGAGAGCTAGGCCTCCCATGGAGTCAGGGGGCCCTGCTGTGCCCAGCAGCACCGACTGCGCTGCAGCCTGCTCCCCCACAGCCTGACCCCTGACATGAACCAGGGCCCTATCTCGGGTGGTGGAAAATTTGGCATCAGGGGGCCATGTCACTGAGGGTCACCAGGCAGAACTGGATGCCAGTGAAAGGGAGGTGGGGGTGCCAGTTGGGAGGGCCATGGGCTTGCTGACCTCTGTTGGCCAGTGGAGGCCCTGAAGAAGGCAGCCCACCCCACCCTGGGCCTCCAGGAGAGGTGCAGGCGACCCCTGAAGACAGACTGGGAGATGAGAGCCCTGGTGGACCTTGTTTTTATTCCCAAAGCTCCTAACAAAGGGAATCACGGACAGCGGACCAGTACTGCTGTTGGGACCTGAATCGTAGTCCAGGGAGTCCTTGCTAGTCAGCTGGCTCGTCCCAACTTGCTGTGAGTCCAACCTCACAGTAAGAAAGCAAAAACAGGACTCCTTCGGCCTCTGTGGCCACCAGGCAGAAGACACACACCCTTTGAACGTGTGCATTTCTGAGAATTATGGAAATGTGGAATTTTAAAAGATGTCTTAAGGTTTACAAATGCAGAGTATAATTTAAATACTAGAGAAAGCTCAGTTCAGAAATCCTGTTTTTAAAAGGTGAACTTGAGTTACAATGAAAATCCAGCCAGACAAAGAAGGGTCTGTGGACCCAGTGACTAAGCCAGGACTTCCACAGAGGCAGGGCAGGTGCAAGGCCCAGGGCACCCGTCTGCCCCGAGCCAGCTTTGGGCAGGACAGGGAGGCTTATAGTGCCTTCTCTCCCATGGCTTAGAAGCACTACCCTCTGCCCAGAGGTGGTGACCCTGAGTGGCAGGCGATTTGAGGGCCATCCATCCCAGCCACCCCACTGGCTGTCCCACTCTTGGTCCGGGGGTTCAGCTGTAGCTGGGGCCTCTTGCTCTGTTGTGCCTTCGTCTGGCCATCACTTCTACCTTGTCCTCAAAAAGGAGCTGGGTGCAGGTGTCAAAGGGCCCTGGATGTTAGCCAGAGACCCACAGCCAGGGCAGCACTGGCTGCCCCTCCTCCACCACATACGCAGGAAGCGCAGGCTCTGTGTACTCAGGCCCGGTGGACAGCTTGGTCCTCAGGGTACGGAGCTGCCTCCACATCCTGAGAAGGGCTCTGCTGCCAGCCGGGCCTTGGCCTCAGTCCTGCGAGGAGGCAGCACTGTGCGCTGGCCTGCCTCGGCCTGCAGCGCCCTTGCGGGTGTGCTGTGCTGTGGCATGCTTCCGGGGAATCTCTCTAAAGAGGGCCAATGTGGATTTTCTTCCAATAGAGTTTTTTGAGCTCATTTCCAAAGCTCAGAGCAACCGAGCAGATGACCAGCGTGGGCTGCTGAGGAAGGAAGACCTGGTGTTGCCTGAGTTCCTTCGTTTGCCTACTGGTTCTGCAGAGCTCGCCCTCTCCACCTCAGCCCCGGCCAAAGGCTTTAGCAAGAGACCCGTGGCGGGCTGTGGCCAGGAGCGAGCAGTCCAGCCTTCCGGGAGCTGGGAGCCAGCCCAGGACTGCAGCGACAGCCCAGCCACCAGCCCTGGCTCTGCCCAGAGCCCCAGCTCCACCCATAGCCCTGGCTCCGCCCACAGCCCCCCTGGGGTCCCTGGGACTACTGCACCTGGACAGAATACTCCTGGAGAGCCCTTCTGTGCCCCCCAGGGGCAGGAGGGCACTACGCAGATCTGGAGGAGGCAGTCAAGGGACGTAGAGGCTGGGGACATCCAGACCGTGGAGGATGAGCATGTGGCTGACCTGACCCTAATGGGGGAGGGGGACATCAGCAGCCCCAACAGCACACTGCTGCCTCCATCCCCTAGTCCCCAGGACACACCCGGACCTCCAAGACCAGGTACCTCCAGGTTCTGACCCCTGCACCCTGGTGCCATCCTGCTTGCTCCCCCCCATGGTTCACTCGAGTGTTCAATAAAAGGGAACAGCCGTGGTACGCGGCCCTCATTTAATGAGATGCTCCGTGGGGCGGCCCTCTCCTCATGGTTTTGCCTTCTGAAAGGAGACACTGGGGCAGCAGTCGAGGTCTGCACTTGACAGGGTGGTCACCGAAGGGTACACAGTCCCTCTGCTCTGCAAAGGTGCCATGGGAGCAGCAACCCAGGTTCAGTGACACCCAGAGCAGGGCTGGGACTTCTGTTAGTAAAATCTGCAGAGCTGGCATTTTTAGTGTTTCAGTTTCAAGATTAAAAAAAAAAAAAAAGTATTGACCTTGAGCCAGAGAGCAAAGGCCCTGTGGCTCACAGGAAGACCAGGGCTCTGATAAGCTCTCAGTGGGCAGGCCGGACACCCACCAGTCCCCTGAGCCAGTTGGCGCAGGCGCCCTGCTTCATAGCGTTGGCCACCCTCCCTCAGCCGGCTGTGCCTCAAGGGAGGCGTGGGCTGGAGTGTGGAGGTGAGCAGCTCGGCCTGCTGGCAGGACGCCCCACAGCTGCCAGGACCAGGCTGGAGCCAGCAGGGGGTGTGGGGCCAGGCCTGGATGTGGTGACATGTGCTCACACCCAACGCCTCGATTGTGGCCTGTCCTCTGGGTTCCTGCGCCCCAGGCTGGATACCCAGGATCAGGTCTGCCAACTCCATGGGCGCCCAGGGCAGTCTTCATGCGTGTCCCTTCTCCACACAGCCGGGTGCTCAGGAGGGCCGCACGCTGTGGGCTGGGCTTCACGACGCCTCGGGCGCCAGCTGTCCTTCTGCTCTTCTGTCTGTCTGCAGTCCACCTGTGTCTCCTCTTCCAGGAGCAATAAACTCGAGGTCTCTTGTCTGGTCTGGCTTACAATTCCTTTCTTCTTTATTTGAAAATGTGCTTCCACTTTAGAAAACTGCAGAGGTAGTTTAATCTAGGGAAAGTATTACACATTTTGAGACATTAGTGGATTTGCCTTAGCAGACTAGCTTTAAGAAGATATCATTCACTGAACAAAATTCCTGAGCACCTCACATGTGCCTGCGAACACAGCCTGGTGACGGGTGGGAGTGGGCTTGAAAGTGAGGAGGAGCCTGGTGGGCAGTGTTCCTCTGCCAGAGAGCCCCGTCTCCACCTCTGCCTCTTGCCCTCCTTGCCTGGGGGATGGAGAGGCTGAAGTTGTCCAGTTTGTTCCTGAAGCCAGAAGCCAGACCCACCCCCAACTGAATGTGGAACCTCTGCCCTCCTCTCACACCTTAGCCCCTGGCCTGGCTGCTGGGCTGCCTCTGCGCAGAACCAGAGCACGTGGTTTTCCCACTACACAGGGCCGTTGGCCTGGGCACGATGCAGCATGGTGCCTGGCCAGACGGCTGCTGCTGGCTTATCCCTGGCATTTCATGGCAGAGGGCAATGGGGGTACAGTCGTGTAGAGGGTGAGTCCCTAGCACCCCGGGAGAGAGGAACCCAGGGTGATCCTCTGGCTCTGTCCTGGACATGGCAACAGCAGGAGAGGATGTGTGGGACTTTGGCCACTGTACAGAGGTCTGTAGCTCCCACCAGCCTGTCCGAGGGTTGCTGGACAGTTGTAGGCATTGATGGCCTGCCTAGTCTTCCTGGAGGCAATGACCCTGGTCTGCAGGGCCTAGGGGTGCTGGGGCTAGACTCCTCTGTGGGAGAATGCCCTGCACAGAAGCCTGTCCCTGTGGTGAAGGAAGCCCAGTGTCCTCAGCCTCCCGATGGGGCGTTCCTCGCTAATTGTGCCAGGTCAGTGGGGGAGGTTGCAGAAAGGCCAAAGAAAGTGCCAGGGACAGCAGGGGACACGTATGATTTGCCGGGGAAAGCTTACAAGAGACCAGTGACTGCTCCAGGAGTTCAGTGGGGCCGGCTGACAGCACCGTGTCCCTCACAGAGCTTCACCAGGCAGCCTCCTCTCCCTCCCTGTTGTTGGTAGCTGGCTGGACAAGTGGCATGTGCCCTCTCCACATGCCCTCAGCCCCACGCCCGGCCTCACTCGGGGAGGGAGGTGCAGAAGCAGTGACGTCATAGCATGCGCCTGGCAGTGTGCGCGTCTAACCAGCACCCCAGGAGCGGCTGGGCATGTGAGACATCGCTCTCTGTGTGGCACTCCTTTGCCCTAGTTCCCGTACACAGAGAAAGCCATGTCCTTCAAGATGACATGTGTCCTGCCCTTATTTTCCTTAACTTGACTAGGTTTGGAGAATGGAAAGGGGCCTGCAGGGACGTGGTGTTGTGCTGTCTTCTCAGGGACAATGCAGGCACCTTACTCACGAGCAGCATGAGTCCGCTAGCCGCTCTGACTCCATTGCTCAGGTCTAGAGGTCCAGGCTCCACCGGGTGCCCTCACTGATTCTAACTGCTGTGACTCCTCTCAATGACGTGGTGGCCACGATGGACATTCAGGGAGGGAAATACAATGTGGCAGTGTGGCCACGTCCTCAGGACTCCCACCTGACCCTGTCACCAGGGGCAGGCCACCTGCATGAAGACAGGCTTCACTTCCCTGCAGGCGTGTTGTCTTCCAAATAACCCAGGCCCCCTCCTTGCCCCAGGCTCTGGAGCAGATGTCAAGTGGAAGCCGGGTCGGAGCCCAGCTTGGCACTCCAGGGTACTTGGGCTGGCGTGTGTGCACATGGTGTGTCTGCAGAGCATGTGTGTGTGTGTGTGTGTGTGTGCGCGCGCGCGCGTGCACACGCACGTGCACACACCTGTGTGGTGGGTGTGTGTGCCTGGGTGAGTCCCTGTGGCTTTGCGAATTTTTATGTCCTGACACAGGAAACTCCAAATTACCCGAGTCACCTCACTGTGGGGAAAAGCCAGGAGTGTCCCTTGCTTAGAGGCCCGGCCTTGATCAGCCGTCTTGGGTCCTGCGTGGAAGAGCTTTGTTGAGGCATTCACGAGGGCGTGTGGGCCAGGAGCACAGGGCCGCAGGCCAAGTGCTAGGCAAATCTCAGAAGGCTGCCTTGCTCTTGGTGTTCACGTTGGCTTCTGTGGCACTGTGGCATTTGTGTTGCCTGCGCCCCACTCCAGCCCCACGACCTTCCCATCAGTGTCTGCCTGGTTTCCAGCAAATGCCCCGGGGCTGCTGGGTTGTGTGGCCCAGCTTTTCTGGGCTTATGACCCAAGGCACTTTGACCCAGCGAGGTGCAGGTCTGTGGTGGTGGAGGCTGAGTCAGACCCACTGAGGCACCTCTTTCCCGGAGCCCACCCCACTCCCAGGTTCAACCTCCTTGGGGTCTGGCCCCTCATGGCCACCACCCCACCTGCCCTTCTCTCCCAGCACCTCGGGCCCCAGCAGAGCCCCAGGTCATGTCTCTGAGATCCTGTGGCTAAGCTCCCCACCAGGACTCTCCACGTGTGTACTCACCCCCCAGCAGGGACTAAGGCCTAAGATCAAGGTTCAGGGGTCATGCCCTCACCCTGGGGCTGGAGGTGTGGCCGGGTCCCTCTTTGCCCTCCCCTTGCCTCTGCCTGGACACCTCCCTGGCCCAGCTGCAGCTTCAGGCTGACTGAGGCCTGCGTGAGATGGGCCTGCCTGGCTTCAGCTCTGTCCGGAACTTCTGAGGGAGGCCCTGTCCAGCCACTGTCCCCAGGCATTGTGTCTCAAGAGAGGCTGGTGGCCCCTGACAGCCACAACACAGCTCAGACCTCACCCCCCCAAGCTGCCACTGGTCTTCAGTGGAAGAGGTGGCCATCTACCAGACTGCCAAAGCACTTCCTGTACCTGAACTCTGCCCAGTGGCTGCTACAGGACTCTGGGCCCAGGGTCTGCTGGCCCTTCCTCCCTCTATTCTCATGAGCTTCTTCAGCCATGGCCAGGCCTCCTGCCCATTCCAGGGGCTTCCCCATTGATTCTTAGGGCTGACCAACTGGCCCATCCACTGTCCCCAACCCCTGGCCTGGGTTGTGACAACCTGGTCCCTAGCTGCTCCCACCACAGCTCCTCCACCTGCCCTTCAGACGTCCAGGATGATCCCAAAGGGAAAGACCCAAATCTGTGAGAGGCCCACAAAGCCACCTGTCCCACTCCATGTGCTCTCCAGAATAAGCTCTTCTCAACCCTGAAACCTGCCCTCCCCCTCCCCCATTGGCTCCTGTCTGTAGCCCCTCCCCGGTGTGGGTTTGCTGGGTGCCCCCTCAGCTACCCCCACGCCCTGTCCACCACACCCTCTAGCTGCAAGCTCACGTGCAGCTGTGGATCTGCCCTGCAAGTTTGCTGAGTGAGCAGCTCTAACCCAGCCCACTGTCACTGTCACCATCCTGGGCTGGGCCTCTGTGGAGGCATGCAGACAGCTTGGAAGTCCTGAGCCAGAGTAGGGATTTAGTGGCCACTCTCTCCCATGGGGACTGCAGGATCTGGCAGGCCTCAGTGGATGGGTTGCCATGGGAGGGACCAGGAGGGCCAAGGGACAGATGGTAGGGTCCCTAGCCTCTGGCTCCCTCTGCTGGCCCTTCCTCCCTCTATTCTCATGAGCTTCTTCAGCCATGCCCAGGCCTCCTGTCCCTTTCTAGCTGATGGGAACACCTGGGACAGGAGGTGACAGGACTAGTCTGTGCAGATGATTAGGAGCATGGTGGCAGAGTTGGTGGCAGTGTCTGGGGGAAGGGAGAGTCCCCTGGGGCAGTGGGATGGACAGCAGAGTGGGACCCCTGGGAGAACCTGGCGGGTGGAGGGCTCAGCCTGCACCCCAAGCCTGCCTGGCCCTGCTGTCTGCTGCCCGAGAGGGCCCAGCTGTGGGCCAGGAGCACTGGGCTGGGGAGGGGTACTTGAGCTCTGCCAGCCCAGGTACAGCCCAGAGCCACAGGCAGCCCACGTGCAGGTGTGCTTGGGCAAGTGAAGAGGGTGCCCTAAGGGTGTGGGAGGGCGCATCTAGGCTCCTGGGGCAGCTGAGTGGCAGCCACAGGCTGGGTCAGCTCAGGGCAGGGAGACATGGAGGTGGCCTGCAGGCAGGAGGAGAGGTCCTGTGGGCAGTGTCTGGGGGAAGGGAGAGTCCCCTGGGGCAGTGGGATGGGCAGCAGAGCTGCCTTGCTCTGGGCTTTGGGAGTGTGGGGCAGAGGTTCTGAAGGGATTGGCACCAGGAGGCAAGGCCACTTTGGACGTAGCCAGCTGCCAGTGGCCCCTCAAGCCCCACGGGGTCCTGTTGTACCTGCCTGGGAGCACTAAGGAGCCCAGTAGCCAGCAGGCCCTGGCACCGGCTGGTGGCTGAGTCAGGCAGGGGCTGCTACTACTTAGGTGGGCAAGCTATGGCTGCCCCTCCTTGTGCGCACTTCCTCTGTCCTGCAGGAGCTCCCGTCCTTGCCGACAGGTGTCCTCCCATCCTAGCACAAGGACTGCCCTGGGGTGGAGGGCCTGTCTTCCAGGTGGGCATGAAGGGGAGAGCTGGCCTCCTGCTTTGTGTGGGGACCAGGCTCTCTCAGAGCCCAGCAGTGCTCTAGGCAAATGCCATGCCCATCCTGACCCTATAACCTGGCATTTAGATCCATGGGCTCCTGGGAGCAAGCAGGGGACAGGTGGGGCAAGGCTGGATCCCAGCTGGCCCTAATGGAGTGTTTATGGAGCTGGCTGGGAGAAGCTTCTGGTCTCTGCCATGCCTCCCTTGGGAGCAGCTGGTGCTGGCACATGTGGAGGCCAGGACAAGGCTCTTCTGCTGCCTCCACTTGTCTGAGAGGACTGGTTGGGCACCTTCAGAGGGACACCACGCCCTCTGCCCACAGGCCAGGACTTGCTCTGCGAGGCCATGTGGAAGTTTCTTCAGAAAGCTTGGGGCTGAGGGAGAGGTGGGGTGCAGGGGTGTGGAGCAACCTGCCAGTACAGACCCTGGAACTGGGGAGGGCTCCCAAGGGCTCACCTGTGGGCAGGAGCCTCCCCCCTTAGATGAGGAGAGGGTCGCTGGGACTTCCTGGGCCCCACCCCATGCAGCGCCCCCCTGCCCACCTTCTAGGGTGCTCAGTGCAGGGAGCTGATGCCAATCTCAAACTGAGTCACACTCCATGAACACCATGTCCACTTGCCTGGGGACCCACCCTGGAATGATCACATCTCCATCCTTGAGGGACAGCCAGATGCCAAAGAGTAGCCCCAGGGTGAGGTGGCTGGCAGGAGGTGGGCCTGCCTGCCTCAGGGGCTAGGAGCTTCAGGGGCAGTGTTGGGCAGCCAGGGCCTGCGGGGGTTGGGGTAGGAGCCAGACTGGGACCCACTTTGCTGAGCAGCCTGAAAGAGGGGCCTCAGCACGGAAGGAATGATCATGTGGCACAGGGCAGGGTCGGGGGATGGGTAGGCGGCTGGAGGCACTGGGAATGGTCGAGGCCACTCAGGACCAGAGGCGTCTGTGGCAGTGCAGCTGGCCCAAGGCAGCCAGGCCAGTCGACACCCAGATGGCCTGTGAGCTGCCTCGAGAGTTCCTGCCCTGCGCTGTAAGGCCCATGGGTGGAGATGGTCCTGGCCTCCCCACCCTGAGAGCAAGCCCTAAGGACAGGCCCCAGGTGGGAGTAGACAGCTAAGGCAAGGTGACAGGGACCTCAGTAGGTGGCTTGGCCCTGTCCTGAGCTGCAGAGGGGTGAGGGAGGCTGGCGGGTGTGAGTTTGGGAGGTGTGATCGGGCAGGCAAGGCAGTTCGGGGGCTTCTCGTGGACACAACTTTCCCACTCTGCTGCAAGAGGTTGATTAGACCCAGGGCGCAGCCACCTCTGTGTCATCCGGAGCCCTTTCTGCCACAGCAGCCCACACTAGTGTTTTCACCTCTCCCCCTTACAGCCCTGGTGGCAGGCAGTGTGGCATCAAGGACACCGCAAGAATGAGGTGGCGCCATGGAAGGTGCCCAAGGCAGAGCAAACCATGGCCACCCAGCAACATGGGCAGGGTGCAGGGGTGCAGACTGCAGGAAAGGGCCCCACGTGGCCTGGCACAGACGAGGGTGGGGTACAGATGTTGGAAAGTCCTGAGACAGACGGGAGGCCATGGCAAGGACTGCCCAGGGTCCCAGCAGCACTGGGGCCTCACTCCAGACCAGCCTCACGGTCACGGCTTCTTGGCCGGCTGCTCCACACCGTGCTGTCTGCAAGGGCACCAACCTCACTGTCAGCAGGACCTGTGGGCGTCGTGGCTGGGGACAGAGTGCCGGCAGGTGGCACCTGCAGACCAACCTGGCACTGAGGATAGTTAGCTCCTGCCCCTGGCCCAGAGGCCCATGATTGGAGATCCCCTGCCCCTGGGGTGGCTCTGGGGGGATCTGTGTCTGTGCAGGGCCATCGGGCAAGTCCTGAAAGCCTAGGGCTGGTCCAGGCAGGTGACAGCCTCTCTCCTCCCTGTGACAGGAGGCAGGGCCCGTGGCAGCCGAGGCCTCCCGGTCAACAGGACCATCGATGTGGACCTCGTCACTGGTGTGGCGGCCAGGCTAGACGGTGACGTGCTGGGGGCGAGGGTTGGTGGGCCCCTGATGTCAGGACGCCCTGGCCTGAGCCCCATCCCAGGTGAGCCGGCCAAGCCCCCAGCTAGCACACACCGGGCCACCTATGTCTGAAGCTGCCCCTGGTCCCGTGCAAGCTACCCTGCCCTGACCTCCACACACGTGGACACCACCTGGCCCAGGACCTCTCAGGGGTACCTGGAGCGTGTGCCCCTCAGCCACTACACCCTCAGGAGCCAAATGGGGAGAAGGCGGGACCACCTTGTCGCCGGGCCTGGCCTCAGACACCTCCCACCAGCCCAGTGCTGCCCTCTGCCTCAGATTCTTCCCAATAAAGCATTTTGAAGACCTGCCATGTGTCGGCTTCATACTGAGTGCTGGGGACAGAGGTGCTGAGCTTGGGGAGCCCTCGTTCCTGTGGGACTCCAGAAGCATACGCAGGAGATATCTAGGAGGTGACAGAGGGCCCCAGAAGACAGTGCCTGGCAGTGAGGAGCAGAAGGCCCTCCTGCCCTCTGATGTGCAGAGAACAGAGGTCACTAGGGCTCCAGGTGGAGCCTGTGACACTGAGGGGCAGCCTTGCCACATCAAGTTCCCTGCCCTCTGCGTGCCCCACTGCCCAACCCAGGGTCTTTCGTGTCTGTCCCTCCCTCCCCTCTTTAGGGTGACCGCTGGTGGAGCCAGGGCTCTTGTGGGAGCTGTGCTCTGCTGACCACTGAGGTCCCTTTCTTGGCACTGCCCCCACCATGGCACAGCAGGGACCCTGTAGCTGCAGGCCAGTCTCATGTCCTTAGCTGCACTTGGAGGGTGCCCAGAGAGGGCTGTGGTGAGCCAGCTGAGCTGACGCCTGCCTGCAGAGGAAGCTGGACAGTGCCGGGCAAGTGGGGAGGCCAAGGCTGCAGAGAGTCTGGTTGGAATCGAGACCCTGTGTGGCAGGAGCCCAGGAGGAGGGAGGGCCAGCCACAGGGAGGAGTCAGCAAATCCTAGAGGCGCAGTCCAAGGCCCATCCTGCACACCATGCCAGAGCTGGGCGATCGTACCGGTGCCTGAGAGCTCCCAGCAAGGCCTCTTGAGTGGTTCTGGGTGTTTCCAGGGAGTGGCTCCCAGTGGACAGCACTCTGGGCAGGGGTCCAGGAGAGGCATCAGAATAGAAGGTGAGAGCCTGGCACTTGCTGTCCCCCATCCACTGTGCCAGGCTGGGTCTCACCAGTGTTCATTCTTCCTTCTGCACAGATGGGAAAATGGAGGCTCAGAGAGCGTGGGGCTTGGGGTGGACCATGAGACAACTTCAGCGCCAGGCCAACCCCAGGTCCAAGGGGGAGTCTGCCTTCCTGCCACCCTTCTGCCAGCGGAATCTCTGACCTGTGGGGAGCTGCAGGCACCTTGCTGGCTGCTCAGAAATTGCAGAAGAGGTTCCAGAGGCAGCTCTGCCCGCAGCCCTTAGTCACGCGCTTGTGGGGCAGGCCCCCTCCGCCTTGTCCCGGGACCCCTGGTGCCTGGCCCAGGCCTGAAGGGCTGTGCTGGGCCCAGAGACACCCAGAGACAGCCATGCAAGCAGCCCAGGGGCTGGAGGAAGTGCCCACCCTGTCCAGGAGGGGGCAGGAGAGACCTGTGCTGGGGTCACTGTTTGCAATACTCAGCAGGGTGTATGACCCACCCTCCGTCCCTCTTTTGTGGTGTGGGGAGAGGGTGCAGGTCCCTCGGGCTGTGTGTGGCTGGCCACGGCCCTGGACCTCAAAGCTCATGAAGAGTTCACCAACAGGAGAGGCCAGCCCCCCGCAGTTTGGGCCCAGCGCTGGCCAGGGAGTCCCACAGCGCCACCTGCCTGTCTGGGGAATGCTTCTTGAAGGGACCTTAATCCAAGGTCCCAGGACAGTGTAGGGCCCAGGACCAGTACAGGATGAGGCTGGTGGGGCAGCCAGCCCCTAGGCAAAGGCAGGGGAGTTGGTGGCAGGATGGAGGTGGGGACAGAGCTCCCTCTCCAGTGCCGGCACATGGGAGGTAGCCAGGGTTAATCATTCCCGCATGGCCTTGACCCCACCTGGGCTGACCGATTCGCTCCCGCCTCCCGCTGCCCCTCTCGCCAACTCAGGAGGAGCCATGGGGCGCTGGGCCTGGGTCCCCAGCCCCTGCCCCCCGCCTGGGCTGTGTGCCTTCCTGCTGCTGCTGCTGCTGCTGCTGCCTCGGGGGACCCAGCCCCAGGCCAGAGGGGTGAGCGCCGCTGCTCCCAGGCAGTGTGGCCAAGGGCTCCCTGTGCGCACCGCAGGCTCCTGGGCTTCAGCCAGAGGGACGGCTCCCCGGGCGGGGGAATGGGCTGGGGCCCAGGTGAGGGGGGGGTGAGAGTCGGCCTTCAGGGCTGAGGTGGAGCTGGAATAGCCTGGGGCACTGGGTCCCTGAGCTTGCTGTGCTGTTCCTGGAGCTGGGGGTCCCTGTGTGGCCTGGCCTGGGCCCCAGTGGGTCTCGGCCCCTCCCCCAGCCTCGGTAGGTCCCAGTGTTTGAGGTGGGGAGCGAGGGGCCTCTGAGGGGCTCCGGCTGCTCCTGTCCTCCCTAGAACTGACCAGGGTTCATCCCTGAGAGGTGGTATACCTGGGCTGGGATGTAGCTTGAGTCCAGGATGGGGAGGGCACAGGCCCAGAAGAGACTTCAGTGTCCCGGGGCCCCAGACCCTGCTCCACTTCACTTCCCAGCACAAAGCGGTCTCAGGACTGGGATCCCCCTACACCCTCTGGTTTCTGGTTCCTCCTAGGATGGCACAGAACCCCCAGGACCTAATGCCACAGCCCCCCTTGGGGGCCCCATGATCCCTGTGACCCCCAAGACCCCAGCAACAAGTGCTCCAGAGACAGAGGTGGAGGCAGAGGGACCCCAAGGTGGGGAGCGCCAGTCCCCAACCAGGGTGGCTCCCTCCCGCAGTGGCCCAGGGAGCCAAGGTGGGTCGGGAGAGGAAGCTTCCCATGGCACCTGGTGGTTGTGGACATGGGTGGGCTGGGGTGGGGAGCCCTGCAGCAAGGACTGGAGCCCTGGCCTGCCACCCCTGCAGTGCTCACCGAGGCCGGGCAGCCCTGCAGGTTCCCCTTCCGCTTCGGAGGCCGGATGCTGCACTCCTGCACCCTGGAGGGAAGCGCCCGCAGGAAGTGGTGGGTCCCAGGGGGGCGGGGGCTGAGCCCCCCCCCCCCCCGGGTCTGGCACGCTGGAGAAGAGTGGCTGGAGCTCTAGGCAGGGCCAGGAGGGGTGGGCCTGTGGCCTGGACCCACTGACCCCCAGCATTGCTTCCCAGGTGTGCGACCACTCACAACTATGACCGGGACAGGGCCTGGGGCTACTGTGTGGAGGTTGTCCTGCCTCTGGAGGACCCAGGTGGGTGCAGGGTGTGGGGTGCGACAGCCTGACCCCAGCTAAGAGGGGCTGAGGTGGGGTGTGTGAGCTGAGGGTGCCAGGGTCCCAGTGCTGAGCGGGGGTAGGACCAAGGGAGACAGCTGAGCTGGGCAGGGGTCCTGCCTAGTGTGGAGGAGCGGCTGCAATTTGACCCTGGAGATGGCTGCCAGCCAAGGAGCCAGCCGCCCTGGGTCCAGCGTGGGCACCTTTTCAGGTAGGGCTTCGCCCTCTCTGTGGCTGGGGCGCCCTCTCGTGGCAAAGGCCAGCCTCTGGCCACAGACAAGCCCTGGACAGACGTGGGTGGGGCCAGGTGGCCCAGGGCATGAGGCTGGAGGTCTGGGGCTCGTGAATCTCTGGGGACACGGCAGGGGACCGCGCTGCCTGACAGTGTTGGTGCCAGCTTCTAGGATGCCACGTGCCGAGCCATGGGGCACCTTGCCCAGGTGCCAGGTAGAGGGCTGGGGAGAAAAGGGAGGCCTGTGTCCCACCTTGGGGACCTGCACCCTCAGGACCCAGAGGGAGCAGCTGGAAGTGGAGGCCCACCGGAGGCCCTTGGCAAGCAGCGGAGTCATAGAGGGACCCCGAGGACTCTTGCCCTCATCACAACCTCTCCTGCTTGACCATAGCTGCCCTTGAACCCTGTGCCTCCGGGCCTTGCCTCAATGGGGGCACGTGCTCCAGCACCCAAGACCCCGTGTCCTATCATTGCACCTGCCCCCTGGCCTTCACTGGCAAGAACTGCAACATCAGTGAGTAGGCCCTGGGGGCCCGGGGGCCAGGGGGCCAGGGGGCCATGGGGGCCATAGGGGTCATGGGGGCCATGGGGGTCATGGGGGCCATGGGGGTCAGGGGGCCCGGGGGGCCCTGGGGGCCATGGGCCTGGAGCCAACCAGGGAGGGTGGAGAGTGGTTGGGGGGCCCAAGGTGGGGTCCTGCCTGGGCTGTGGTCCAGGGAGTAGGGACTCACTGTGTGGCCCCCAGGGAAGTGCTTCGACGAGACCCGCTACGAGTACCTGGAGGTGGGTGACCGCTGGGCCCGCGTGCACCAGGGCCACGTGGAGCAGTGTGACTGCGTGGACGGCCAGGCCCGGTGTGAAGATGCCCACCACACAGGTACACCGTGGCCAGCTCTGGGCCGGCCTGGGCCCCACGGTGAGGGTCAGCCACGTCCCCCGACAGGCCTTCCTTCCCCACCCAAGCAGAAGGGACTTGCCCAAGGCCACCCAGCAGCAAGGGCACAGGAAGGACCCGGGCCCTGGCCCCTGCAGGAGCTCGAGGCTGGGCCTAGCTTCTGGGCCCTTCTGCAGCTTGCCTGAGCAGCCCATGCCTGAACGGGGGTACCTGCCACCTGATCCTGGGCACCGGGACCAGCGTCTGCGCCTGCCTGCCAGGCTATGCTGGGAGGCTCTGCAACATTGGTGAGTAGGTCTGGCCCCCTGCCCTGGGAGCAAGCCTGGGGGTGGGGTCAGGGAGGCCCCGCTGTGGGTGGCTTCACACCTGTCCTGTGTGGGAGCGTCATCCACACCTGCTGTGCTCTCAGTGCCCACAGAGCGCTGCTTCCTGGGGAATGGCACTGAGTACCGTGGCGTGGCCAGCACTGCGGCCTCGGGCCTGGGCTGCCTGGCCTGGAACTCCGACTTGCTGTACCAGGAGCTGCACGTGGACTCGGTGGGCGCTGCCGCCCTGCTAGGCCTGGGCCCCCACGCCTACTGCCGGTCAGCACCCGGTGGCCACCACAGGCACCTTGCTCTGAGTGGGTGGGTGGCTCCCAGGACCCAGCTGGGACCAGCACTGCCCAGATGGCCTGATAGCCTCTGCCCAGAAGCCTGCCCTCAGGAGGCTGGGCAGAGACGCTCTGGCTGGGGTCTGCGGAGCGAGCACCGTTGCTCTGGGTGTGAGGAGCCCCAGGCCTGGGTTCCCAAGGGTTCCCCTATCCCAGCCCTCTCTGAGTGGCAGGGTGACTCCTGTGCCCTGCAGGAACCCGGACAAGGATGAGAGGCCGTGGTGCTACGTGGTGAAGGACAACGCGCTCTCCTGGGAGTATTGCCGCCTGGCCTCCTGTGGTGCGAGGGTGCAGGGCACGGGGTGGGGGCGGTGCTGCCTGAGGCCCTGAGACAGGAGGTCAGGGGACAGGTTGACCCTGGGGGCGGCTCCCAGTGGCCCCATGCCCCAGGACTGCCCTCTGGGGTCTCTGGCTCTCCTGGGGTCGGTGGTGGTGTCCCAGGCTGCAGGGGAGACAGGAGCACCCGAGGGTGCTGGCCACTCTGTGGCAGATCCTGTGGGCGGTGTTCTCCTCCCACCCTAGAGGAGGAGACTGAGGCTCAGAGGGGGCCCATGCCCAGAGCAGGGGTGGGCTGAGGAGGCCCTCCCTGCCCTGGGGAACCCTGTGGAGGTGACCTGGTGACCTCTGCTCCAGAATCCTTGGTCAGAGTCCAGCCCCCGCCCCCTGAGGTCCTGGTGACCCTGCCAGAGCCAGCCCCGGCTGGACGCCCAACCTGTGGCAAGAGGCACAAGAAGAGGACATTTCTGCGGCCACGGATAGTGGGCGGCTCCTCCTCCCTGCCTGGCTCCCACCCCTGGCTGGCTGCCATCTACATAGGGGGCAGCTTCTGTGCTGGGAGCCTCATCCACACCTGCTGGGTTGTGTCTGCTGCCCACTGCTTCTCCAGTAGGTGAGTGGCCCTGGCCCCAAGCCCAGCCCACAGGGCCACGAATCCCAGCCATCCCCCATCCCCCACCCACATCCCACTCCGCCATTCGCTGCTCCCGCACCCACTGCCCGCCACAGGACCGCCACGCTGGCCTCCATCCCATTCCGGTCCTATCTTGCACACTCCTACTACCATCACCACGCCACCTGTCCTGGGCCTCCGTGGGCCTTTCCACCTGTCCCTGCCACCTCACTGGGACTTGGCGCTTGGCCTCGTGCTGAGCGCTGAGGCTCCAGAGACCCCGGCGTTATTTGGGAGGCCCTGGGACAGGGTGGAGGGCTCCTGCAGAGGCACCAACAGATACGTCCGGGCCTCCGGGTAGACCCCCCGAGCCCAGGTCCAGGCAGGGTTGGGAGGAGGGAGGGAACGACTGCCTCCTCCTATTGCCAAGGTGCTTGAGGGGCGCCCAGCTGGTAGGGACAGGGCAGTGACAAGACTCTTTGGAGCCTCCCGGAATCCCGCCGGACAGGAGAAGCTCTGGCCCACTCTGGGCTCCCAGCAGCCCTCCTGCCTTCCACCCAGGGAAGCTGACCAACCGGGGAAGGAAAGCCCGGGTCCCACCGCCCAGCCTGGAGGGCAGGAGGGAGCAGACAGGCCCCTTCTCACCTTGTGCCCTGCCAACAGGGTCCGGGGGATTGTGCAGGTCCTGTCCTGAAGAGGAAACCTGAGGCCCAGACAGTCGGGGGCTGACACGGGGCCTGGGCTCTGTGTCCTCCAGTGGCGAGGGGCGTATCTGGGACCCCACAGGCCAGGTCCAGCTGGGACAGGGCCTTCAGTAGGACAGGTCTCCACCGACCTGGGCAGTCTCAGCACATTGGCCTGGGTGCCCGCGGGTGTCACTGGGCTGTTGGAGATAGCACAGCACACTGTGGCTCCTGGGCCCAGGCCTGGGGTGGCTGCGACCCCACCAGTCCTCTCTCCAACTCACCGTCCAGTGGACTAGCGAGGGCCACTGCAGGCCTCTCCCTGGGGCTGTGGGCCGCACCTCAGCCATGGCTGAGCAGCCATGGCCAGCGGGGCCCAGTTCCAGGTGGGGGTGCTGACCAAGTGGCCTGAGGAGAGGTCTAGGTCTGTGTGCCACCAGGACCTCCAACCCCACACAGTCCCCCCAGGGAGAGCGTCTCGGTGGTGCTGGGCCAGCACTTCTTCAATCGCACCACAGACGTGACCCAGACGTTTGGCATCGAGAAGTACATCCCCTACTCCCTGTACTCGGTGTTCAACCCCGGTGACCATGACCTTGGTGAGCTCCGTGGCGCAGCAGGGTGGGTGTTCTCTGTGCACCCAAGCCAGAGCAAGGACAGGGCAGGGGCCATTGGCCGGGCAGACACTGGGGGCTAGAGGAGGAGGGGTCTGGGCAGGGCAGCCAGGGTGCCTGTTGTGGCCTCCATGGCTGGAGGGAGCCTGGCCTGTGACTCAGTCCATCCTGGACCCCTCCTAGGCTGACCTCTGACCTCTCTCCTGCTCAGTCCTGATCCGGCTGAAGAAGAAGGGCGAGCGCTGTGCTGTCCGCTCCCAGTTTGTCCAGCCCATCTGCCTGCCCGAGCCTGGTGTCTCCTTCCCCCCTGGACAAAAGTGCCAGATCGCAGGCTGGGGCCATGTGGACGAGAGTGAGTGGGGGACTGCCCAGAGCCAGCCCGGGGGAGCAGCGGCCAGCCATAGTGAGCTGGCCCACGCTGAAAGCGCCGTGCCCTGCAGATGTGAGCAGCTACTCCAGCTCTCTACGGGAGGCACTGGTGCCCCTGGTCCCTGACCACAAGTGCCACAGCCCTGAAGTCCATGGTGCCGACATCAGCCCCAACATGCTCTGCGCGGGCTACTTCGACTGCAAGGCCGACGCTTGCCAGGTGAGCCGTGCTGCCCAGTGGGACTGGACACGTGGGGTTGGTCGGCCTGCTTGCCCCTTGGAGCTCTGAGCTGGAGGGGTCCGGGACAGAACTTACACCCACTGGGCTGGTGGCCAGCACCCCAGGATGGCTGGCTGCCTGGCCCCTCTAGAGAGGGCAGGTGTCTTCGGAGCCCTGTCCTCAAACGTATGACAAGAGGCCTCAGGCCACACCAGTAAAGCTCAGGTTCGCCCAGTGGCTAGGGGCGCCACAGGATGTCAGTTGCCCAAGGCCACCCATGGTCCTTTGCCCAGGTGTCTCTCAGACGTGCTCATTGCTCAGGCCATTAACCAGTAGCTAAGGTCTGTCCCCTCCGCGGCCTGATCCCGTTCATGCTCAACAGGGCCATCTTGGGAGGACTGCTCAGCAGGCCAGGTCCTAGGTGGGGAAGCAGCCCCAGGCCAGATCTCTTCTGAGTTTGCAGGGCTTAGTGTGGAGAGGGGTGGGGCTGGGCAGGGACACATGGTGCCGAGCTGTCAGGGAGGGCTTCCTGGTGTGGGGTGGGTGCCCTTGTCCTGAGAACCGCACAGGCCTTGAGGGCAGCAGGGAGCATTTCAGGTGGTGGGAGAGGCAGGTGCCCACATGGGGAGTGCTTCTGGGCAGGAGAGGGCAGCCAGGTTGAGAGTGTGCTGCTGGTGGAGGTGAGGGGCAGCCGGCAGGCTGCAGGAGGCAGTGGCGAGGGGGCTCCCCTGGACTGGCAGAGCTGGCCCTCCGGGGGCCTGGGAATGAGGTGACCTGTATATGAGGTCTCTTCCTCAGAAATGCCCTTGCTCTCTGTCCCCATGCTGCCAGACAGCCTTCTGGGGCAGTTCTGTCACCAGCAGAAGACACTTCCTGGATTCGCACCCTGGGGGCCTTTGGGTGGGGGTGTGGAGCTGCTGCTCCATGTCCCTGAGCCAGCTCCCAGCCACGTCTCTGCCCAGGGTGACTCGGGTGGGCCCCTGGCCTGTGAGAAGAACGGGGTGGCCTACCTGTATGGCATCATCAGCTGGGGCGATGGCTGTGGGCGCGGCAAGCCAGGCGTGTACACCCGCGTGGCCAACTATGTGGATTGGATCAGTGACCGGATACGGCCTTCCAAGCGGCCTGCAGCGCCCTCCTGAAGCTCAGGACAGCCGTCCTTTCCCACTGCCTGCCTCACTGACAATAAAGACCTCTCCTGGCACCTCCTCTGTGACTCCTGCCTCCCCGGCCCTCTTGGGCCACAGCTTGGGCCAGTGGCTGCAGATGGGGTGACCTGGGCCAGCAGCCAGCAGGGTCCTCAGTAGAGATGGGAGCCTGCAGCCCCCAGGAGGGCCTGGCCCCGTGACCCAGCAACTCAGGCAGGGGATTAGGGCCCGGGCAGCATCCAGGCCACACCCACCACAGGGCCAGCTGCAGACAGCTATGTGGTCAGGTCCAGGCACCCTGGGTGGTTGCAGGGCAGCACATGGGAAGCAAGTCCAGGCCTCAGGCTGTGGACAGGGGCCTGAGCCAAACAGCGGGGGAATGCTAAACCCCCAGGCAGACAGGGCACAGCTGCTGGACGCCTTTCAGCTTCAAGATGGCAGCCTGGCTGGGTTTCCTTTGGCTGTACCCCTCAGAGGGAGAGGGGAGAAAGGGACCGTGGGCAGGGCTTGCTGCCAGGACAGAGTTCACAGGAGCCAGCCCTGACTCCAGCCAGGCAGGACGCCGAGGCTCATCTGAATGGAAGGAGGAGGTGGGCCGGAAGCCAGAGAGGGTGCTGGGTGAGGGGAGGGCCCCAGGGGCTGTGGGGAGCTGGGTCCACCCCAGTTCCCAAAGTCCTTGGCGTTAACCCCCCCTGTGCATGAGGGGCAGGACAGTGAGGTTCCGTGGAGCAAGTCAGGGTGGGGTCCACGTGGGCCAAGGCCAGGCTGAGGCCCACAGACCCCTGGGAATGGAGCCAGAAGCCAGGGGAAGGCCAGTTTCCTGCCCCATACCTGTGGCCTTGGGAAGGGCAGCAGATGGCTGTGCTCAGGGCACTGCCTGGACCAGGTTTGCCACGGGCAGTTTCTCCCAGTGCCCACTGGTGGCCTCCCTCCCTAACCCTTCCTTGCCCTTGCCAGCCTCCTGTGACAGGCAGGGCCTCTCTCCTGGCCACCACGGTGCCTGGCCTACACCTGTGGGGTCTGCACACCTGCCCCTTCTGTGCTGCCGCCCGGGGGCCGTCCCCCGCTGTGCTGGTCAGACTGCACCCCTCACTCAGGCCACCGGGCAGGGTCCTCAGGGGGCTCCGCACTGGGCTGCTACTTGCCCGGAGGGCTCACAGGGCCACAGCTAGCTACAGAGGGAGTGAGGCAGGAGCAAGACCGTTCAGCCCTCTGCTGAGGCCTCAGTGGGCTGGACGTTCACTGCCCTAGGAAGTCAGAGTCTGAGCGAGGGAGAGCGCTGGCCCTGGGAGGGCGGCAGCGGGGCCAGTCTTGGGGCCTGGGCCTCCTGGGCTGATGAACATGGGCTGCAGGTGACCCCGCCACCACAGGTTGGCCACGGTCCTGGCGGCAGCCAGAGTGATGAGGGTGAGCATGGTGCTCCCAGAGCTGCACAGTGGGTGCTCCTGCCCACAGGGTGCTCTCCTGATGTGACTGCTGTCCTCCAGTCAAGCCGAGTGGGCTGAGGCAGGTGACTTCCCAGTGGTGAGTGGCTCTCCCACACTGATGCCACCACAGGCCCAACGCCAGGGACCCAATCAGCATCCACTTGATGCCTCCCTGTGACTGGGCCTTGGGACTGACCAGCACCAGTGCCAGGGGGCTATAGTCTCTGTGTCCGGGGGGCCCTGGGGAGCCAGCAGGAGGTCAGAGGAGGCGTTTCCTGTGCCCTCGGTGCTGGGGCTGGACTGGGCCCTGGGATCGTGTGCCATCATCTGGTTCCAAGGCCACTGACCGGGCCTATGTTTGGAGGTAGTCTTTACACAAATGAGGTCACCAGGGTGGGTCCTCATCCAGTCCCACTGGTGACCTCCTAAGGAGAGGGGATTGGGACACAGACACTTGGAGGAGTCCCTGGGAGGGTGTAGGAAGGAGGTGGCACTGTGCAGGCCCAGACCCGGGGCTGCATATGCGATGAGCCTGGACACCCGGAGCCCAGCCTCTAGATCTGGGAACCCTCCACTCACACGTCACTGCAGCAGCCCCAGCAGACGAGTGCCCAGTCTGGCCGTGTCCCTCACTGAAGGACACTGCTGTTCTCTAGACTAGTGGCCTCCCCCAGCGTCCTGGTACGGCCAGTCTTCAGGTCGGGTGGAGGTGCCTGCTTCTCTTCATGACTGCCCAAGGTCACTAAGCTGTCCCTGTGGCCCACCTGACCATGCCTTTGTTGAAAAGCCTCTTTGACAGTCCCTCCATGCGCCAGCCCACTGGGGCCCTGGAGGACACAGGAGACATCATTTTTTCTCAATTCTTAAACCTGCCTGTGTTGAGCTTGGGGGTTTGCATCTGCGTTTAGGAGTGAGAGTGACCTACACTCTTACGTTCTTGGAGTTACTGTCACCAGGCTCATGTAATAAGACTGAGAGTTTCCCTTTCTTAATCAAATCCTCGGCGATTCTGTGTGAGGCTGAGGGTCCTCTGGACATGGAAGGCACCATGCAGTTTCCTGCCTGGCGTTCTCTTTACAGGATGTTGGAAGCTACTCATTCAGAGCTGGAAGGAGTTCTGGGCCATGGCCCTATGGAAACAGTGACGGCTGGGGATTTCATTTCTTCTTGAGCTCGTTAAAGGAAGTCATATTTTTATGAATTTGTCTCATTTTTCACATGTATTACCATAAAGTTGTTTATGTTGTCTTAGGCTGTTTTCTGTCGCTATCACTGATTCCCGAGACCCAGTAATTTTTGAATAAGAGAGGTCTATTTAGCTCAATGTCCTGGCAGCAGCTCAGCAGCTGGTGAGGCAGGGCCTCCCCCAGCGAGACGGGCAACTGTCGCAGGGTCTCTTCTTCCTCTCCTTATGAAGCCACTAAGGCTACGCGGCCTGTGCTCTCGGCCTCACCTCCCCTCCTACCTCCCCAAACACGGCAGCCCGAGTTCTGAGGCTGGCTCCACACATGGACCCCACGGGGGCTGCTGCCCCGCCAGGCTGGCTGGCTGTGGCTCTGACGCTTGGGAACACAGCTCGGGGCTTGGTTTCCAGTGGACGCTGATTGGGTCTGTTGGCCTTGGGCCTGTGGTGGTGCCAGTGTGGGAGAGCCACTCGCCTCCTGGCTGGGACACAAAAGGGGAAGCAGGGGCTGCGTCCCAGTGACCCTGAGACCTGCACCTAAAGGTCCCAGGGCCGTGTGGAGCTGGAGGGCAAAGGGGGGCTCCTGGAGCAGAAGCCAGGCCCGGGCAGGGGATGGGCAGCGAACCTGGGTGGAGTGTGCTCCATGTGTGCGAAGTGACCACAGTGACGCCCACACGTTGCTCTGCATAATCAATATGCACCAATAAAATACTAAATTAAAAAGGTGCACCACACCCAGCAGTGCCCAGGCTGGGAAGCAGGCCTTCAGAGGACCGTCCACCCAGCCGTAGTGGTTGTCACAGCAGAAAAGAGCAGGGGTTTGTTGGGGGCTGGAGGCCACTGGGGTGCTGGTGAGTGTGGGTGCAGCAAGCTGCCGCAGGCTGCTCCCTGCTGTGTCCTTCTGCAGCCGTCCAGCAGGTGCAGGAGGGAGGGGCTCAGGGGTCCTTGTGGTCCCAGCAGGTGCCAGGCTGTGGGCTGGGGTCCACTCAGGCCTACGGCACCCCTGCACTCAGGCTGAGGCCAGAGCACTGACAGATGGGGTTTAGTTTTTTAGGTGGGGGGCCACTGGTCATTCTTCATCTCACCAGGTGACCAGGGGAGAGTGGACAATGGCACGGGGTGTCTCACGGCCAGGTGTGGAAGTGGTGGTCATCATTTCTGCCCACTCTCCACTGGCCAGAGCTGTTCACATGGCCCTGCCCAAGGAAGGGCAAGCAAGTGGGTAGACAGGGGCACAGTGCCTGCCCTGGTCAGCTGGAGATGCCCGCACAGCAGCCTAGCCTGGTCCTCCGGATCCTCCTCACGTGTGTGAAACCATGATGACTCTGGAGGACTCTCAATATGCGCTGTCCCTGGGCTCATGGTGGCCATGTCAGCCCAGGGGAGGGAGCCGTGGCCAGGTGAGGCTGGAGGTCCAGGGTCTGGGGAGTTCCACAGCTGCAGAGCCAATGGAGGGCCGCAGCGCCCTGCAGCCGTGGTCTCTGTGGCAATGTCCCCATCTGTAGCACCTGGCAGTGGCGCCATGGCTGTGGGCTCAGGAAGCAGGGTGATCACCACCGTGAGCCTCTGTGCAGCGTGCAGGGCTGGGCGGCCACCCTGTCTCAGGGTGTGACCTGCGTTTTTGCTGTCCCCTTCCTGAAGCGGCATCTCTCCGGCTTGCACACTGTGGTTCCAGAGGCCCGACACCTGCCAGCCAGCTCCTGGGGCAGGAGGGCTCCACCACGGGCACGATGCCTCGCTCCGACAGCCGGGCCAGCTGGGCAGGAGCCAAGTCAGGGTCGCGGGGACCTTGGCCCCCAGGGAAAGGGGCCAGCCCTCTTCCTCCTAGCAGGTTGCTTCCCTGCTTGGCAGAGCCCTGGCACCACAGCGCTGTCCTCTGGGCCACACGGAGTGGGGGAGGGGGCTCTGTCCCCATGGTGCCTGCATTTCCGGGGCCAGGGCACAGCAGGTGCAGCTGCCAGGCGTGGCTGGGGCCTGAGCCAGGGCCAGCACTTAGGAATGCAGCAGCCGCCGCCCCTCCCTGCAGGGAAGAGCAAGTGCCAGGCGCCCAGCAGCGGATGTGTCCATGGCTACAGCCCCCATCCGGCAGCTGGCCCTGCAGGGCTAGGGCTGTCCTGGGCTAGCCCCTGGGCCTGCTGTGCAGAGAGCATGAATGGAACTCTGTGGTCAGCAACCGCTCCCTGGGGTGCTGGTGACCGGGGTGCACAGGTGATGGGGGTGCAGGGCGCTTCCTGGGTCTGAGACCCCCTCCCTGCATTAGGCCCCAGCAAGACCCCTGGGTGGCATCAGAACCAGCCCTATGCTCACCTGAGACCTGCTCTCTCGGATCCCCAGGGGTGACAAGGAGGGTCACCCGGGGCTGAGCCCAGCTCTGGGGGGGCAGAAGTGGGTCAGTCCTGGCCGTGAGCCCGTTTCCCAGCCTGCGGGGTCTGGACGGGCAACACCAAGACTCACATGCCCTTGGTAGGCCACTGTTACCCTCACCTCCTTCCTACCAGGACCACTGCCTCTCGAGGACAGGCCTCGGCCTGCATATGGACCCGGCCTCTCTGCTTCTCTAGGAGCCCCCCCCCGGGGCTGTTCCCTGACACCTGGTGTCCTGGAGTCCTTGGCCTTGGGGCTGGCTCACAGATGCGGAGTCCCCTGGCACTGACCCTCCAGGTCCCCAAAGCACATGGGCTCTAGCAGAACCTGGCCAGCCCTCTAGAGCTGCTGGCCTGGGGGACAGGAAACCCGGGAACAGAGAGGCCAGGTGGCCAGCCGGGGGGGGGGGGGGGAGTTGCAGGAAGGGTCTTTACGGAGCAGTGTGCTTCTCTATGTCTTTCTGTGCTGGGGGGTGGGTGAGGGGCAGCCTTTGGTGGGTCCAGTTCTTGGACAGGGACTAGGGGAGACCAGACACAGAGGCTGGGGGCAGTGAAGTGGCAGGGTGGGTCCTGGTCCCGCCCACCACCTGGCAGTCACCTGCACCAGGTACACACTGCCTGAAGCTTGAGTCACGTGGAACTAGAGTGGATGGAGGGACAGATAACCAGAGAGCCCCTGCACCCCCAACCACCACGCACCTAGCCCCTGGGCTTGCTGTGCAGAGAGCATGAATGGAACAGGGTTCTGTCTGGGCAGGGTTCTCTGGGCGCCGGGGAGGCCCAGGGGTGGGGGAGTGTCCTGGGCCGCAGGGCCAGTGGTTATTCTGTCCTCAGGAGTGTCTGGTGATGCCCTGGGCTGGGGAGGGGAGGCACAGTGGTGGCACCAGAGTGGCTGTAGACAGACTTGGGAGCCTGCTTCCCGAGTGCGATGCCCGCTCTGTGTTTGGAAGGGAAGTCCCACACACTGTCTTGCCTGGGGCTGCCTTAAGTGACTGCAGGTGGCCACACTGCCGGTGGGCAGGAACCCTGGGCAGAGGCCAGCGGGGAAGCCGCCCAGGCCACGCGCCACAGGCTCCTTCCACCTGGCAGCAGGAGCCAGCGACTCCGCCGCCCCAGGTCCCTGGCTGCCCCGCCCGCAGCGCCGAGGCCCGCCCTCCTGGCCCAGCCCAGGCCCTCCCGAGCTATTTTGAAAGTGACCCTGGGCTCCAGCGCCCAAGGCGCGGGGAGAGGGCGCGGCGGGCGGCGGAACCATGACAGAAGATGACCGAGGCGGCGCTGGTGGAGGGCCAGGTCAAGCTGCGGGACGGCAAGAAGGTCGGGGCGCTGCGGGGGGCGCGGGGCGGGGCGCGCATGGGCGGCCGCTCACGCTGTCCTTGTCCCCGCAGTGGAAGAGTAGGTGGCTCGTACTGCGCAAGCCGTCGCCGGTGGCAGGTGAGCGGGCGGCAGGCGGCGGGCGGCGGGCCCTGCGGCCTCATCCCCGCCGGCGCCGATGGCCAGACCGAAATAGCCGAGTCGCGGTCCCTGAAACCCAGCCTGGTGGTAACCAGAGAGTGGTGTGCGACGCTGGGCGACCGGGACCTGCAGCCTGGGCTCCCCGGGTGGCCCGGAAGGCCGCGTCCCCAGCCCCAGAGCAGCCAGGGGAAAAAAACCTGTAGCCTCCCTCAGCGGCAAGGACGCCCCGCAGGGCACCGTCCCTGCACCCGGAACTGCGCGGGACTGCACGGGTGGGAGCGCTCAGAGCAGAGCCCGGCTCATGTCCCCTTCCTTCCCAGGGGCCAGGCCAGGTGGGAAGAGCCCTGCTGTGTCCCAGGAAAGTGGCTTGACTGTGTTTGGGGGGCACGGACCGCTGGGGAGAGGGGATGGTCCTGCCCGCAGCCCGCACCCCTAGTGGGGGGAGCAGGCGGAGCCCCCGTGGCCGGCCACTCTGCACCCGCTCACACTCGAGGGCGCGGCTGCAGCTGTCCCCGGAGACAGGTGCCCTGGAGCCGCCCAGGCTGCGGGTCTGTGGGGGGCTGGCGGGGGCATGTGTCCGCCACACGTGTGGCCAGAGGGTCTTCCAGGACACCGCGGCATCTCTCCTCCCTGGAAGGGGATGCTTGCGGAGGGGGGTGGCTGGTTTTGTGGACGGTCACTTCCTGCCTGGGCCTCAGCCCCCTTTCCAAGGGGCTCCAGCTCCACGGCCTTCTTGTTTCTCCAGTCTTTCAAGCCCTGACCCTGCCCTGTCCTGACCCTGCCCTGTCCTGACCCTGCCCTGCCCTGACCCTGCCCTGCCCTGACCCTTCCCTGCCCTGACCCTGCTCTGTCCTGACCCTGCCCTGCCCTGACCCTGCCCTGCCCTGACCCTTCCCTGCCCTGACCCTGCCCTGTCCTGACCCTGCCCTGTCCTGACCCTGCTCTGTCCTGACCCTGAGCTGTCCTGACCCTGCCCTGTCCTGACCCTGCTCTGTCCTGACCCTGCTCTGTCCTGACCCTGCTCTGTCCTGACCCTGCTCTGTCCTGACCCTGCCCTGTCCTGACCCTGAGCTGTCCTGACCCTGCTCTGTCCTGACCCTGCTCTATCCTGACCCTGCTCTGTCCTGACCCTGCTCTATCCTGACCCTGCTCTGTCCTGACCCTGCTCTGTCCTGACCCTGCTCTGTCCTGACCCTGCTCTGTCCTGACCCTGCTCTGTCCTGACCCTGCTCTATCCTGACCCTGCTCTGTCCTGACCCTGCCCTGTCCTGACCCTGAGCTGTCCTGACCCTGCTCTGTCCTGACCCTGCTCTGTCCTGACCCTGCCCTGTCCTGACCCTGAGCTGTCCTGACCCTGCTCTGTCCTGACCCTGCTCTATCCTGACCCTGCTCTGTCCTGACCCTGCTCTGTCCTGACCCTGCTCTGTCCTGACCCTGCTCTGTCCTGACCCTGCTCTGTCCTGACCCTGCTCTGTCCTGACCCTGCTCTATCCTGACCCTGCTCTGTCCTGACCCTGCTCTGTCCTGACCCTGCTCTGTCCTGACCCTGCTCTGTCCTGACCCTGCCCTGTCCTGACCCTGAGCTGTCCTGACCCTGCTCTGTCCTGACCCTGCTCTGTCCTGACCCTGCCCTGTCCTGACCCTGAGCTGTCCTGACCCTGCTCTGTCCTGACCCTGCTCTATCCTGACCCTGCTCTGTCCTGACCCTGCTCTATCCTGACCCTGCTCTGTCCTGACCCTGCTCTGTCCTGACCCTGCTCTATCCTGACCCTGCTCTGTCCTGACCCTGCTCTGTCCTGACCCTGAGCTGTCCTGACCCTGCTCTGTCCTGACCCTGCTCTGTCCTGACCCTGCTCTGTCCTGACCCTGCTCTATCCTGACCCTGCTCTGTCCTGACCCTGCCCTGTCCTGACCCTGAGCTGTCCTGACCCTGCTCTGTCCTGACCCTGCTCTATCCTGACCCTGCTCTGTCCTGACCCTGCTGTGTCCTGACCCTGAGCTGTCCTGACCCTGAGCTGTCCTGACCCTGCTCTGTCCTGACCCTGCCCTGCCCTGACCCTGCTCTATCCTGACCCTGCTCTGTCCTGACCCTGCTGTGTCCTGACCCTGAGCTGTCCTGACCCTGCCCTGTCCTGACCCTGCTCTGTCCTGACCCTGCCCTGTCCTGACCCTGCTCTGTCCTGACCCTGCTCTGTCCTGACCCTGCCCTGTCCTGACCCTGAGCTGTCCTGACCCTGCCCTGTCCTGACCCTGCTCTGTCCTGACCCTGCCCTGTCCTGACCCTGAGCTGTCCTGACCCTGAGCTGTCCTGACCCTGCTCTGTCCTGACCCTGCCCTGCCTTGACCCTGCCCTGTCCTGACCCTGCTCTATCCTGACCCTGCCCTGTCCTGACCCTGCTCTGTCCTGACCCTGCCCTGTCCTGACCCTGCTCTGTCCTGACCCTGCCCTGTCCTGACCCTGCTCTGTCCTGACCCTGCTCTGTCCTGACCCTGCCCTGTCCTGACCCTGCTCTGTCCTGACCCTGCTCTGTCCTGACCCTGCCCTGTCCTGACCCTGCTCTGTCCTGACCCTGCTCTGTCCTGACCCTGAGCTGTCCTGACCCTGCTCTGTCCTGACCCTGCCCTGCCTTGACCCTGCCCTGTCCTGACCCTGCTCTATCCTGACCCTGCTCTGTCCTGACCCTGCTCTGTCCTGACCCTGCTCTATCCTGACCCTGAGCTGTCTGACCCTGCCCTGTCCTGACCCTGCTCTATCCTGACCCTGCTCTGTCCTGACCCTGCTCTATCCTGACCCTGCTCTGTCCTGACCCTGCTCTATCCTGACCCTGCTCTGTCCTGACCCTGCTCTATCCTGACCCTGCTCTGTCCTGACCCTGCTGTGTCCTGACCCTGAGCTGTCCTGACCCTGAGCTGTCCTGACCCTGCTCTGTCCTGACCCTGCCCTGCCTTGACCCTGCCCTGTCCTGACCCTGCTCTATCCTGACCCTGCTCTGTCCTGACCCTGCTCTATCCTGACCCTGCTCTGTCCTGACCCTGCTCTGTCCTGACCCTGCTCTATCCTGACCCTGAGCTGTCTGACCCTGCCCTGTCCTGACCCTGCTCTATCCTGACCCTGCTCTGTCCTGACCCTGCTCTATCCTGACCCTGCTCTGTCCTGACCCTGCTCTATCCTGACCCTGCTCTGTCCTGACCCTGCTCTGTCCTGACCCTGCTCTGTCCTGACCCTGCCCTGTCCTGACCCTGCTCTATCCTGACCCTGCTCTGTCCTGACCCTGCTCTGTCCTGACCCTGCTCTGTCCTGACCCTGCTCTGTCCTGACCCTGCTCTGTCCTGACCCTGCCCTGTCCTGACCCTGCTCTATCCTGACCCTGCTCTGTCCTGACCCTGCTCTGTCCTGACCCTGCTCTGTCCTGACCCTGCCCTGTCCTGACCCTGCTCTATCCTGACCCTGCTCTGTCCTGACCCTGCTCTGTCCTGACCCTGCTCTGTCCTGACCCTGCTCTATCCTGACCCTGCTCTGTCCTGACCCTGCTCTATCCTGACCCTGCTCTGTCCTGACCCTGCTCTGTCCTGACCCTGCTCTGTCCTGACCCTGCCCTGTCCTGACCCTGCTCTATCCTGACCCTGCTCTGTCCTGACCCTGCTCTGTCCTGACCCTGCTCTATCCTGACCCTGAGCTGTCTGACCCTGCCCTGTCCTGACCCTGCTCTATCCTGACCCTGCTCTGTCCTGACCCTGCTCTATCCTGACCCTGCTCTGTCCTGACCTTGCTCTATCCTGACCCTGCTCTGTCCTGACCCTGCTCTATCCTGACCCTGCTCTGTCCTGACCCTGCTCTATCCTGACCCTGCTCTGTCCTGACCCTGCTGTGTCCTGACCCTGAGCTGTCCTGACCCTGAGCTGTCCTGACCCTGCTCTGTCCTGACCCTGCCCTGCCTTGACCCTGCCCTGTCCTGACCCTGCTCTATCCTGACCCTGCTCTGTCCTGACCCTGCTGTGTCCTGACCCTGAGCTGTCCTGACCCTGCTCTGTCCTGACCCTGCCCTGCCCTGCCCTGACCCTGCTGTGTCCTGACCCTGAGCTGTCCTGACCCTGTGCTGCTCTGACCTTAACCCTGCCCTGACCCTGTGCTGTCCTGCTTTTGCCCTGCCCTGCCCTGACCCTGGTACAGGAGAGTGGGGATCTGGGGAGTAAAGGCCCCAGCCTGCAGACCGGGTATGGAGGGCTGTGGGGGCAAAGGCCACAGTGGGCAGGCATGAAGGCCTTGGCCAGCTGTGGCCAGAAGCTGGGGCCTGCTGTGGGACAGTGCTTCTCTGGACGGGGTGGGCCAGAGCCTGCGCTGGGTACCCCTAGAGGCCAGAAAGCCCTGTCCCAGGTGCCCACTGGGAGAGCACCCTGGGTTGCAGCGGTGCCTCTTCAGAGCACAGGAGCTTCCCAGGGGGCAGGGCCGGCTGGCCTGAAGGGCACCGGGGGTGGAGGTGCCTGGGTCAGGTCTCCCAGTGGGGACAGTGCGTCGGCACCTCTGGGTTCTCCATGTGCCCAGCAGTCAGGAGGCAGAATGCCCGAGGCAGGAAGGACAGGAAAAGGAACCAGGGCCGGATCAGTTGTCCCCAGGGGACTGTGCAGCCAGGCTGGGGACAGGGTGGGCAGTGGTGGTGCCTCTCTGGGTGGACGTCTGCCCTGCCACTGTCCTGTCGTCCTGGACCCTGGCTCTGGTTTCTACGGCTGCCCCTCCCCCAACCCCCCCAACTGGTGGCCTGCGGCTCCTCCATCTTGTCCAGTCCACAGTCCTCACTGGAGAAGGGCTCTCCCCACCCCACCCAGCCCCTCCCCAGGTTCCAGACCCCTGATCTGGGTGCTGGGGAGAGGACGGCCAGCATCCTCTGTCATAGGCGTCCAGGTCCTTGGGTTTAAAATGCTGACCTCCCATCTGAGGGCCACGAGCCGCGTCAGGCAGGAGGTGGGTGGTGGGCACAGGCCTCTCCACTGCAGCTTGGTGGGGGCCTCTCCTAATGAGGCCTAGTGGGCGGGTCTGAAAGAGCCAGGCCCCATGGCCGCCCAGGCTAGCAGGTGGGCAGTGCAGGACCCTTGCCTCAGCACCCTAGGGAGTCTTCGTGGGACTGTGCTCCTCAAGGCTGGGGTTGCCTCCTGGCGCAGGGCCGTCCACTCCCCTCTCTGGGCCTCTAGGAGAGGGCATCGGGGTCCAGTCCTGGCTGGGCCTCACTGAGACTGGGACCCGGAGGGGCACCACTCTAAGGCTGCCCGTGAGCTGCTCCTGGTACTCCCTCTTGCTTGGGAAGCCCCCACGAGGGACCTGAGTCCCGGAGCTGGCGCTGCCTTTGGGGGCATTATAGACCGGGAGGCTTGGGATGAGAAACCTGGAGGATCTGGCCCAGGACATGGGCCTGTGGGAGTGGCTGGGCAGCCAGGGAGTGGGCAGCAGGGAGTGGGTCGCCCCTGGTTGTTGGTTGCCTGTGATCTCTGCTCTCTGCTCCTGGAGGGCTGGGTCCCCGGCTTGGCCTCACTCACCAGCAGTCTGCAGGGGTTGGGGCTTGGGCAGAGAGGTTGGGGACCCCTGCTTACAGGAGGACCCCAGTTTACATGGTCTCGGTGATACAGGTCCTTGAACCCAGGTACAGGCATGGGTAGCTTCGGGATGTGTGCCCGGAGCCCTGGTGCCACCTGTGCTGCCTGATCCCTGCCTGGGACTGCTGGCCTGTGCAGCTGGCTACTCTGCTGACCAGTTCCTCCAGGTGTCAGGCCCTGTGGGCCCTGGGTCCCTTCGGAAGTTGGTGACTCTTGCTTTGGGTCATTTGTACTCCGCCCCCTTCCCTGTGGGGATGAGGTGACATCTCAGCCCCTGGCTAAGGAGGGGTGGGGTGGTGGCCAGTCTTCCTTTCCCATGGTACCATCACAAAACAGGGCCACACCCAGGGCCCAGCTTCCCGCAAGCCCCATCCCAGGAACAGGATCTCCTGGGCCCAGAATCTGGCGCAGCCCCCGTGGACCTGCCCAGGAGAGCCGCGCCCCTGGCCAGCATCTTTCTGAATCTGGCGCAGCCCCCGTGGACCTGCCCAGGAGAGCCGCGCCCCTGGCCAGCATCTTTCTGAATCTGGCGCAGCCCCCGTGGACCTGCCCAGGAGAGCTGCGCCCCTGGCCAGCATCTTTCTTGAGCAGCTCAGAGCAGCGCTCGGCCAGCCTACGCCCAGGGTCTGGGGAGGGTGGACGGAGAGTGGGGAGCCGGGGCTGTGGGCCTGCGTGCTGAGCCCCAGCCACTCCTAGTGACCTCCATGCTCTCTTGTGGTGCCAGCTGTGGTGTCGGGGTGACCACTGTGAACACAGGTGGGGTGCTGCTTTCCTGAGTGCTCTTGGCCTGCCCTGTGTGTCCTGGGAGGCCCCAGCAAGCCAACCAGGTCAGCGCCCCTCGGCCCCTGCCCGGCTTCTTGGGCGGCCCCAGGCTGCCGTGTGCTCAGCAGGGTCCCTCAGTCTCCTCCAGGGACACTGCCTCAAGGTCACTCTGACCTCCAGGGTGCGGGTCCAGCAGCCGCTGCTCTCTGCCTTCCTGTGGCCTCCTTGCTGGCCACTGGACCCTGCAGTTCCTCTCCATGGGGAGGCCACTGCCCTGCCTCTCCCTTCCTTCCTGGGCTCCCAGCCCTGGCTGCAAGGCTCTGTGAGCTCATGACTCCCGGTTATTTTTACATCTCCAGACGCCTGTCCAGCTGCTGCCCCATGTCCAGTGGGTTTCTCAGCCTCTCTCATCCAGGAGAGACCCCCATCCTGGCCCTCAGCAGCCTCCCAGGCATCCCTCCCCCCAGATCCACAGAGGCCCCTTAATCCTTCACCCTCATCTCCTCTCATCCTAGAGAGCCTGTGGTCTCCTGTCCAGAGGGCTGGGAGAGCCACGTGCCAGCGCCATGGTGTGTGCAGGCCTCTCGCCTGGGGGCAGGAGCTCTGGGGCGGCAGTCACGCCAGGCCACACAGAGGCTCAAAGACCAGCCAGCCCAGCCTCTGGGCCCAGAGCCTTGGAGCTCTTAAGAGCCAGGACCCTGACCAGCTGCCTGCACTGCAGACCACTCTGCCTCCCTGTTTCCAGTGCTGCCCGGCCCTTGGGCCCTGAATAGGCCATGCTGCCTGCCTCTGGGATGCACTGGCCATTCCCTCTAAGACAACGCTGTTTCCTGTGGAGCTGCTGGGCCGGGCCTTCAGCCACCAGCCCACACACAGGTGGTCCCTGTCCCTCCTTGTACAGCACTTTGCTGATGATTGTCCTGGGTGCTGGCTTGTCTGTGTCGCTCCTGGGACAGCTCTGTGGGAGCTGGGCTTCGCGGCTCAGGGCTGCAGGAAGGCCCAGGCCAGGACAAGGCAGGGCACAAGGGGGCTATGAACCGCGGGTGGGCCCTGGGGCCCGGGTGGGGGAATGACCCAGCCAAGCCCACTCAGTGTTCCTGTCTTTCTTCACTCCCAGCCCAGCTGGGTGTCCACCTTGCCCACCTGCCCAGGGCAGAAGTTGTGGGTGGAGGGCCCGGGGTCAGTCACTTGCCTTTCAACCCCAAGTCCTTTAGGCTTCTGTGCTGAGGGCCTGGCGGTGAGGCTGATGCTGGCCGCCCGGTGTGGAGACTCCCAGAGGCCTCAGTAGCCAGGCCCAGCTCCCAGCTAGTGCCTGGACCCTGTAGCTGGGCTTTCTCCAACTTTCAGGGGAAAAACAGAGGCTCAGAGGCTGAGGACGGGGTAGGCAGGTGGGGGCTGAAACCTGGTCACCTGCACCCGGGGGATTGAACTCAGAGGCACTCGACACAGAGCCATAGCCCAGCCCTATTTGATATTTTTTAAATTTAGAGACAGGGTCTCACTGAGTTGCTTAGTGCCTCCCTATTGCTGAGGCTGGCTTTGAACTCGGGATCCTTCTGCCTTAGCCTCCCTAGCCACTGGGATTACAGACACGTGCCATCCTGCTTCGTGAGTGAGCATTTTTGTGAGTGTGTAAGAGTGTGCAATTGTGTGTACGCCCAGGTGTGCATGGGAGTGTGTATACTCGAAGGCATGAGAGTGAGCACACGTGTGTGTGCGCCTTTGTCTGCCGATACTGTGACAGCCGCCCAGCCCCGGTGGCCAGTGAATGACAAGATCCCTCCTTACCACGGGCTCTTGCCCAGCAGGGGCTGCTCTGGTTCCCAGCTGGCACCTCCTTGCTGCCCCTCCCTCACCCGGGAAAGGGGTCCTCAGGTCCTCCCTCACAAGCCCCCCACTGAGGCTCTGCCCAAAGTCCCGCCTCCAGATACATCAGTGCCTGAGCGGGCACAGACATTCAGCCCACTGTGGATGTGCCCCTGTGGGCGTGGGTGGCCAGGGCTGGGCCCTGGGCCTCATCCTTGGGCTCTGCCCTCCAGGGTGACCCCAGCACCCTGCACCCAGCCTCAGCTGAAGTGCGTTGAGGGGCAGACTCAAATTGGCCCGCTAGACAGAGCCCAACCAGGACAGGCCGAGATCTGCAGGGGGCTCCGCGAGGGTGGGGTCCTGCGTAGGCTTAACGTCGGGGGCGGGGGTGGGGCAGACCTGCTCCGCAGCCTGGGCACAGGCAGGGTTCCCTGGGGGTGGGCAGGTGCCCTCTCAAGCCCAGCACCGCCTGTTTGTAAATAAAGCTTTATTGGAAGCAGCACAGGGGACGTAGCCTGGCTGCCTGTGGGTGGTGGTGAGGGGCTGCCGGGCTGCCTGTGCCTTTCTTGGTGCTCTGGTGATGGGACGGGGACATTCCCATGAGAACTCACTATTGCGTTGCCCGGGCATTGTGGTCTTGCCTGGGATCTGGCCTGCAGGTGTCCTGCTGGTCCTGCACGGGGACAGGTGGCCTCTGTGTGTTCTGATTCTCTTCACCTGGGGGCCTTCCTTCTCCATGTTGTCAACACTGAGGTGCCAGCGAAGGATTCTCCAGTAGGCGGCGGAAGCCCCGCTGCCCACAGGCCTGTGTGTGAAAGTGACCCTCCAGGTGGGCACAGGGGCCACTGGCCTGCACTCTTCTGTCACCAGGAGGACAGCTTTGAGTAGTTGACACAGAGACCATGTGGCTGCAAAGCACAGACTGTCACCCTCTGGCCCTCACAGAGAGAGCTTGCTGACCGTAGGCCTCTGGTGGTGTCCCTCGCTCCAGGCTGGGACTCTGGTCTTGGTCCGAGAAGCTGGGCCGGGAGGGAGGCAGGTGGAGCTCAGGGCTGTGTGGGGGATTCTGCCGCAGCGGTGTGTGCGTCCCCGTCATCTGGGGCCTGGGGTCTCAGGTGGGTTTGCTGGGCCGGTTAAAGAGGAGTGTCTGCTTCCAGGGTCTGAGCCGGCACTGCCCTGTCCTGGCTGGGCACGTCCGTCCCCCTCTCCTGCAGGTGGGCCAGGGGCTTGACTCCTTGAGTTTCATGTGGGATTTGGGGTCGTGTCAGTGCGTATGTGTTTGGTGTTTGCATTAGGTCCCTAGCCCGACACCCTCCTCCAAGACTGGGCACCCTGGGGTCCTGGAGCTGTGGGGGACCTGGGTGGGCAGGGGCCACACTGAGCAGTGGCAGTGTTGGCAATGACATGTCGATGGAGACCCGAGTGTCTTGGAGGGGCCAGGAGGTGAGACTCAGGCCTGTCCCTGCAGCCAGTGGACAGGTGGAGGCCTGCCGCGCTGCTCGGGTGGGACCCATGGTCCAGTGACACTCCTCTTCCTCCCCAGGGCTGGGCTCAGGCCACAGCCTGGGAGCCAAGAGAATGGGGGGGAAGCAGGCGTCGGTGCGTCAGGCCAGAGGGTGCCGCCCAGGCCTCAGAGCAGGGAGGAGGCCCACGCAGCTGGGCAGGCACTGTTCCTGCTTCCTGAGTCAGGGACCACAGCTCCTGCCACCCAAGGCCAGGGTGGGCTCACAGGCCTGGGCAGAGTGGTCATCCGGGTGGAGTCGAGGCCCAGCCACAGTGATAAGGGGGCTTGCTGGTCATTCAGGAGGGGCAGGGTGGATGAATGGCTTTCTTGGTCACATCTTAAGCCCCAATCTCTTTCCAGCTGTGCCATGTCCTCCCAGGGGGTGCTGAGGATGGGGGCAGTGGCATCTTGGTGGACGCTCCATGGCCTCTTGCCTCCTCTGCAGATTGCCTGCTCATGCTGGCCTACAAGGACAAGTCCGACCGTGCCAAGGGCCTCCGGGAGCGCAGCAGCCTGACCCTGGAGGACATCTGTGGCCTGGAGCCTGGCCTGCCCTATGAGGGTCTAGTCCACACGCTGGCCATCGTCTGCCTGTCCCAGGCTGTCATGCTGGGCTTTGACAGCCGCCAGGCCATGTGCGCCTGGGATGCCCGCATCCGCTATGCGCTTGGTGAGGGTGAGTGCCCAGATGGAGGCCCCGGGGAGGGCTTCCCACACAGTACTGGGGCCCTCTCCCACTTGGACTGCAGGGGCAGACAAGACCCGGAAATGCACACAAAAGAAGGGAAGCTAGTGGACACCTCAAACGTTGTCCTGCTGGGCCTTGAGCTCTGTGCTCTGGATGAGGGGTCCCGGAGAGCCAGACCCTGCCTGGGGGTGATCAGACCAAGGATTGGGGTGGGATTCTCTGGGGGCTGCAGGGTTTGTAAGCTCCCTGGCTCAGCTCCATTGGTCCAAGCTGCCACCCATCATCTCCCAAAGTCCGGCCCTCGCTTCCTCCTGGGCCATGTGAGCCTGGGCTGTGCAGAGCAGAGCCACCAGCCCCCCGGGAGCCAGTGTCAGGGTGGGAACAGTCTGGGCAGGGAGGAGGGCGGTGGCTGAGTGGCCAGTGGACAGGCAGTGAGCTCATGTGCCTGAGGCACAGCTGCCCACAGAGGTGGTTCACGGAGCTGGGCCACCCTGGGAAAGGGCACCTGGAGCTGGGGCCCTGGGGCTCTGCAGTGTGGAGGGGAGGCCTGAGCCAGGCCCCTTGCGAGGCGGGGGATGGCAGAGCCAGGACTCGGCCCAGCGAGGCACAGGCCTTGGGCACTGAAGGCCCGAGTGACAAGCACTACAGCCTCTCAGGCCTTGTTCTCTGAAACACCAAGATGGGGCCACCCGTCCAGGTGAGCCCCTCCAGGGTGAGCCAACTCCAGGCTGTCGGCCACGGCAGGTTCTGCCTGTCCGTCTGCACACCTGGTGTCCTTCCTGGGCTCTCTGCAGGACTTCAGTTCTCACATACCACAGTCACACTTCAAGGCCCACCGTGAGCTGCCCACCCTGCCCGACCTAAGGCCAGACCTGGGGCATGGCTAGAGGACCCTGCCTTCCCAGGAAGCTCACAGTGGGGTTCTGGTGTGGCTCTGCCATGACCCATTATCTGGGTGGGGCAGTGCCCACCCCACTGGGGAGGGGGGCTGCCCAGGCACCTGTGGAGACACCCTGAGAGGAATCCTGAAGAGGGTGGGGGGTGGGCTCCGGGGGATGGTCAAGGCCACAGCCTGGAGGAGCTGGGGACCCTGTGGCTGTGGGGAAGGAGATGGGGTGGGCTGGGGCCAGGGGTGGGCACCCGCAGGCAGGGGGCCGTCACTCAGGGTGCGGTCTACTTTCTGAGGTGGGGAGAGGGAGGCGGGAAGAGCTCACGGCTGTCCTCATCTCAGGAGCTTCCAGGGGAGGGGCCCAGCTGGGGTGGCGGGAGGCCAGGGGAGGAGAGGGGACCACCATCCAGAGAGCACCCACGGCCAGGCTGGCCTCCAGCGCAGGCTACAGTAGATGGTCCCCACCTTCCACACGCTGAGCCTCAGTCTCCCAGTCCATGGCTGCCAGGGCGGGGCGGTTCCAGGGAGGTGCGCTGCGCACAGGTCCTGACCCCCTGCTGATGGGCCCTGTCCTCCCCAGAGCCCCCTGAGGCCGTGACTGTGTGGCTGGGACGGGAGGGGGTGCCAGAGGCCAGGCCCCTCCCAGAGCTCACCCTAGGCAGCCCCTGAAAGATGGGAGGGAGGTCAGTGGGCCATGGCAGGCAGCCCACTGCCTCCTGCTGCCCAGCTGGGTGGTCCCCTGGCCAGGAGAGCATCTGCGGGGCCTCCCCTGCCCAGGCCTGGGTGCCACATGCCCACCCTCCCTGGGTGATGCGCTTCGCCCCTGCCGCCCCAGTGCACAGGTTCCATGTGACAGTGGCTCCCGGCACCAAGCTGGAGAGCGGTCCGGCCACCCTCCACCTCTGCAATGACGTCCTGGTCCTGGCCAGGGACATCCCTCCGGCCGTTGTGGGGCAGTGGAAGCTGCCTGACCTCCGGCGCTACGGGGCTGTGCCGAGTGGATTCATCTTCGAAGGCGGGACCAGGTGTGGCTACTGTAAGTACGGGGTTACGTGGGGCGCAGCACGGGGGTCCGCCTCGGGCCCCACTCAGGAGGCCTGGCCCTGGGGCTGCTCTCCTTCCTGTGGTGCCTGGGGGAGGGAGCAGAGGGCTTCTGGGTCTCAGAGCCAGGCCCAGGGTCTCAGCCATTCCTGGCCTGTGTGTGAGGTCACCGAGCGGCAGAGCCTCCTGTTCAGACTGAATGGGAAAAAAAGTTAATGGAAGCATTTTGCGAGGGCCAGTGAGCCACCCGTGGGTGCCACATGCAGAAAACACATCGAGGACCAAGGTTTCTCCTGGACCCATCAGCCACTGGCCCCCTGGGCCACCTGGAGCTGTCCTCTGTGCAGTGGGATGGCCAGGCCATGGGAAGGGGTGGGCCTGGGCCCCAGGTTTGTGACAGCTGGACACCCGGGCCCTGATCCATGCTGAGTGACCGGCCAGGAGGGAAGCAGGGCCAGCGTCTGGCCACCAGGTCTAGGGGCTGAGTGGGTGGTGGGTACTGAGGGGGGGTGCTTCACTCAGAGCCTGAGGTGCCCCCTGTGGCACGGTGGGGACAGACCTGCAGGCACCGCAGGAGGGAAGAGAACCCTAGTCCCCTCTCCAGAGAGGCTGCTGTCCGTGCTGGCTGTCATGCGGTGTGGCCTCCTGGGGCCTGGGTGACCACAGTCAGCGTGCTCTGTGGGAGGAGTGGGGCCTGGTGAGTGTGGGCCTGGCGCCAGCTGGGCTCCCGGGCCCTGATGGGCACCCTCTGGGTGGAGGAGCGTGGGAGTGCACAGCCACCCTGCTCCTGCTCTCGTAGCTTCTTGGCAAAGGGAGTCGATCCCGGCCGCGTCAGGAGTGCGGTTGGCATGGAGGTGGGTGGGAAGGGCGTGGCCCTCACCTGGTACTCGTAAGGCACCACACACCTGGCTCGGTGCGGCTGGGTCCCTGAGGGTTCACTGGCCACCGGCTGTAGCAACACCTCCATCTCTGGGCAAAGCGAATGCAGATGTGGACGCAGGTGGTGCTGGGTGCTGCCCACTTGGCCCCAAATGGCTCAGACTTGGGGCAGCCTCTTCTTCCTTGGGAGCCCCTTGACGGCGGGGGGGCGGGTGGTTCTAGGAGCTGCTCCAAGCATCTGAGCAGGGAGACCGTGTCCTTGTTTCTCCGTGGAGTTCCCAGGTATCGGCTGCCACAGTCAGTGGTGGTGCTGGTGAGGCGCCTCCCATGGGGCAGTGCGAGGCTGTTTCCTTGGAGACCTGCTGGTTGGTCCTGGACAGGACGGAGTAGGGCCCCCTGGGTGTTTTTCCTCTAGACCTCAGAATTTGGAATCCTCTCTCTTGGTGTGGGTAGGCCCCTTTCCCCCATAACCCACCCAGCATGGACCAGTGGCTCCCGGGGCAGAGGTCCGGCCTGTGGGCTTCCAGAAAACCAGGTGAACTCAGGGGAATGTCTGTGCTGCACACAGCCCTGGGTCAGCTCCTCGCTGCAAGAATCTGCCTGCAACTGCACGGCTGGGTGCCGGGCGGCCTGGCCCCGGCTCCGACACTCTTGGGATTCTGTCTCTCCCAGCTCCAGGCCTTGCTCAGACCCATGGGTCACTGAGAGCTGAGCCCTGGAGTGTGCAGGTCACCAGTGGTGGCTCTGAGGGCAGGCTGAGGGCCCTGCCACTCTGCTCGCTCCTTCCTTCCGGCGGGACAGGCTGCCGGCTGCTCTGGCTGGGGGACTGGGGTCTAGATGCCACAAACCCCCTCGGCCCAGCGGAGACATGGGTGCAGCGAGGGCTGCTGGTGGTGGCCGAGGGTCATCACCTGCCACACGTGGGCAGACCTGGCCATCCTGGAGAGGACCTGCAGGCTAGGAGGGCCCTGGGGCTTCTGTCCATGTCTTGGGGCTGCTGTAGCAGGTGACCACAAACTCAGTGACCTTCATAGTCTGGGGTCAGAAGTCCCAAATCCAAGGCCAGCAGGACCTGACTTCGGGCTCTGGGGAACTGGCCGCCTTCTCACAGCCTGCCGAGCTGTGGCCAGGTCACACGGCCTCTGCCCTGGTCTTCCCTGTCCCCCGTAAGGGACACTGTCACTGGGTTTACGGCCCACCTGGGTGGTGCAGGTGGTTTCATCTTGAGATCCCTACCCTAATGGCATCTGCAGGGCCCTTTCACATCTTCTACAGGCCCCCATTCAGACACGGTGTCTCTGATTTGAAACATAGCGTCTGTGTCCCTGAAAGACGAGAGCGGGAGAGGGAGGAGGGGTCCTCGGAAGCTTCTAGAAGACCCTGGGGTACAGAATTAACATCCTCTCCCTCTCCTGGCCCCAGCCGGGAACCATGCCTTCCGACCCCCACCCCAGACAGCAATCCAGAGGGCAGAGGGGACGCTGGCCCCGCGGCTCCTTTTCTCCCGTTTACCTGTTTACCCTGCTGGAGGGAGGCTCCTGGCCACACCCCCAGCCAGGCTCAGTGGCGGGCAGCGGAGAGGTGGGTCCTGGGGAGGGTGGGCCCTGGGAGACAGGGGACTGCGATCCAGGCACTGGGGTGGAGAGAAGGTTCTTCAGAGAGGGCCATTCAGGACCCCTGCAAGGGCTGCACGGGGTCTGGACACCACGTGAGCCCAGCCAGCCATGGCCAACATCACCCCGGGGTGCTAACAATCCAGCCACCTGGGCAGATCCCAGGCTGCTCCGAGCCTGTGGTCAGAGGCACCTTGGTGCCTGCCCCTCGGGGATCCCACCCGGACGCTCTGGCTACCTGACTCCTCCTTACAGGGTCCCCAGGATGAGTTCTCTGGGGTCGGACGGGTACACACTTAAGAGGACCCTGATCCACTTCCACTTCTAACTAGGGACCCTGTGCCGAGCACCATGTTGCTAGGGTCACAGTCACTTGGCGGTTGGTGGCATATTATAAGGTGGCCACAGGTGACTCTGACACATGAAGCACATTTTCATGGTCTCCATGGGGCCACGGGCTGGGGACTGCCAGAGGAGGGTGGCTGGGAGGGGCGGGAGCTGGCTGTGGCCGGGCCTTGCGTGGGGCTGTCTGGGTGTCAGGGAGGAGCCCCAGCAGGTGGGAGGCCCCAGGTGCAGAGGTCTGGAGGAAGAGGCTGGGGCCAGGAAGGCTCTGGTTGTGGTCCAGCGCGAGCAGGTGAGGCTGACCCCGGCGCAGCTGTTGGGGCTCTGGGCACGCTGAGCAGGCGGTGATGGGCAGGGAGAGGGCCGGCGGAGGGGGACGGGCTCTTGCTGAGGTGCTGGTCCAGGACAGGGGTGGGAGGGACAGTTTGTTCCTGTGGAACCCCCACCCCATTTGGTGCTCTGCCCTTGGACAGGTGTGGGTGCAAACATGCCGTACAAAGCCCTGTCCGGCCCCTTGCCCTTAGCCGTGGAATGACACTTGAGAAGGAGGCTATCTGTGTAGGGTGGTAGCCCTGCTGACTCAAGGTTCTGGGCTCTGGACCCCTGCTTTGTCCCCACGTTTGTCTTCTCTGCTGGGCTCTCAAGAGTCCACCAGGCCTAGAGCTGCCCGGCTGCCCTCCGTGGCAGCCCCGCTGAGGGCCCCAGTGTCCAGGGGGTCTTCAGAGACATCCCACTGGGCAGACAAGGACACTGCGGCCAGGGCAGCCTGGGTGTTCAGGGGGCGGTTTGACATGGGCAGGCCATGGCTGCCCCGAGTCTCTGTGACTGCCCAGAGGTGTCCCTGAGCCCCAGGACAGCACTGTGGCGGCTGCCCCTTCCCCAAAGTGGCTTCTGTCTATGGTGAGCCTGTGCCGGCAGGAGAGACCAGCCCCCCTCCCTGTCCCTCTCGAGGAACAAAAGGCCCTGCTGGGAGCACGACCAGCTGCTGGGAGTGCGGACACCTGCCGGCTATCGTGGCCCTGGGGCCGGTGGGCTGCAGTCTGACTGCTCTGGCAGAAAGCTGCCTGAGGGGCAGGCCGAGTGTCCCCCTGCCCTCAAGAAAGGCTGTGTAGCCTCCGGGGGCCGTGTGGGCCGTGCACTTAGCTCGCGTCTTCAAGTGTGGGTCAGGTGTGGACACAGAGCCCAGTCGCATCAGGTTCAGAGCTGCTGTGTGACTGGTCTGAGCATCCACTGGCCTCTCGGGCTCTCTGGGCTTTGCTGTTTCCCTAGCTTGGACGCTGGGGGAATGAGCTGTGCCCACAAAGTGCCAGCCTGCGTTCTGACCTTATGATTATGTGGCAGACCCTCAGGCCAGCCCCTGAGGGACTGACAAGACCCTCTGTCACCTCGGCCCCTGGGTGGCTCCACTCCAGGGTCACTTTTCAGCCTCCCAGGTGTCTGGAGTGGCCCCTGGTACCTGGATGGTGGTCTCTGGCTAAGGGGGCTCTGAGCTCCTGCATCACTCCTGCATGTGGCTGAGACAGACCCCCAGGCTCCTGTCCCACTGCAGGGGACAGCACCCACACCTGCCCAAGGCAGGCCACTTGTCCTCTTTGGAGGATGAACTGGGAGCAGGCCCTTGGGAGACACAGGGAACAGTAAAAGCCAGGCCCACCTTTGACTCCTGTGGCAGGCAGGCCACCCTGGTCAGCAGGGTCCATGGAGGCCCCCAGCCGGGCAGGGTCTTGGGCTGGCACTCCCGTGCTGTGCTCAGGAAGGAAGCCATCGTCATCATGAGTGCAAGCTTGTGCCTGGCATCTGGAGGGGACTGTGGCTTTCGTCAGCAGAAGGGGAACGTCCCTACCTGCTCTCAGGCCAGGGACGGAGCAGGGCCAGCAGGCTCCTGAGCCCCTGCAGCCCGACCCCCGGCAGGGAGCACTGCGGCCGCTCCTCGTGGCTGGAGCCGGGGCGGCTGGCGCTCTGCTCCGCATGTCCAGGCCCTTCCCACCCCGGCTTTGTCTCCCCACCTTCACAAGGCAGCAGCCACCCTGCGCCTGTGGGCCCCATGGCCTGCCTCAACTCTGGAGTCACTCGGTCACTCGGAACGCAGCATCGGGCGGGCGGTGGGCTGCAAGGGCCAGGGTGACTGCAGCAGGGTAGGCGGCCACTGGTGGGACGGCTGGTTCTCAGAGGGCACCGGGGGCCGCGGGCCACTCTGATGTGGTCCCTGTCCACCAGGTGTCGGCCTTGGGTTGGGACTATGGACAGACGAAGCGCCTTGTGGGGAAAAGTGCTGGGTCCCCCGAGCGTCCTGAGTGAACTGCTGGCTTCCCGAGAGGGGCCTGGGTTGGGGACGGGCATCGGACGCTCTGTGACCTGAGCCTCAGTCAACGGGGGTCCAGGAGGCCCAGGGGCCGAGTGATTCCGCCTCCTGGTGGGGGCGACAGGAGCCTGGGCGTGTTTGTGGGGTGGGTGGCGAGAGGGGGCTTCACAGTGGCTGGTGGCAATTGTCCTGGGAGGCCTGGCTCTGTGGGCGCGGGTAGACTGGCCCTCGGGGATGGATGTCCTCCAGGCCCCTGGAGTCAGCCCTGCCGCCAAGGTGGGGTAGCTAGTGGGACTGCCACATGGGCACTTGGGGCCCGGACTGGTGGCTGCTGTGCGCAGGGCCTGCCCAGTGACGTCTCCTGGGGGCGGGACTCTGCCGGCTGAGTGGACACAGGACTGGCTCACCCTTCCGTAATGTGGCTTTTTATAGTCAGGGCACTGAGTGTCCTGCTGCCGTGCCAGCTGTCGGGGAGCTTGGGATTAGAGGCCAGGCCCGCTGTGAGGGCGGGGCCAGGCTGGCCGAGCCTCATGCGGGTGGGGTGGCGAGGGAGCAGAGTGCCAGGGAGTGGGCCCGTGAGATGGCCTGTGTGTGACCTGCTGGCCTGCCCTCCTGGGGCACGTTCCTGTTCCCCTGCCCAGCTCGCAAGTCCTATTCCTCAGAGAGTTTCGGAGTCAGTGCATTGTCCCCGGGGAGGGTATTGAGGAGAGCACCATCTCAACCCGTGCCACTCTGCTTGTCAATAGCAGCCCCTGGCCCAGAGCAGGACTAGAGGCTTGTGGTGCCAGGTACTGCTCAGTGGGCCCACTGACCTGGGCTTGCGTCCACCTGGGTTGTGTGACCATGTATAAGTAGCTTGCTGTCTCTGGGCCTCAGTCTCCTCATATAAAGCAAGAATGGTACTGTTATGTCTCCTGATTTGGGGGTATCACGTGATGAAGCGTCCACAGTTGTGGGGGCTGCTCTCCCCTGCATACCCTTGCATGGTCACCCAGAGGCCCGGGAGCCCTGGGGGGTGGGCCGAGTCCCTGGACCTCACGGCCCACATTCCGTGAAGGCAGGGAGCCACCGGGAGGCAGAGCTCTGAACGCAGAGGGTCTGGACTGCCCCTGCCTGGTCTTGCGCTGCGTGAGAGCTGGCCTGCGCAGCTTTGGGGGCCTTTCTCTGGGCCCTGGGCAGAGGCTCCAGGGGAGGGCTTCTCTGGTGACAACTGTGCTGAGTGTCCACTCCACGTGCCGGGGCTCAGCAGGTGGGTGCTGCCAGCCCGGCCTCCCATTCACGCGGCCAGCGAGGGATTCCATTCAACCTTGGCCGGCTGGGTGCCCGAGCCGGGGCACGTGGCCTGGGGCCTCCCTGCTGACTCACTGCCCAGGCCTCTCCTGGGTGTGGAGGCCCCGAGCAGGTCCTCCGCCCAAGTGACCCCAGGCTGATGGCACGGGTCCTTCCTTCTACTGAGTGGGCAGCAGGGGAGGCAGCCCAGGCACAGCCATGACCTCAGGTGCATCTTTCTATGACAAGGCTGGGGAGAAGGGAGGCTGCTCACTGTGGGGAGGTCAGCCCTGGCCCCTTGAAGGCCGTCTGTGGGGCAGATGCCTTCTGTGTGGGTGAGGAGCTGAGGTGAGGGCCACTGGTGTGACTGGGGTCAGTGGTGGCCATTCTGGGATGTGAGCCCCGCTCCTGGACACCCAAGGGAGCCCTGACTGGACATGCCTCCTCCACTCAGAACCACTCTGGGAGGGGCCTCTGGTCTTCTGGTGCATTCGAGGAAACCGAGGCACAGAGGGCTGGAGCTGACCACTCAACTGCCTGTGGCCGAGGGCGGCTTGAAGCGGCCTTGGTGGAGGGACGCATCCTTGGACTGTGCGTCCAGGACAGGACACCTCGTTGGTGCAGGATTACTGTGCAGCATCTGCGCAGCGAGGCCTGGGGGAGGGTGCCCCCGAGCTGCCCTGCCGTGTCCCCAGACAGTGCCCAGATGCAGCCACAGCCCCGGGCCCCGGGGATGGCCCTGTGGGGAGCCCTTCAGGCCTGGTGCCTGCAGCCTGTGGCCGCTGTGACAGCATGTGTGTCTGAAGTGTGCGTGGGGTTTCTGGGTGCAGAGGGACAGGTCCAGGGCTCTGGGGACGTGGCTTCACAGGCCAGGGGAGCCTGGATGTGCAGCCCCACCCCGTCTGCAGACCCTGTGCCCACTCTGCCAGGGAGCCCCCAGCCCGTGCTGGGCCAGGCTGACCTCGCCTCGCTGTCCTCCTTCTGCAGGGGCAGGGGTCTTCTTCTTGTCCTCCGCCGAGGGAGAGCAGATCAGCTTCCTGTTCGACTGCATCGTCAGAGGCATTTCCCCAACCAAGGGCCCCTTCGGGCTGCGGCCAGCCCTCCCAGGTGTGTGCGGGAGTGTGGCCTGGTGAGGTCAGATGGGGAGGCCATGCTTGGGGTGGGGCCACTGGTGTCCAGTGGCCATCCTGACTCAACCCAGTTAGTTGGCTGTCCTTTCCTGGCCTGGGTTGTGCCACCATGCTGCTGGGCAGCCTGGGGTTCTGAGGGGTCAGCTAGTGTGTCTTGGGGTGTGGATCACACCTGCAGATACTTCCTCCATGGGCTCTGAGCCACTGGGACAGTAGTTGGGACAGTTTAGCCACAGCTGCCCCTGGCTGGACAGTCACAGGGCTGTGATCTGGAGGCCGCCCCCATGGTGCATCGAGGAATCTTCCTGAGGTCGCTGGCTCGTGGGCAGCTGATCTGACTCTGTGGCTCCGGGTTAGGAGGCGGGAGCAGCCCGGAAGTTGGCTGGGGCGTGGGTCTCAGGGTGGGCAGTCAGGGTGGGCAGTTGGGGTGGGCACCAGGGCTGCACTAAGCAGGCTTCTTGTCCCTCCGTGCTCCCTGCTTGCTGCTGGGTGTCCTGCTTCAGCAGGACTCTAATCAGGGATGTTGCTGGGTCAAGTGGCCACATGGTCCAGGTACTGAGGGGCCCAGAGCAGGGTTGGGCTCCTTCAGGGTCCAGCAGGTCCGGGCAGGATGAGCTCTGGCTCCCCTGGCCCCAGCAGGGACAGCCCTTGTCCATGATCTAGCTGTAGCCACATGGTGGGCAGAGAGCTCACGTCGGCTGCCCCGTCCTGTGGGCAGGAGAGCAGAGGTTCCCACGAGGACGGAGTGGCAACAATGAGCTGCCCACCCCAGAGCAACTGCAGCTGGGGAGCTGCTGAGGAGGGCGGGTGCCCAGGCCAGAGCCCTTCCTGCTTCCCTGGGGCTCGCCTGGACAGTGCAGCAGCGCCACCTGCTGGTGTCCTGCCCTGAGGTTGCAGGCCGACCTGAGTGGTGTGTGCTCAGGGCCTGGAAGTGGACAGTGCATCTCCCCCAGAGGCCCTGCTGTCCTGCTCACAGGCAGCAGGTCTGCCAGGTGCCCTCAAATCTGGACGTGGGACTCTGTGGCTGCCAGGGTCCTGGTTCAGGAGGGACTTGGGCTTCGGTGGACTGGCTGTGGGCAGCAGGTACGTGGGACCCGCGAGGGATGACACCCCGCCTGGGTGGGAAAAGGCTCCTGCCTCCCAGGTTCAGAAAACACACAGGTGATGGCCAGAGAGGTCGAATCCCCAGGCCTCTGCCATGAGCAGAGCTGCAGTGCCAAGGGTCAGCAGGTGGCGAGGAGCCTGGGGTGCCAAACAGGGCTCAGCCCAAGCGCCCCAGCACAGCGGGCAGCCACAGGGCTGGAGTGGCGTCTCACTGAGACAGAGGGGGAGCCCTGTTGGGAGTGGGTGCCGCAGACCAGGTGAGCAGATCTCTTGTGGAATGGGGTCAGCAGGACAGAGAGGGCCCGTTGTTTGGGAGAGAGCCTGATACCTTGGTGGGGTGGCGAGGGAGTGCAGCTGGCTCAGAGGGCTGTTCATGGACAGGGGACCCAAGCTGGAGATTGGGGCTGTCCATAGGCACAGGGGCCCAAGGTGGGCAGAGGGATGACTGTCCCAAGGGGCCCAGGCTGGGCCACAGGGACCTGAATGGGGCATTCTGTGGGTAGTGCCCGGAGCTGGGGCTGCAGTGCAGGAGGATCTGGGGCTGAAGCTGGCCACCTCTGCCGCAGTCTGGCTGGGCACAAATCACGAGCCACTCAAGCAGGAACAAACTTTATTTTCCGAACTCCCGCAAACGCCACCCACGCGGCCCTCTTAGGCACATCACACACCAACCGGAACTCCCCGGGAACTCTCCCAGACCCCCACCGGGCTGCGCGCGCACTCACTCTCACTCAAGGGAACTCCAAAGTAGTGGGCACCGGAGTCAGTCAGCAGGGGTCTATATACAATTGAGTCAATCCAGCATCATCTTAATGGCTCGTCGCTCAACCATCACTTCTGGCAAAATGCCAGGGGCCATTCCGACTCGGCTGTGGCCACTGGTGCTGCATTAGGGTGTGCCTGCAAAAGGCACTCAGGGACATCCTGGCAGCATGTGGCCTAGGACTGACCCTTCTCTCTGCCACAGACCCGGGCCCCGGGGGCTCCTCAACCTTGGAGGAGCGAGCGGCCCAAGAAGCCCTTGAGGCCCTGCAGCTGGAGAAGCTGGAGAAGCGGCTGAGCATGCTCTCGCACTCTGGCCGGCCGGGCAGCGGAGGTAAGGCCAGTAGCCTGGCCTGGGCCGTAGGGACTGGACTCCAAGCTTTCCATTCCAGTCAGGGGTCAGGCAGCCGTCTGTATGTATCCACTGTCACTTTTTCCTTCTCTGCCCCGAGCCTGCAGCCATCTGGCCAATCATTATCCCCCCATTTACATGGTTTCCCTCCTGCCCCTTCCTTCCTTCCTTCTCCCTTCACCCACCCATCCACCCACCCATTCATCCATCCACCCACCCATCCATCCATCCATCCATCCATCCATCCACCCACTCACACATCCTCCCATCCACCCATTCATCCACTCACCCATCCATCCACCCAACTATCCATCTATCCACCCATCCCTCCAATCCACCCACCCATCCATCCACCCACCCACCCACCCACCTACCTACCCATGCCTCTCCCGCCTGCTAACTCCTTCCCTCTCTCTCCTGTGCACCCACTCGCTCACTCACTACCCCACGGATATTTGTTAAGTGCTGGCAGCAGGTGCTGAGGGGACCCTGCCCACCATGTGCTGGCTGCAGACCTCCTGCACATTCCTTTGAAGGTCTGTGCTCAGACAAAGTCTCAAGGGCAGAGGAAGCTGCTGCAGGAGCAAGGCTCCTCCTCAGCCACGGTGGCAGGAGATGGACAGAGGGGTGGGCAGTCCAGTGAGGGTGGCCAGCTTGGCAGGTGGCCACACCAGTCTTCCCAGGCCAGAGCATGGGCGCTCTGGTGGCCTTACCAGTACCCTCTGCTGTCTGTCCTCTGGGATGAACAGAGGGAGAGTGGGCCTGTCCCCTCCTGTCCAGGCCTCCCCCTGAGCAGGAGCCCAGGGTTGTAATGAGCTTTCCTGCCCCCCCCCCGGGGGGGCACCCTGGGTTCTCACTCTGGAGCCCTGGACGTCAGCCTGGCTGAGCTGAGATGGGAGGAGGCAAAGATGGATTCAGCTGCCCAGGGGCACAGACTAGGGGAGGCAGGGGCCTGGCCATGCAGGAGGGCAGCAGGGGGGGGAGTACCAGGCATGTCCTTGTCCTCAGGGGACTTCTGGTCCAGGAGGGGCAGGCAGAGGCATGGGCTCTAGGGAAGGGGTGGGGAGGGAGGCTGGGTGCTGCTTTCTACTGTCCAGTGCCCTTCAGCACCTCAGAGCCCTGCTCTGTCTTAGGGGATGACCGCAGCCTGTCCAGCTCCTCCTCCGAGGCCAGCCACTCAGACACCAGCGCCAGCAGCAGGCTTACCCCGTGGCCGGAGCAGTCCTCATCCTTGGCAGGCTCGTCACAGGAGGGGCCGGGGCTGGCGGCTGCCCAGGCCCCTGGGGAGGCCATGCTGGGTGCCTCAAGGCTGCCCCCGAAACCGTTGCGGCCGCGGCAGCTGCAGGAGGTCGGCCGCCAGAGCTCCTCGGACAGCGGCATCGCCACGGGCAGCCACTCCTCCTACTCGGGCAGCTTCTCGTCCTACGCCGACAGCAGCCTGGACGTGTGGCAGGTGGGCGGCGAGGAGTGTGGCTCGCTGCTCAGCCTGCCGCCAGCCGCAGGGGCTCCTGAGCCCAGCCTGTGTGCCTGCCCGCCCGGGGTGGCGGAGTACCAGGTGCCCACCTCTCTGCGGCACCACTATGACACGCCCCGCAGTCTGCGCCAGGCCCCCCGGGACCCAAGCGCAGCCTCCCAGGGTGGCCCCGACCACGGCGCGACCACGGACTTGGGCAGTCAGGCGTTGGCCGGGTGTCCTTCCGGCTGGCTGGTCACAAGACGGCGGGGACAGGCGACAGAGGCCCCAGGCAGTGAGGCCACACTGCCCAGCCCAGCCCCCGGCGAGCCCTGGGAAGCAGGCGGGCCCCACCCCGGGCCACCTCCAGCTTTCTTTTCGGCATGTCCAGTCTGTGGAGGACTCAAGGTAAACCCCCCTCCCTGACCGCAGGGCGGCCCGCGGCTGTGAGGGGCTGGACTTTGCCCCTGGACAGGAGGAGGCGGAGTGGGCCTCTCTGCAGAGGCAGCGCTCCGACGTGTTTTGAGAAGCCCCTGGACCTGTGGAGAGGGTGGGGTGGGCAGCGTTCCCGCTGTCCTCCCCCAGGAGGTGCTTTGGCTGCCCGTGGAGGGTCCAACTTGGGCCGTGTGTCCTAGAAAGCGAGGCTCTGGCGGGGTGGGGCGGGGTCGGCAGAGCCCCCAGGCCCAGCTTCGAGTGAGGATCGGGCACTGGGGCTTTAGGTGGTGCTGGCGCCCAGTGGCCAGGGCTGCTGCTGAGGACTGGCCTCATCCGGCCCCCTGCTCACTCCTGGATGACCACTGCTCCCTCCCACTCCGGGTCATCTCTGCAGTGCACAGACCCTGCTTGTAAACCGCCCCCCAGCATTGGGGACACCAGTCCCGGGAGCCCGTCTCTGCAGGGGAACTTCTCTGGGCACCGTTGGTGTGTGGTCACTTCTCATATTTACCTGGCAGCACCCACAGGTGGGCACGACGTCCCGCCCCAGGGAGGAAACTGACGCTCAGGAGGCTCCTTGGCTTCTGGGGTGTGAGTCTGTGCCCCCCTTGCTCTCTCCTGAGCTCTGGCCGGGCTCTGGGCAAAGGCAGCAGGGCAGAGGCTAGTGGAGCCCTGAGTCCTCCAGGCGCAGGCTCTGGAGGACAGCCTTCTAGAGGGTCCTTTGAAAGTCCCCAGGGGAAGTGGGGTGTGGCTCAGTGGTAGAGCACCTGCCCGACCTGCAGGTCCCTGGGCACCGCAAAACAAGTAAGCAAACGAGTGAGTAATTCAACAAATAAACTTTAAAATAAATTCAGAACGTGGACAAAAGCCCCCTGTGCCCTCTTGCTGGGACCAGGAAGCTGGTAGTCAGGGCTGGGTGGAGGTGCCCCAGGCCATCTGGGCTCAGAGCTGTGGCTCCTCGTCCCGGCTCCGCTCTCCAGTGCCAGGCTGCCCGTGCCCACTGTCCTGGACACCCTGGAGGCTGTGTCCTGCACGTTCGCAGCGGGCTGGACCCTCGGGCAGCTTGCCTGGAAGCCTGGCTCTCACCTCCTCTTCGGCTGACCTGTTGTTGCTCTTCTGCTTTTCAAACCTGACACTGTTTGTATACGTTCTCTGACTGGAAATAAAACTTTCTTTTCTTACTGCCTCGTCTGTTCTGTGTGGCCAGCCTCCCCGCCTCCCCGCCTCCCCGCTAGGGAACCCAAGCCTCAGAGTGCAGCTGAGGCCCGAGGGATGTGCAGCGTGCGGGGAGGGGGGCTTCCGGCAGCCTGGGCCTGGGTGTGTGGAGGGTGTGCAAGGTGTGCGGCTGTGTGCCATGTGGCGCGTTCCTGCAGGTTCACTGGGAACCACAGTGGGGTCCTCGCAGCCCCTCGGGCTCTGGACGGGGCTCCCAGCACCCAGGTGAGGAAGGCTGCTGACCTCCCGGGCCTGTGAGTCTGGGTGGGGGTTCCTCGGGGCTCTGCCTCCCCTGCCCGATCTGACGAGCCTGCTCTGCCGTGGGGAGTGGGCTCACCCCAGCGGCCCCTGGGAAGGACAGGCATGGGGGTTGAGCTCGGACCACACATGCCATCTGCTGGCTGGTGGCCCCACGAGTCACGGCACCTCTCTGAGCCTCAGTTTCCTCTTCCTCTGATGGGGTGGCAGGGCCTGCCTCACTGGGCTGCACTGAGGGTCCACTGGAGGTCACAGGAGTTGCCCGGAGGCACCCAGGGTGGTCTTCCTGCAGAAAAAAATGGGTCTCCCAGGCTGGGGAGCTGGGGAGCTGGGGCCCGGGAACTGAGGCCCTGGTCCTGGCTACCGTGGCCCCTGAGCCCCCTCCCCACGGCCAGCCGTAGGGAGGGAGTGGAAGTTTGGAGTCTGGCCAGGGCCTCTCGTGTCCACCCTTAGTCTGAGGAGACCTGAGTTGTCTTGAGGTCCTGGGCAGGTGGGGGCTGAGCTGGAGGGCACTCAAAGGAGGGAGGGGCCACTGACCCTCGAGGCCCTTGGGGGCTGCTGGGGGCTGTGGTACCTTGTGAGATGAGTGGCCTAGGAGAACCCAGGTGCCCCTTCAACTGTCCCTCAGTCTTTCCAGGACCTGCAGGGCAGGGCTGGGGTCTCAGGACGAAGCAGGGACCTTGCCTTCATTCACTCCCTGTCCCTGGGTGACTGGCTGGCCGGTCTTCAGCTGCCCAAGGTTCTGCCCGCTGCTGAGCAGCAGCCAGCCACCAGCCTTGGCTCCTCACCCATGGGAGGGTGATGGGTGGGCTGGGGCTTCTCAGGGCTGGGGACATCCAATGGGCAGACGCACTTGCCCTGGCTGCAGGTGTGGGGAGCCGGTGACCTGCCTGTGCTTGTCCCCATTGTGCTCCTCTCGTCCTGAGGCCCCGGCCCACAGTAGCTGGTGCAGTTGGCCAGTCAGCTCGCTCAGGGGCATGGCTCCAGCCTGGGTCTGGGACCACCCACTTCATGGGCCTGGGCCAGCGCTGGGTGCCTTGGCCTGCTTTCCAGCTCCCACTCCTGCCAGGCTGCCCACTCAGAGGGTTAGGGATGTGGGATCTTTCTGGTCACCTAGGCTGGGGTCCTGGACCCAGAGGGCCCTTTCCCTGAGGGCTCAGGGTGTCTGCAGCTGGAAGTGGGGTCTGGTGTGGTGGCTCTCCTGCCTCACCTGTCCACCTGCCGCAGCTCCTCCCAGGTCTGCCTGCACCCTGGTCATGCACTGCCCATCCAGGGGCTGCTCACGTCACTGGGGGCTCCAGGTGGCTCTCTAGACCAGGAGCTCTTGAGAGCAGGGCTGCAGGCTGAGGCCAGAGTGCAGTGTGGCCGCTGTGGACCCCGCGTCTGTGCCGCAGCTGTTCAGCTCTGCTCGCCCCAGATGGCTGATGTGTCCCAGTTAAGTCATCAGCCACAGTGGGGACTGGATTTGCCCTGGGGGTCCTATACTGGCCAGTGGGCTCAGAGTGCCCCTGTCCCCAAGTGCCTGAGGCCTCCAGCTCCCCTGCTGGCTGTCACTCAGAGCCACCCAACAGGGCAGTCAGGGCTAGTGGGCAGTTGGATCCCAGGGCCTGGAAGATAAGGAGTTGCCCCCCAGGCTAGTTTACCCTGCAGGCAGCCCAGTCCCCCTGACCTGTCCGTCTTGGGGTTTCTGTCCTGGTTTTGGGGGCCCAGGGGTAGGATGAAGGGAGTCGGATGCACACACTGACCAGTGTTCTTTTTGGTCTAGGGAGCGGCTGCCTCACCCCCTGGACCCACGATGACCCATCCAGGTAGGCACCTGGCTTTGGAGTCCAGCTCCTCACAGCCCCTGTGAGAGGGAAACAGGCCTTAGACGGGTAGCTGACAGGCCAGCTGGAAAGTCAGGCCTGGTGGGCAGGGCAGTATGTGGCTGGCCGGCCCTGGACGGCGGGGTGCAAGTGGGTAGTGGGGGAGTCCTCACACAGGAGGGGGCAGTGGGGGAGCCCAGGTAGGTGGCCCCTGGGCATGGCGGGGGCATCTCTCAGCAGCAACTGCTGGGGCAGCTGGACCGTGGTCTGAGATTCGGGACTCACAGCCTTGGGGCAGTTGGCTCCTAAGCCCTAAGCAGACAGAGAACAGATGGGAAGCAGTGACCTGAGGGGTCACCAGCTGCCAGGGGAAAGGGAGACCTGCCGGGGAGGCCATGTATCCTGGGGACTTAGTGAGGGGCAGGGCAGCTCTGGGGCCCTCAAAGGCTCTGAGACCAGGCTCGGCCTCTAATAGAACTGCCCACAGGTCCCTTACCCTCCTGCTATGCACCCCTTCTTAGCCTGCACCCCTTAGCTCAGTCGTCCTCTCCAGACCACCTGCCCTTGTTCCAAGGAAGGCTGGGTCCAGCCCCTGGTGTGGGGATGGTTTGTGGCAGCTGTGGGACTGTGTGGCCCAGCCTGTCCTCGAAGCTGGGGGTGGGGGGGCAAGCAGGGCTTCGGCTAGGCAGGCAGCGAGCTGACCCTGGCTCTCCCTCCGTGGCTGCTGGTGTCCCAGGAGGAGACTTTTGTGCCCAAGATGGAGTCCCCCGCTCCACAAATGCAGAGGGTTTACAGAAACCCCTCACCTTGGGTCAGGTTTTCTGAGACTGGAAACACTCAGCCCGGCCTTGCTTGACAAGGACGAAGGACACTGAGCTGCCCCCGCCAAGCCAGCCAGCTTCCTGTCTCAGGTCCTGTGAGCCGCTTGATGTCACATGACCTGGACAGGGTGCGAGTGTCAGGGCACTTTCCCTGCACCCTGGGGAGCAGATCTCCAGCAGGGGACCAGTCTGCTCGGCCAGGACTCCCATGAGGTGGTCACCATGACGAGCAGAAGCCACCCTTTCTTGCTGAGGCCTGGCTCTGCTCAGGCCCTTGGTGCCCCTGCACACAGCGTGTCAGTCTGCCCCGGGCTCTGCCCTCCTGCTCTCTGCTCTGGAGCCTTGGTGGGCGTGAGTGGGGGTCTCTTCCTTGCTGTCTGGCCCAGGGCTGCATCAGGATGGTGGGGAGTCCAGTCCCCGCTGGAGGCCATATTCCCGCCCCCGCTCAGTGAAGGCTGCGTCTGAGATAGACAGGTTGGGGCTGCTCCTGGGAGCTCGCTCTCCAGCGTGGAGCAAGCGCCCTTCCCCGAGCTGCACCCCTCCAGGAGCTGCACCCCTTCAGGAATGCAGGTTTCCAGGTGTGGGCTGCCTCAGGAAGAGGAAGGGCCGGGGGGCGGGCAGAGCTTGCACGTCCTCCTAAAGGAATCTTGTCCTGAGAGGGTCCCGCTGCAGCAGAGGTCCCCAGGGATCCTGGGCCGAGCAGGGTGGGTGAGGACTCCTGGCTGCTCAGGTGGAAACAGGTGGTCAACCTGCCCCACCTGGGGCCGCCCCGTCCTGTCCTGGCCATTGGCTGTGTGGCTTGGGAATTTGGGGTTTCTGCCTCAGCCTCCCCCGGGAGCAAGCAGGCAGCACATCCAACCCAGTCTCACTGGGGGCAGTAACGGGAGGAGGGCAAGGCCCACGTGTGGACTTCCAGGTGGCACTTCGTGGACAGCAGGAGCCAGGGGACCTGTATCAGGGACATGGTCAGGCAGCCCAGCACCCTTGGCCAGAGACTGGCAGAGCCGGGCCCCTTTCCTGGGCAGAGGGTTCAGAAGCAGGCCCACTGCGGGTGTTTGCAGTCCCCAGCTGAATCCGGGGACTGGGGTGCTGTGCTCTGGGGCAGGGCCTGCCTTGGTCTGAGTCCTGGGCCTGGCCGTGCCTCTGGGTCACTGGCCCTCCAGGGATGGAGCGAGGGAACGGCTTTACCTGCCCACCCCCTTCAGTAGCGCTTTGTCCACCCCATCCCATGTGGCTGTCCTTGCCCCACAAGGACCCTGGGGACAGGTCTTCTGTGGCCAAGGGTCCTTCCTGTGGGACGCTGGCCTGTGGAGAAGGGGCCAGGGTGCATCCCAGCAGCCTGTTAACTTGGGACTCAACCACAAGCCCTCCCTGCCTGGCATGGAGAGTCCCTCTGTCCCAGCTGTACTCAGGAAAAGTCCCCACGGGGACTCACCTATCCAGAGGGGTCCTGAGAGCCTGTGGCAGGCAGGAGGTTCTAGAGGGACATCACAGAGGTCGGGTGAGGACAGGACGGGGGCATGATCCTGGCCTGCGCTGGGGGGTTTGGAGGCCTGGGAGGACAGAGTGAGGGTGGAGGGACCCACAGAGAGCTGGTGTCGGGGGATCCGTGAAGGCCAGGTGGTTTCAGGATGGGGGGGCCAGCCAGAGGTGGACGGTCCAGGAAATGGGGGAGTCAGGCTAGGTCCAAGACCCAGGAGAGGTGGGGGGTTGGAGGAGGGGCTGGGCCATGGTCGGAGGGGCAGTTGTTTGCTGCACAGTCCTGGGGTCGGCACAGCCCTGGGCACCTCGGAGGACTCACCGTCCCTCTTCTCTAGGACCCCCAGGGCCTGTGGCTGCTGAGAGCCCAGGGCTGGAGAGGCGGCGCAGCAGCACACCCACCTACGTGAACCTCCCCGTCAGCCCCTCCTCCAGACAGCGGCTGCACTACCTGGGCCTGGAGCTGCAGGAGGCTGGCCTGGGCGTCCGAGGTGGGTCCCCACGGGAGACCCACAGAGCTGGGCCAGTCTCAGGGCTTGACCCCAGCACATCAGCCCTGGCCTACTAGTGCCCAAGTGACATTTCCAAGGCAGCCCTGACCCTCAGCAATGTCCGACTGAGCCCCTCTGAGGCTGCGGGCACAGGCCCAGGTCCTGTCTGGCTGAGGGACTGGTGTGGGATGGAAGGAAGTGGCAACAGGGCACCGGTCCAGCCCCTGTCACCGAGGGAATGAGCACTTGCGGGCTGGGCTGGGCAGCTGGGCGGGTGCCAGCCCTGGCCTGCTCTCTGCTAACGGCTGGCGGGCTGCTCACAGGGGCCGGCCCCGCCCACTACGCCCAGATCGACATTGCGGCCACAGAGACGGCGCACCGGGTGGGGGCCCAGCACGCGCAGGCCCGGGAGGAACGGCTGTCTGAGCTGGAGCAGCGGAGGAAGGGGGCCCAGCAGTGATGCCCAGACCTAGACAGCTGGACGTCTGGCCCAGCCAGGTGGGCCGTGCGCTCTGTGGGAAGCCCTCGTTGTGAGGGGCCCTGGCCTCTGTGGGCTGGGTTGAGGCCGACTCCTGGCCTCCCAGCTGCAAGGGAGGGCACGACTGGTCTCGTGCCCAGACCCAGCTGGAAGACCTGGGCCCGCGCTGGTTCATTCCAATCCTCCCTCTGGCCAGGTATCCCTCCTCACTGGCGTCCAGGGCTGACCCTTCCCTTGGCCTGACACATCCCTCTGGACCACAGGCTGCTGAGGCTGCTCAGGCCCCTGACAGCACCTCTAGCACCTGGGGCTGGAGTTGCCAGGGGAGAGTTCGAGAGTAGCTTCCACAGCCTGGGATGACAGGTGACAGCCGCGTCCCAGGAAAAGGCATGTCCCTAGACAGGGCAGACAGCTCCTGAAGCTTGCTGCCCCAGGCTCCCTGTAGTGTGGTCTTTGAGCCACCCCAGGGGTCCCCCCTGCTGGGCCATACGTCCTGTGCCCTGGGATGGAGGCCACAGCAAGAACAGGAGGGCTGGTCCGTGCCAGTGGGCTCCTACCTGTGTGGGACGTTGACCTCAGGCTCCTCGGTGTCATACGAAGTCCAACACTCTCCTGTTGTTTCTTTATTTCTGGTACCAGGGATTGAACGCAGGGGCAGTCAACCACGGAACCACATCCCCAGCCCTACTTTGCATTTTATTTAGAGACAGGGTCTCTCTCGATCCACTTGCCTCAGCCTCCCGAGCTGCTGGGATTATGTGCGCCCTCCGCCGGGTCCTGTTCTATTTTTAACATGTGTAATTCCCTGAAGGTGGGTTCATGTGTGCCTTCTGCCTTTGGCCTGGGGGTTCTGGGGTAGGGGTGGAGGGAACTGTCTCCCCTTAGTGGAGCTGAGTTGGGGTCTCCCCGTGGGAACTTCTTCCAGATGCACCCATGGCCTTGGGGGAGTCTGGCAATTCCGTGATTCAGACACTGGCGGGAAGTTTCCAGGTGTGGACTTGTGTGAGCCCCCAGCCCACAGTGCTGGTGCTGTGGGTGAGGGCTCCCCTAGGACAGTCACAGCCAGTCTTGGTCCTATTTCTTCGTCTGACCCTCCCTTCCCCACCCAGGAGGCCCCAGTGGTCCTATGGGGATCAAAGGCAGCTGGTGCTGCTCCTCTTCTGGGGTTCCCGGTGTCGGCAGGTCCTCCCTCCCTGCTCTGCCAGCCCCACACGTCCCCTGAGCAGACAAGGGCTGAGCAGGTGGGACTGTGGAAACCAAGGTCGGGGAAGCAGCTCAACTGTGGTCAGCTGGAGGGGGACCCTGGAGGCTGCCCCACCAGAACATGGTGGGGACAGGCGCCCGGCCTAGAAGATCCCCTTTGCCCCTGCCCAGATCTTCTTACAAGATGAGTGTGGCCATCTTGTCCACTGGGGGCCCAGTGCGGACCCTCCGCCTGTCTGGGGCCTCCCACTATCGTGTGCAGGGCCGCCTCCTGGTCTACAGCACCGTCACCTCCATCCACAGCCACGCTGGCTTGGTGGGTCACTGGTTGTTAGGCACTTAAGTTGACTTGAGTTGCCCTTTGGCCTTTTAGACTAGGCACTTGCCCTGATATTCCTGGAGTTGCTGCTGGGAATCCCAAGCCAGCATGGAGGGCAGGCATGGGGACAGGCAAACACAGGGACAGGCAGGGTGCCCCTGCGAACTCTGAGCTGAGCTGGGGTCTGCACCATGGGAACTGTGTGTGCCTGGCCCCAGTGCTCCAGTCCTCCCATGGAGCAGCTCAAAAGGGACCAGGCCTGGGTCTGCAGCCTGCAAGGACCCAGGGCAGGAAGACCAGGATGAGGTGACATCGAGGGACACAGCACAGGGGGGGAATGTGAAGGCCAGCCGAGTGTGTGTCATTTCCAGATAGGCATCCAATAGAGCCCAGGGACCAGAAGCCCATCAAGGACCCCTTCCCAGGCTCAAGACAAAGGCCAGGGTCCTAGGATCTCAATGGTCACCTGAGAGCCCTGGCGCCACCTCCTGGCTGCAAGAGCTCTGCAGAGAGGACCCTGAGGTCAGGCTCCAGACCCCACCCAGCTCTAGAGGAAGGAAGGTCAGGCATTCGGCCATGTGGCTCTGGCCGCCAATGGTCATCCTGGCTGGCAGGGTCCCCAGCACTCCCTAAGGCTGCCTGAGCTAGAGGTCACCCTCCCTCACAGAGCTCGGCCTCACAGAAGCCCTCCTGCAGACCCATGTGTGCCTAGCCCCTCCCCGTGGCACCTTGGCCAGGCCAGGCCTAGCTGAACCTGCCCTCTGGCCCCCTGCTGGCCGCCCAGCTGCACATCACACTCCCAGGCAGAGGGGAGACAGCCACATCACAGACACCCAGGCCTGGGTAGAGCCACTCATACCCATGACCCCTTGGGCAGCACAGAAATTGGCATCCTGCCACTTTATAAGGAGGCATCTGAGGCTCTGGCCAGCCAAGGCCATAGGGCTGTGGACCCAGGTGGGCCTGAGCTGGCACGCATTGCCTACAGGAGAGGCCAGGAGGGCCTGCTGGAGCAGGGATGAAGGACCCTGGCAGGGGATGGGGCCACAGCTATTTGGGGAGCAGGCTGCTGGGGGTGGGGGGTGGGAAGGAGGTTCACCTGACAAACGTGAGCAATAGAGTCGGGTCTAAAGAACGTGCTCAGAGCCCCGCGAACTGGTGGGAGTGGGAGGGGCTGTGTCCTACCCCGTCAGTGGTGACCGCCAGCTACACCTAGGGCAGCTCATTCCCATGCCGCTCCGGGTAACCACTGTCTCACGTGGATTGAAGACCCAGGATGAGGGTGTCTAAGAGCAGGCCTGTGGCCTGTCCTCTATGTGGGCTCAGGTGCAACTGTGGCCTGGACACTCGGGTGCTCTGTTGCAGACAAGGCAGCTGAGTGGAACCTCCTCGCGGCTGCCCCATGTGGGCAGGCAGCTCACCCCGCAGGGCCAGGTGGGCGTGCGAGGGATCTGCCAGGCTGGGAAGATTGACATCTTTGACTTTCCTAGATTTTTGCCAGATTTTGTTCTCCTAGCTGACTGTAAAGGTGGACAGCACCAGAGCATGGGAGATTCCCAAAGACTAGGTCCATGTAAGCTCTGCCATCAGGGCCAAGGTGACCTCCACGTCCTCACGGCCAGCGCCAGAGAGGCAGGGCACGTTTGCAGAGGCTGGAGCTGAAGGAGCACTCCCTGGCCGGGACATCCCCTCCCTTGCCTCGTGCCCTCTTGCACAGGCTGTGGACCAAGGGACAACCTGAGCCGGCCCGTGGCCACGCTGTGATCCAGCAGCTCGAGAAGCAGAGACAGGAGGATCTCAAGTTTGAGGCCAACCTGGGCAGCTTTGAGACCCTGATTCAAAAAATAGGTGTAGTCCAGTGGTAGAGCACCCTGGGTTTCAATCCCCAGGCCCCAAACAAAATTAAAAGCCAACCAAACAAAACCCCACTGATGGTGATTTGTTACCGTGTGCACGCTTTGGCCCGGACTCACCCCGGTGCCTTACCACCGAGACACCTTCCCAGCCCTGTTCCTTTTCCGGGCCATAGGCATGGCCACCACGCCTGCTCGTGTCTTGTAATTGGGTATTTTTCTCATGAACTGAAGAGTCAGCAGTCCCCGCTCCCACGTCCAGCGGCTTCACGATTCCCTGGCATTTGCATCTGTCACTATAAAAACATGTCCAAGCTACGGCCAGCGGGAGCCCTGGCCTGGTGCTGTCGGCCTCCCTGTGGTGGCGCCCTGCTCTGTGTGCTCGCTGTGACTCAGGCAGGCGCTGTGCCCCTCTGCTGCTCGGCATGTTCCCCTGAGAGCGGTTCCCACGCACTCACGCTGACGCTCGCTGCCCTCTCATGGTGTGGCCCCCCCAAGGTGGTCTGCACAACCTGCCCTGCGACTCTTCTGTCCAGTCTCCTGGGCGCCATCTGCACTGCTGCTCCAGGCCCCGGAGGCCCATGACCCCTCTCCTGGGTGGGCTTCCTTTTAGTGGGTCCCCAAAACTTGTCTTTCAGGGAGCACTTCCCGAGCAGCGAACCAAGACATGGTACGTGGGTCAGTCTGAGATTGCTTGGAAATACAGTCTGACTCCTTCCACCCTTAACTGCCGGCCGGGGCACCCTTCTGGGATCACTGTGAGGACGAGTGCCGTCCTGACAGCTGGCCTGGAGCTCTCCCTCCTGTTATTTGGGAACGGTCTTCGCCTCCACGGCTCTCAAACCCTCAGCTGCGAGTTCATGCTACCCGGGACCTTGCATTCTGGAGACGTGTTTCCATGGTGACCTGTCAGTCCGACTTCCACCCTCTGGAATCCACTGTGCAGGCCCCGGGGTCCCCGGCTGCCCTCTGGAGCCTCACTCGCCTGTCCTTGGCTCTTCCGGTGTGACACCGTCCCCCTACTCTCTAACCTCGGAGCACCTTATTTTCTCTTCCAGGCATTTGAACATTCAGAGCTGACTCTGTGACACTTCTTGTGACCTCCTAGTTTCACGGGTGCACTGACCTGAGAACTCCTCAGTTGGGACTTACCACCTGCCAGTCCCTGTGCACCGTCCTGGCCAATACCCATGCAGGGGGGACCACTGCGTTGGCACCTACTGCTGGAGACGCGGTGCCTTCTTCCAGCTCAGCAAATGCTGACATCTGTCCAGGCTGTCGTGTTTGCAGGCCACCCACCTAGCTCTGGCCACCATGAGCAGGCTGCTGGGTGCCACAGTGGACTGCAGGTCACAGAGAGGGCGACATTTCATCTTCAAGTGGCCCACAGTCTCCAGACTCCTGCTACTACGCACATGGCACCAGAGAGCTGCGTCCAGGCACGTCCAGCCCAGGGCTGTGGTGACTGGAAGGACTGCCTCCCCCCAGCGCCTCTTCACGCGGTGCTGGCCACGTGGACATGGAAAAGGGCCTGCGTGCTTCCCTGTCCATCTGGAAGACTAAGCTGCAAAGGCCTTTATGTAGGCAGAGTCCCCTCAGATTCAGGCGGTGGACATGTCCATAGTCTCTAGTTCACCACTTTCTCAACATCTCGTGATAAGCAGAGATTTTAAATTCTGATGAGACCCAGTTTTAGTTTTCCCTGGGCTTGGGTTTCCTCCTGGGCTTCTCTGTGCGGCCTGTTGGAGACCCTGCCCAGGGCTCTCGCCCGTGCTCTCACAGAAGTTCTTGTGAATGCGCGTCTCACTAGATCAGGACCCTTCTTGTGTGGTTTCTGTGGACGGTCAAAGTTAAATTTCCCCCAAGACACGCCCAGCTGCATTCCCCGGGATGTTCGGCCTCAGTCCAGAGCTTCCTCTCTCTCTTCTGCAGTCTAGAGGTGCCACCGGGGCTGCAGACCCTCCAGGACGTCCCATCTATGATCGCCAGCAAGATCACGGGCCACCGTGGACACTGCAGGGGTCAGCGGCAGCTTGGCCTTTCCTGCCAGTCCTCACTGCAGGGCCGGCTGCTTTCTGTTATTTCCAACCAGGAGCCGCCCAGGATCCATGAAAAGCTACTCTGGGGATTGGCTGGGAAGCGGGACCCAGGTCACTCTTTGAGGGTTGTTCAGGGTCATTTTTGCAGGGTGGCAGAGCAGGGCGGCCAGGAGCACTCCGCTGGGCTTGTGTCAAGGCTCCTACACAAGTGAGTAGCGCTTATCCAGGGGCAGCTGGGGCGGGCCCTTGGTCAGATCCTGTTAAAACGCCCTTTTCCCTCCGACACCCGGGGTGGGGGAGGGGTCTGGTATTGACCCCCAGAAGATGCTGGCCTCCTATGGTCAGGCCTCCCCCTGGACTCTCGCCTGAGGCCGGTTGGGACCTGATGGCCTGCAAGACCAGAGTCCCTGTACGCTTGGACCCCAGTCCTGGCACAGGGAGCTCCCTGGGCTCCTGCTGCCCCTGCCTCCAACCGTCCCCACTGCCCCAGATCTGAATCGTCTGCTGTGGCAAATGGCTTCTCCAGTGGGAGTCAGACCCTGTGACCCGCCCAGCACCGACCCTTCCCGCACAGCCTCTGAGGCTGGTGGCCTCCCAGTGTCGACCCCGGGTCCTCCCTCCTCGGTGTGCACCACAGCCACTGGAGGAGATTCTCAATTTCAAAGGTGATCTTTTTTTGACCCATGTGGCCTTTTCAGTTTCTAAAGGTGTCCGTCATTTGGCTTCAGATTTCCTGGACTGCACAGTGGCCCAAGGGTGTGGCCGATGCGGTCACCTCTGCAGCAGCTGTGCTTTGAAGGTCACCGGCAGGGGCGTTGCCAGCGCTCAGAGCTCCATGTGCACAGGTGGATGCTGCTCTGCTGGGTGTGTCCCTGGGCATCGGCCTCCACATCCTGACCGAGGGGCCACGCTTCCATCGGAGACCCATAGGCAAGGAGAGCAGAGCCAGCCCCAGGCAAGGAAAAGGGGTCTCAATGTGTAACAGGGGCAGAAGTCCACGGGCCCCACCAACAGGCGACGGTCAGCACTTCACCACGGACACGGGGGCATTTTATGCCAACCACTTGGAGACCCAAGACGAAGCTCCTTGGCAAATCTTGTCAAAATGACAGAAAAAGAGAGCGAACACCTGGGCAGCCTCATGCTGAGGAGGCTCTACACACCCTTCGGGAGACTGCCCAGGTGTGCGTGCACACTGGTGTGCTTTACTTCTTTCAGAATCTAAAAAAGGACATAGCCACAGTGCTGACCCTCGTGGTGGGGCTGTAGGACAGCAGCTGTGGAGAAGCAGCTTCTGTTTCTCCTGCACACTTCAAAGGCACGTGAGCCCTCTGCTGCTGGCTCTGTAGAGGGCAGACAGACCCCGGTGTCCTCTGGCTCCTCCACGTCCCAGGCCCAGCCCTGTCAGGCCATGCACCCCGACACCCTGGACTGCGAACCCCACGAGGGCCAGTCTCTGCACGCGGGGCACTGGCTGGGTACCTGAGTATGTGGCTGGCTCTGAGTGTGACAGGCAGATGTGGAGGCCCTGCAGACAATCACCTCCTGGCCTCAGATGCTGCCAAGGTCTCTGGGCAGCCTGTTACCCAGCACTTCCTGAGGGGACACACCCAGCTGGCCTGGGCCTGTGGGTGAGCAGACTATGCACTGCCCAGAGCCCGGGGGCTGTGCTCGCTCTGCCCTGCTACCTGTGTGCTCTGGCCTGCAGGCTCGCCCTCTTCTGTTTCTTACAAATCGTGACTAAATGACCCTCCAGAGGGACAGATCTCAACTCTTGAGACCTAGCCACTGCCAGACTCAGCCAGCCTCTTCCAGGCTCAAATACGGGGACCACGCCCCCTGAAGCTGGGTGTGGGGACCTGTCAGGGTCTCCCAAGTCCCCAGGGCTGCAGAGGTGAGAGGAAGAAGGAGCCACCATGGCCACAGGCTCAGGCCCTCCTCCTGGATCCTGGGCTCCTCCTCTGCCGTCTGCCTTGGAACCTCCACTCTAAAGGCGAAACCATGCCAGGCATGGGGAGAGGGTGACTGCAGAGACCTGGGGAGCAGAGGCCACCTGGGCCAGAGGAGGAGACCAGGGCCCTGGGGAAGTGCTGAAGTAGTGGAGTAAAGCTGGCTCTGGCCAGTGCGTGGCCACAAACCTTGAGACCAGGCGACGATGGGACGACGGACACACCACACTCTGATTCTCAGGACTCTGTACATGTTTCCAGGGGAAGATTCACAGGGTCTTGATGTAGACCACACCGAGCAGCACTCGAGACCTTTGTCCAACTGGCCCCCGGACTCCAGTCCTCTCCAGGGTGATGATGGCCACCTCTGCTTGAGACACAGGAGGCTACCACCCAGAGACCAGGCCAGATGTGGGAGGGAGAATGCTGGTTCCACTGGGCCTGTGAAACATCCTCCCTGCCACGGCACCTGGGATCAGCCTGCCATCATCACGGCCAGTTTGTCCATGCAGGCGATGCCACCGCAGCCCCTGGCACCTTCAGGGGGCTTCTGCTCTCAGAGCTCGTTGTGCCGTGCCCTCGAGATCCTGCTGGACAGGTCCTGCAGATGCTTCTTTACCTGCAAACAGGGACATGATCAGCTGGACTAGAAGGGCAGGAGTGCCACACCCAGGGCGACTGCGCACCCCAGGAGCACACTGAATAGACGCACGCACCCTGCCCTCCTCGTCACACACTGTCCAGTTCGTGCCCCCAGGAAGCAGACCTTCCTGACAAGCAGAACAGGACTTCCCAGCGTCCACCTTGTTCTTAAAAGCTTGAGTGGGAGACGCTGTGGTGGGCTGCGTCTGCACGGACGGTGAGCTCACCCTGGACCCACTGCTACAAGGGCTCTCAGGACCGTCCCCCGCCTCCAGGCCCAGGGCTCTGCACTTCGCACAGAGCCCCGCCTGCTGGCTGTCCCCCGGCTCAGCATCAGTCCTGGCTGAAGGTCTCCTCTTGGCGTCCCTAGCACAACTGACGGCTGTGTGCTGGCATTGAACCCAGGGCCTTGCACACACCAGGCAAGTGCTTATTGCTGAGTTACATCCACAACCCACTTAGAGCCAGGGACTCCCTGAGTTGCCCAGGCTGGCCCTGAACTTGGGATCCTCCTGCCTCAGCCTCTGACACAGGTGTGCGCTGCCAGGCCTGGCTGGTGACAGGCTTTCCTAGCCAAGGCCGCACTGCCCTCCGTGGAAGGAAGGGAAGCCAGGACTGCACCTGGCAGGCGAGCCCTCCACCAACGCCTGCACTCAGATGGCAGCAATGGGCACCGGTGACTGGGCGCCTGGCTCCTCCCCACTTAGGCCCCTCCTCCTGGCACTTCTGCATGACTTAACTTCTCAGGCTTTGCCGATTTTGAGGAGGAAGCACAGCCCTGTGGTTCAGACCCTGCAGGCAGTAAAAGGTCCCCTCCCAGCCTGAGCCCCACTCCCTGTGCAAAGTCTCTCCTGGTTTCGTGGGGCCTGGTGCTGGATCCTCAGTGCCCATACCACCTTGCGTCCCTGCTCACTGAGCTCGCCCAGGTTGTCCCGTGGGAATGGCTCCTGGGGGAGGAAGGTGCCTGCTCTGTGGGTCCACCACCAATGGTCCTCCAGCACCATCCCAGTCTCGCCCCAGTGTGGCGAGATTTGGACAGGACACAGCAGTGGCGGATTTGGGTCGCACCAGCAAGGGCCTGCACTCTGTGGGCCAGGAGGCCAGGCTCCATGCCGTGGGTTCCTGAGGCCTCTCAGGGCAGCTGCCCTGCAGCACTGTGGGGGGTGGCCATGTGGGTAGGGGCGGCCCTGAGTGGGCTGACAGGCACAGGCCAGGCGGCACCCACCTTGTAGCCCAGCTCCTGGGTCTTGCCCTGCAGCAGCGCGTGCCTCTCCCTGCTGCGGCCGATGTGCTCGCTGTCGCCGAAGCTCTCCACGTGCTTCAGCTTCTGGTGTGAGACCTCCAGCTGCTTCTGGTAGTGGCTGTGCTTTTCGATTTTGGCCTCAAAGTGCTTGAGCTCCTCCTGGAAGGTTTTGACACTCACTTTTCTCCAATGTAACCCTGGGCACCTGAGGGCCTGTCTCTGGGCAAGGACGGTCTCACTGGGAGCCGGGTCAGTGCAGGAAGTGGCTCAGGCTGCTGTGGCCGGCAGTCATGAAGCAGCATGCTTGAGGGCAGTGTGGGCGGGAGCGGCCACGGTGCCACAGCTAAGGGTCTCCAAAGGAGAGGGATGCCCCACCAGAGCCTGATGGCCTCGAGGACCTCGGTGTCACCCTGGGCCTCTGGTCCCCGTCTGCACTTTCTTCACTGCACTGACCCCAGGTCCCATTTGCAGACCGACACCTGGTGCTTGGGCTCTTCCACGGTCACCTCTGCGTGTGCCTTTCCCTCCCTCCCTGCAGCCCCCGACCCCTCCTGCACCATCTTCCCAGATCCTGGTCACCCTACCCATCTTCAACTGGCCAAGGCCCTCTCCAGTTCTGCAGGGCCCACTCCCCACGGGTGACCGACCCGACCCTCCCGCCGAGGCTAAGGGCTCTTCCCAGGGCCGCGAGGGCGGGTGTGCATGACCGCTCTCCCTGCTGGCAGTCATCCCCCTCTGGGCCTAGCCACCCCACCCCAGGTGCACACACGGAACACGTCCTGAACACTCAGACGACACAGAGTCCCGTGGGCCCCCACAATCCCCCAAAGCCCCCTGGTTCAGCACCAGCAGCCCTCCCAATGGCCTGTCCCCCACCTCGGGTGACCCGCCAGCCTGCAGCAGCTCTGCCAGGATAGCCCGCAGTGAGGAGTTGCTTAGCTTCCCATGGCTCAAAGGAACCAGAGCCCCTTCCTTGGTGAGCAGCCTCTTACTGTCTCCTCTCTGGACACCTCGCCCCATCCACCTCCCACAGCCCCTGTCCCACTGGATACACCGGCCACCTCCCCTCTCAGTGCCCCAGTGGTCCTCTCCTCACAGCATGGCCAGCCAGGCAGACCACCCAGGCACAGACATGGCTCATCCTCGGCCATGGGGCTGCACTGGCTTGAGAGGCACGTTCATGTGCACACAGCCCCACCTGGCCACCAACCAGGACTCAGGGCTGCAGAAGTCAGCAGGGGACGAGGGCCAGAGGGAGCAGGTGGGGACAGACACACAAGTATGCAGGCCCCGCCCTACACCAGAGCTGGACAGGAACTCAGGCGGGCACACAGCGGGGCAGACAGCAGGGCCTCCTTACCCGGAATGACTCCAGCTCTTTTTCCGTGAAGTTGGCAGACTGGGCCAGGTCCCACAGATCGATCACCCGGGGCTCCTCAAACTCTGCAAAAGAGCAGGAGCCACCTGTCTTAGGGGCAGTGTGGCTGGGCCCACAGAGCCTGCTCAGCCCCAGGATAGGGTGTGCACACGTGTATGTGACTGCCTGGTGTCAGCGCACAGCTGAGGCTTGGACACAACCACACGTAAGCCTGGGTACGCTCAGAGCATTCCTGAGGCACACTGGGTACCTGGTCTGTCACTCAAAGGACTGGCTGTGATGTGGTCCCTGGTGAAGGGTGCTTCTCCTGGGCTTAGAACCTGGGCTGCCCTGTCCATGACTGGAACCACCAGCTGCTCCTGGATGCCTCTCAGAGGCAGTGTGGGTTGGGGGCTGTGCAGAAGTTACTTGGCATTGGTCAGGGCTGTCCATCAGAGACAGGTCCAGAGTGGGGGTTGGGCTGTTCACCTTTTTGCTCCTAAGCAGACCAGGTGGCTCCTTGACCTTGATGGGCCCATGTGGGAATACAGTGAAGCTGCCCAGCATGGGTCACCAGCCTCTGCTCACCTGGCCTGCCTGTGAGCCACATGGTGCCTGCTACTCCTCCTCCCGGCTGACCTTCCTGCCCAGGACCCGAGGGAGCCCTGGCTTGTGGGGAGAGGGCTGGAGGACAAAGTGCAAGGGCAGGAGAAACCAAGGAGCTGCCCGGACGCAGCTGCACGAGGAGACATTTTGACGGGGGCGTGGGGCAGGGGTCAGCATCACCACCCACCATGCCCACTGTGGCCAAGCTCTCTGGCTCCTAATAACCCAGGAATGGCAAATCTGCCAGGTGGTATTATCACTTCCACAGGAGGGAGAGATGGTGACACTCTTGCCCAAGGGCACGCAGGTGGCAGAAGTAAAACAAAACCAAGGGGAGCTGGGCCTGGCCCTGCAGGACACATGCGCCCCTGTGCTGGGTGCCGCCTCTCGTCTTGAGAGGCCTTGCAGGTGGTGTCCCAGTGAAGCCAAGCCCCTGTCCCAGGGTGGCAGACGGGGTGGGCATGGAGGGAGCACGGGCTGTGCCTCGTGGAGCCTGCCACACTGGCATGGGCCTGAGGCTCAGTGAGCCAGGGTCAAGGTGAACCAGGGTGGCTGATCCACTGCCCCCTGGCCCCAGGCCCAATATGAACCAAGAGCATGCAGGTGGGGGCAGACCCTGACTCAGGAAAGCTCAGACTGATGGTCAACCAATAGCACCGATCCTTTCCAAGACCTGGTCAGCAGAACTTGGACCAACAGCACTGACCCAATGCTCCGTAGAGCCCGAGATGAGCACACCCAAGGGCCAGCCCACTTGTCCCTCGCCCTGTGGGAGAGCTGCCTCTTTTCTTCCCACTCCAATAAATCCCACATCTTTGCATTAGCATTCACTCTTCCTTGTCTGTGGGTTCCATTCTTTGGGTTCGTGAGACAAGAACCCAGAACAAAGAGACTGGTGGAGAGCCGCCAGCCTGCTGCCACCTGGAGGACACAGCCCCACTAAGAGCTGCAACAAGCCAGCCACCAGGCCTGTTGGGAGGGGCTGTGCCTGGGGCCACTGCTCCACCACCTGAGTCACCTTCAGGGACGGGGCTGGCAGGGCAGAGGCACCCATGCTTATGAACAGCTTGGGAAAGCGGACCCTGGGCCGGCCCCTAACAGTCAAGGAGCGCCTGTGACAAGGACCCCAGGTCCCTGGGCCAGTCCCCCAAGCACTGAGAACACAACCTGCCAGATGTACCCTCCACTGCTACAGCCAGCAGCCGTGGACAGGTGCCAGTCGCGTGCGGAGCTTACCGGCTGTGGGGCCGTAGCCCTGGTGGCTGACCTTCCTCAGGCGATCCAGGCCCTGGTTGATGCTGCGCAGCTTGTCCTTCAGCTCACCGTGCTTGCTGTGTAGGACATCGTCCTTGACCTGGCTCCGATCGGAAGGACTGATGACGTTGTCATAAACCTCTGTGGAATCAGAACACAATGCCTGGTCAGGGCCTCCCGAGGGCCTGGCACTGGGACCACTGTGTTGCTGAAAACCACACCCCTGGGAGAGTTCAAAGGTTGTCTCTTGGAAGCATCTGCTCCTCAGCTGTCTCTGGGGACAGTGATGTCAGTCGATGGGCCCTTTCAAACAGCAACACCTGGGTCCATGGTGACTGCAGGTGGACGTCAGTGCACCCAGAGCCCTGGAGGCCACCCAAGACGGCACAGCCCCACCAGCCCTCCAATGTGCTCTCTCTCAGGGTCCCTACTTGGGGGAGTTCTGAGGGCGAAAGGCTTGGCCAGTCAGGAGGCAGCTGCTGCCTGCTTGCTGGGAGAGGAGGCCAGGGTGGCCACAGAGCTGCTGCCAAAGCTTCATCTGAGCGGAGCGTTAGTGCTGGGCTGTGGCTCAGGGATGGAGCGCTTGCCTGGCACATGTGAGGCCCTGGGTTCAATCCTCAGCACCACATATAAATAAAAATAAGGTCCATCAACAACTAATAAAATATTAAACAACAACAACAACAAACCTGTTTCCATTCACAAAACTGGGTGGAAACCTAAGACAAGGGTACTGGGTGGCCCCCAGCAGGTCACTGCATGGAGCTGTGTGGCAGCGCAGGCGGGGCAGGCGGGCGAGGTACCTTCAGTCCTGCTCAGCGTCTCCAGCAGGACGTTGTACTCAGCCACCTTCTCTTTGTGGTGCAGAAACTCCTTCCACAGCTTGTCCAGCTCTTCACTGGAGAATTTCCCTGAGGTCTTTGCCTAGATGGAAGGGGACCAGCAGGAAGACCCCTGGTGGGGCGTGCCATCCCTCTGTCCTCCATAAGCCCCCAGACTCTTTGCAAGTGTGTACACCAGGAAAATAAAACCCAAACCAGGGAGAACAGCTGTTGCTGGGCAAGGTCCCTTCTCCTTGGTGTGCCCAGACTTGGTGGGGCATGGTGACCATGCTGGCCAGGTGAGGAGAGGAGGACCCTGAGGAGGGTCCCCCACACCTACTCCCTCTCCTGGCTGTGGCTGGTGAACACAGCAAGGTCATCTCCCTGGGGGGCCCAGGGCTGTTCACCTTGCCATTCCATCTGCCTCTTGCCCCCTTCCCTACAACCCAGGACAAAAGGCTGGTGCAGAGTTCCAATCCCTGAACCAAATCAGCATGATCCAGACAAGCTGTTCTGAACCAGGGTGGAAGGGGAGCCAAAGCAAGGGAGCACCCTGATATAGGTCAGCCAGACCATCACACCCCAACACCTGGCCCCACCCAGCACCCCACTCTGAGGTCTGCAGCCCAAACAGCATGCCAGGCCAAGCCCAGCAGACCCGCCTTCCTAGACAGCACAGAGAGCCCACTCCCGTGTGGGCACGGACACACACCAGGCTGAGGTGCATTCCCACAGCAGCAGCTCTGCAGGCCAATTAAGGCAGAGGTCGTGGGGCTGGGGATGTGGCTCAAGCGGTAGCGCGCTCGCCTGGCATGCGTGCGGCCCGGGTTCGATCCTCAGCACCACATACAAAGATGTTGTGTCCGCTGAGAACTAAAAAAATAAACATTAAAATTCTCTCTCTCTCTCTCTCTCAAAAGAAAGAAAGAAAGAAATTTAGCTTTAAAAAAAAAAAAAAAAAGGCAGAGGTCGCAGCCATGGGGTGGTGGTAGCTTGGTGGTAGAGCACTTGACTAGCGTGAGAAGCTCTGGGTTCGAGTCCCAGCACCACCATGAATAGATAAATGAAAAGAATGCAGTCACGCTGTGTGTTTAACCCGTGCAATTTAATAACGCTGCTAAGCACGTTCTTAACATTTCAGCCTAAGAGCTATAAGCCAAAAGAATCGCTTTGTAGAGAGCACAGGCATGTTCCTAAGAGGAAGCAGAGGCTGAGCTAGGGAGGAGAGAAACATCACAAAGAGCAGCACTGTCCCAAGAAAGCTGCGTTCTCCTGAGAGGCCCCACACAGTGAGTGCTGTGCAAGGGACGGGGGCCTTGCAGGGCGACAACTTGAGACCCACCCCTCATGCCCTAACCCTAACATCAGGGCAGGTCTGAGCGGTCATGGAAAAACGGATGGGTACCTTGTGCCACAGCTTTTCCAGCCTGGGGTCCCCCAGCCCGTCGTCCTGGGCGCTGTCACTGAGTGAGTTGCTGTGCACCATCTGGGCCTCCTTCCTCCCGTCCAGACCATACCTGGCCAAGATAACTAGAGAGAAGCGGTTTTATTCCACACGGTTCTTTGACCAACAGTCCACCCGTGTCAGAAACTCCCAGGGTGGTGCTGGCCTGCTTTCTCTTCACCCTGGCTGCTGGGTGGCCATGCAAGACGCAGTAGATCAGCACGCATACCAGCCCCCAGTGCTTACAAACACCAGGACAGGCCTGGTTCCTCCCGTGGACACACCCTGCTAACGTCCTCCTGAACGTAAAGGTGGCTTGTGGGAAAACCAGGTGTGGCCTGGATGGGCCACTGGCCACAGGGTCTCAAGGACAGGTGGTACTGTCCCAGATTCTGACCAACCCCAGTGAGGACAGACAGTCCACTGAGGGGTCAGGCAATGGCCAGGGAGCCTGACAACCCTGATAATGTGCTCACCTACAGGGGAAAGGCAGAGCCAGAACTCCTGGCAGATTCTGGGGCAGCTGGGAGGGGAGGCCAGCCAGCATGTCTGCTGCTACCCAGCCCAAGGGAGTACTGGCCTTGTACATCAGTCTTTCTGCCCCATGAGGACACATACCTCTGGTCACTAGCACACTGTAGGGAAGGCCAGACAGCTGACCCTACTGTGGACAGGCTTGGTGCTCTGGACATGAGCAAATAGGGCCTGGGGCCTGGTCTCTTGTCCCAGGAAGCAGCTCTCTAGAGCCAGGGCTCTGACCTCTTAGCCTACATGCCAGCACTCAGCCACTATAGCTCTGTGGGCAAGCCCCCACCAGCCAGGCCCCCCTGGAATCCACAGCCTATCCGGTTGGCCCAGCCCATATATGGTCTTTGGAAACTCCCTTCCCCTCTTCTGGGCCCAGAAGAGGGGAAGGGAGTTTTCAAAGACCAGACAGGAGACCATAGGTCTCGATGTATCTGGAAGCTTGGCCGCTGGGGGTCTCCAGCATGCACAGCAGGAGCACTCTGGTGTTACAGTCCAGGATCCCTGGTCCTCTCAGTGTCAGGCAGCCTACAGATGTCTCATTCCACTGCAGACAGTGGTCAGGAGCTGCCTGGGCGTGGGTGAGGGGGGTCCCACTGGGGCACACACTCAGCAAAACTTGTCAAACCCTGTGGTAAGATTTGGATTCCATCACATGCAACTTTTATCTCTAAGAACGACTTTAAAAATTACTTAAGCCAGGCCCAAACTACTTGGCAGGCTGAGGTGGGAGGAACACCTGAGCCTGGAGTTCAGGGCAGCCTGAGCAACACAGGTAGGAGACCCTGCCTTTAAAAATAAAACAAACAAATATCTTGATTAAGTAAAGGTTGCTCAGCCACCCCAGCCTCAGAAAGCCAGTGCCTACCCTGTCTCCAAGGTCCGGCTGACTGGCCCAGGCCACCACTGCTCCCAGCTCCAGGAAGAGCCCAGCCGCCCCAGGCCTCACACTCCCGACTCCCCTAGACAGCTCTGGCAGCCCAAGCCAGAGAAGAGGGTGGGGTGTGGCTCAGGGCTGAGGGCACAGGAACCACCAGACTCCTGACCACAGGTAAATGGCCAGGGCTATGCTCAGCAACCAGGACTGAGGAGGGTTCTGGATGCTGGGCTCTGCCTCAGGTGGAATCCCAGAATGCTGAGGCTGGAGGAGGCCTCACAGAGCACGGAGCCCAGCCTTTCCTGAGGTGGCCGTGGGCTGTCTGTGGGGTGAACAATAGGTGCAGACAGGGCTGTGCAGGCAGGACCCATCCCTCTTAGGACAGAGCCCATGTGGGCTTTGCCAAAAGAGCCACTGTCAGTCTAGATGAGGCAGTTCAGTGAGGTACGTCCTTAGGGTGCCCAGGGCAGAGCTGGTGGAGATGGGGTTCCCCAGTGCTCCTACCAGTTGTGCCCATTTCTCATCCCAGTCTCCTGTCTGGACACTGCATGACACAGTCCCCCTGGGTGTGCTGTATGACCATGGCACAGGGAATGGGGAGCAGGTCCACAGACCACACCTGGAAGACGGTGGGCCTGTGTGGCCATGAGAGTGGCCAGCATCAACAAGCACTCACCTCCTGGACAAGACCTCTCAGGAGTGCTCAGGAGGGTCAGCTTCCAGAGTTCCACTAAGGCTGTTGCCAGGCACCAGAGACCAGTGTCATCCAAGCAGAAAACTCTGCCCTAAATGGGTCATGGGCCTGGACTTTACTAGGCTGGAAGAAGCCACTCCCAATGAGGACACCAGCCAGCAGGGAGGGAGACGGTCACTAACCCACCTCCCTGGAGCCCTGGGCTCCTCTATCTCTTGGGCCTGGACTCCTGTGCACCAGGGCAGGGATGGCTCCTCTGGAAGGGAAGGGCTCTGGCAGCTCCAGGGCCCTCCATCCTACACATGCCCAGTTCCTTCTGATGGGGTGGAATTGGGGCAGGGAACTCCATAGCAGGCTCCTGCCCTGCCCAAGAGGATGGCCTCCCCAACATGCTGCACGAAGTGCAGCTGTCCCGACTCATCTCAGGTGTGTCTCCTCTAGCCTGACGGCCCTCTGCCGCTGCATGTGGATTTTGTGTTCCTGATACACAGTCTGAACTTGGCCTGTAAAATGGGAGAAATGAGGCTGGGCTATGGTGCACCCAGACGTCGTACTGTGGTGAAACTCTGAAGGCCTGAGCAGGGACAGGGACAGCTGGGGACAGCACTGGCTCTGGAGGCAGAAAACCCCACACAGGATATCCGTCCCTGAGTCTGTTAAGGGGGGACCGGAGTCAGCACCTCAGTGAGGCCTGAGGAGGAACAGTCTCCTGTTGGACTGAGGAGGGGACCTGCATCCCCCTCGGGCTGCCTGGGTGAACCATGTCCCCAACCTGTTTCCAGGCCATGCAGCTCAGGGCTCTCAGCCGCTGGGGCATCTGTGTGTCTGGAACTCTGATCCTGGTCCTCCTCCAGTGTGCCAACAGCACTCAGGGGACAGACAGGCCTGAGACTATGGCCAAGGTGCCCCTGGGGGCGAGCCTGCACGCTGAGGCTGGGCAGCTGCCTCCCTGATTGTAAGAAGAAAAACAAGCACCATTAAGATTGCGAATCAGCTTTGCTTCTTTTTCCCCGTCCTCGTCCAGGCCCTCGATCTTCAGTTTCTTCCAGTTGAGCTCATCTCTCTCTTGAATCTTCAGATCGGCATGGAGCTCCGCCAGCTTCACAGGAGAGAGATGCAGCTGCCCAACAAGAACAGAGCAATGTGTGACCACGACAGACACAGCCCGAGGCTGACTTGGGAGAAGGGTGGCAACTAGGACCCCAGACAAGAGGGGACAGAGTTGGGGCCATGGGCAAGAGGTTCTAAAGACAGCTGGCCTTCCACCCAGGCCCAAGCTCTAGAAACCCCAGTCCATGGAGAGGTCGCCCCTGATGGCGGCTGCCTAGAGGCTAGGGCTGCTGTGACAGGCACCCTCCCTCCCTCCCCGCTGGTACACGGTGAGTTTCACCAGGGAAACAGGGTCCCAATGAGGGGCTGGGCCTGGTAAAGAAACGCATTACCTTTTGCTCATGCTGCACAATTATGAAAAAACAACTGAAAGTGCCACAGAGAAGACTGAATTTACAGAAAATAAAATCTTTATAATTTATAGAAAATAAAATCCAAATAACATATATTTTTTGAGGGTAGTACTGGGGATTGAACCCAGGGCCTCCACAGGCTAGGTGAGTGCTCTACCACTGAGCCACGCCCCCAGTCCTCCAAACAAAATCTAAAAAAACAGAATCAAGCAGAACTACAACTGTCCCAGGACACTGGCCACGTCTGAGACAGAGCCAGGCCACGTGGAATACAGATCCCAAGCACCTGCAGTGGGTATGAACTGGACTCCCTACAGATGCTTAGCCTGTCCTGGGCAACGGGAGGGGGACGGTCAGCAGAGACCCCTGCAAGTCCTCCAAAACAACTGCAACCTCTGATTCTCCCACTTCATTTCCCGAGGCCCTTAATCCCCATCTCTTACATGTATCAGGCTTTCCTGTGAGCCCAGGACACTTCTGAAAGGGAACCCAGATATCTGGAGTGGAAATATTATTAATAATAACCCTCTCATTCACCTGCTGGCAAGCCAACCGTGCAGGTATAACCCACCTGTCCTGCCTGGCAGGTTGCAGCAGGGAAGGGGGCAGGGTCTGGGGGATCTTCCGCCCCTCCACAGCTGGTGCTTCCCTCCTCTCATCCAAGACCCTCTCCAAGGAATGACTTCTCTGCTGACCCTGAACCCCTTTCTCTGGTGTCTCCAACACCCTCTGAGCTGGCCCTGCCTGTCCAATAATTTCTCCTCTGAACTCTATCGGGTGCCCCTGCAGAAGGCTGGATGCCCATCTGCAGTGTGCCCTTGAGACCCTGGAATGACTTGGCTGCATCTCATCTGTGGGCTCCCAGAGAAGCAGCGACACAGGCCATGGAGGCAGGATGGAGTGGGGACAGACAGGAGAGGAAGCCAGACTCGCCTGTTCTGACAGGCCCAGCCACCATACAGCACAGCCCCCTCGCCTTGTTTCTGATCCGAAGCCCACATTTACTTATTTTTTATTTGTGACACAAAACTCTGGAGCAATAATAGACAGGTCCGTTTCCATCTCTAATTCCCCACACACTGCATCGTCTCCCCTGCTGGGCACATGGCAGCAGGGCAGCGCTGCGGGGAGGAGACGCTGCGGGGAGGAGACGGCTGAGGCTCTGTTTTTTTTTTTTTAAATAAATATTTTTTTTAGTTATAGTTGGGCATAATACCTTTATTTTATTTGTTTACTTTTAGGATCGAACCCAGCCCCTCGCACATGCTAGGTGAGCCCTCTACTGCTGAGCCACAACCCAGCCCAAGGCTCTGGTTTTGCTCTGCAGGGAGGGCTGGTAGTGCCCTCACACCAGATCTGCCCTCTCTGGGGCTGTTGGGGAGGGTCCAGGTATTCACCAATGCTGCCTAGTGCCTCACTGGAGGGCAGAGCTGAGGACCTGGGCCACAGCCTTCCTCCAAGGCTCAAGCACGAGCACTCTCACCTGCAAACTGTGGTGGGCTTCGCACCCCCTGCCCACATTCCCAGGGCTCTGGGAGAGTCAGTGGGCGAACGTGGGAGGGTACACTGTGAGATGCAAAAGCGGAACTGCACAGGGCGGGGCACCATCTGCCCCAGAGTCACCCATTCTCTTCTCAGGCCCAAACCTCGGTGTCTAAACCTACCACCCAAATCTCTCAAAAGTCATGACATGCCCACTGTCCTCTGACATATAGCTGCCTACAAGCTCAGGGCTGAAGGTACAGTGCCCAGAGCCACAAAATCAGCAGCTGTCAGCTCTACTTGGGAGGGAGACAAGCAGGTCACGCGCAAACACCTGGCTCTCACTTCAGGATTCCTTTCTCTCTTTAAAGTTAGACGTTAACACATCAAGTTTGAAGTACTAGTTAAAGAGAAGTAAATGCAAAAAACAATCCATCAGGGCTGGGGCAGAACACGTGCCTACCATGCATGAGGTCCTGGGTTCAATGCCTAGCACTGTAAAAATAAACAAACACAACAAAAGCAGACTCTGTCAAATATTAAGTCCTGGAGTAAATAACTGACGACCAGGAGACAGACAGACAGGGGGTGGCCCAGAGCATGGAAAGACAGAACTTGCCCTTCAGACACCACCTCCAATGGCCCCGAGGGTGGGCACAAACCCTAGGGAGCTGCCCAGCTGCCTGTCACTCTCCCTGGAAGCCCCAGCGCCACCCAGGAATCCTCTAGGAGCCAGTGGAGCTCTGGAACTTTCCAGACCCTTCTGCTTTCTCAATCCCCTGTCCCCAGAAACCCAGGCCCAGAATGTGTAGTCTCTGGAGTCCATTTAAACCTTGGCCCCTGGGGCCAGGGCTGTGTGTTCTGCCAAGCAGAGGTGTGCAGAGCACAGCTCAGGCAGGGCAGGTGGTGTGCCCAGCACCCATGCTGCCAAGATGACCACTCAACTCCCAAAGAGCAGCAGGTGCTGCCCACATGCTGGCTTGACCACGAGGCAACCTTGCTGCTGCTGGCTAGGCAGTCACTGGCCAAGCAGCAAGCCGCTGCAGACAGCTGGCATGCAGCACCCTCTCATGATGCTCAGTCCCTCGACAAAGGGCTTGCTGGCAGGTGGAGGCAGGAAGGCCATGGCCAGTCCTGTGACCACCCTTTCCTCAGAGTCCCTGGAGAAGTATGACACAGGGCCCTTCCAAGGGCACGAAGAAGGAGGAAATGGAAACATCTGGCAACAGGGATGGGCTTCTTGGGTCCTTTGCTCTGCACACCTGACCTTTAAGGACAACACCTACTTTGGTTGTGTCAGAGGTGAAAGATGTTCATCTGTGTCAGAAATAGGAACTCTGAGCTTAAAGACCCATTTCCCAGGCTGAGGGTGACAGTGCACCTTTACTGCAGGGGTGCTACTCAGACCTAGGAAGCCTGCTCCTCAGAAAGAGAAGCCCCAGGTGTCTGTGGGCACATGGCAGCTGCCACAGAAGCACCCCTCCCCCACAGCTAAGGACAGCCCTAGGCTGGGAGTTTGGCATCTTGCAACACACTGGGTGTGTCACAACACCACAGGACTCAGCTTGCTTAGGGACATTGGGAAGTGGGGACGGGGTGATTTCAGTCAGGGTACGAAGCTAGGATGGACTGTCTCCCAGGATGGAAACACTCTCTGTATCTTCTCACCTCCGCCCCCACAGGAGTCTCAGGGTGGGTCTGACCTCCTCAAGAAGAGGGTCAGAATGAGGGTGAGGCACATGGCTTTGTCACACTTATTACCTGACCCTCAGATACCATGACATGCTATATAGTGTTGTCTGCTATGATACAATCATATATTTAGAAAGCCAAAAAATGCATAATGCTTTTGTCAAGCAAATAAGAAAGGACAAAATCTTTCTGGCCAGTGAAGGAAGGTCATGAGGCTGAGAACGCTGGTCCCCCATGCTCCATCTGATTCTGCCACAGAATACAAAGAGACCCCAACTCAAAAAGGGCCTTGCAGCACCCCTCACTCCCACCTAAAGCAGCGGGTAGGTGGTGGGTGAGAAGTGATGTGAGCTATGCTCACATTAACACCTTCTTCAAGCTGACCACAGACTCACCTGCCTTGTCCACCCCAGGATCCAGCACTCTTAGTAGTAGGAGTAGAAGCATTAAGCCCACCTTGGACCCAAGGCTGCAGGGGCCTGAGCAGAACACTCCTTCTGGCTGCCCTGAAGCGACTCAGTACCTGGCCACAGCTCCTACCACCACCCTTCCATGTCTAGAAGGAAAACCAGCAAGAGTCAGTGTGTCCTCAACTACTAGGCTCTATGGAAGTGGGAAGACACACAAGATGCCCTAACACAGAAGTCCACCCTGGAAGAACTTCCCATTCGGTTCAGTGGAAAAGGTTTGCACACATGACTGCAGAATTTCAGGGCTAGAGGGACCAGAAAGGTCATGTGGTCCAAGGCCTGCACAGGGCCAAGGGGAGCTGGCACCCAGCAGTGACCACAGAAGACAGTGGAGAATAGACTGGCCTGATACCGAAGCAAATCAGGTGTGGGAGGAGCACAGGAGAACCCAGAGATGATGACCTGCCAGAGGTCTAAGAAAGGCACCCAGGCTGACAGATGCAGAGGCTGGCCTGGGACATGTTTAGATGGGCAAGTGGAAGGCCTAGGCCAGCTCCCAAAGCAAGGGGAGCCTTTGGGTTCATGGGCACCCAAGTACATTTTCCCAACACTGTCTCCAACTCAGACTAGTGTCTTCTTGGTTCTCTAACCTCACCCTGCGGAGGAAACTCCACCCAGCCAATAGTGGCTGGCTCAGCACACCCATCACAGTGGGCAGCGGGGGCCAGTGAAAACACATCCTGAGCTCTAGACTTTCCTGGTCCCTGCTGCTCAGATGATCCTGCCACATCCAACCCCACTGTGTCCTTGGCCCATGCCTCCAGGAAACCACTATGCTTCTCTAGCCTACAGTGCTGTCTCCATCTCTATCTCTGTAGGCCAAACACTATACACCGAGGTCCTCTCCAGCAGAACCTCAGGACACTGGCTGGAAATGAAGCTGGGACAGGAGCATCTTGTGAAGGGCTTACAGGGCTATACACACTGGACACAACTCCCCTTCCTGCAGAGTCCCCTGCAGCCAGCCTCCCAATCCTCCCTCATTACTCTTCCTCCACAGCCAGAGAGTCTGCTCTCTTCCAGAATTTATTCTTATCTTGCAAATTATTTACTCAAGAATGCTAAAACTGGACTACTTAAAGGAAGAGCTAATCTGACCTCCTTCTACTTAAAGATGAAGAGACTGAGACCCAGAGGAGTGGGTCTTAGTTTGTAAATAACTATTTTCATACACTTGAGCCCATGCCTAAAAAATGAAATAGCTTTTATGTTAATGTAGAGTGTGGCTGGCCCAGGGTCATTCCAGTTAGGAAGCTGGCTGACCTTGGGATGCCTTTTCTCCTCTAGGCTTTGGTACCTTTATCTCCAAAATGAAGAGATCAGATCAGATACCTGTTAACTTCCAGTTTAGCATTCCCTGGGCTTTTTGTTTCAAGAATTCTAAGCTGACCTACCCTCCACCTCTCTGTATCCCTCACCCAAATTAACCAGCACCAGCCTGCTCCTGGGACTTCTGCTGTTCTTGGAAACGTCCGTGTCCAACCTCACCTGTTTTAATTCTTTCTCCATGAAGGGAGAGGTAGGGTGGGACAAATGGCAAAGGCCTGCAAAAGGCCAAAGGCTAGCTCTGCCTCACTCGGGATAACTAGCTCGCTGGGCAGAGGAGGCTGGCGCGCGTGGACCAAGCTGGTGGGTTCCCTTGGGGGCGGGCCTCCAGCTGCTCTAAAGGCGGCGCAGCTCCACCCAAGGTCTCCCAGGACTTCTGCAAGTCCCGCTGCCTCAGGGTCCCCTTCCTACGGCAGGTGAGGTGGAGGTGCCCACCTGACCTCGGGGAGGCAGAGCTTCCGGGCCGCAGGAACCCGGCCAGGGCTGACTGGCACGGCCGCCCCAGCCCACCGTCCCCGGCCCCCGCTCACCCTCCGGGCCTTCTCCCACAGCTGCTTCAGCTTCTCCATGCGGAACTCCTCCCCGGGTTCGCTCTTCGCGGGCGACTCGGGCTCATTCTTCTCCCGCGAGTACTTGCCGCCGTGGGTCGCCGCAGGCCAGGGCCCGAGCAGCAGCAGCGCCAGCAGCAGCGGCAGGGACAGCGGGAGCCCGCACGGCCCAGAGACCCTCTCCCTCCGCGGCGCCATCTTCCTCTGCGGCGCTGTCCCCACCTCGCGGCCGCCCGTCAGGACTCCCAGGCCCCGCCCACCTCCCGCGCGGCCTCTTGGGATGAGCTGATTGGGCGACGCGCGGGCGTTTCCTAGCAACCTGCCGCGGGCGGGGGCGGAGCCTGGAGGGCTGGGGGTCCTCTGCCGCTGCCCGCCGGAGCACCCGAGAGTCCGCGGCCCCTGCGGTGCGGCAGGTTCTGCCCGCGTGCTGGTCCCCGCCGGGCCTGGGCGTAGCTCTCTCGCCCTGGGACCCCAGGGGTCGCTCCTCGCCGAGCGGAAGGGCGCGTGGCAGCCAGGCCCCCGGGGGGGGGGGCACCTGCCGCAGCGCTGCCTCCCTCAGCCTAGTCCCCCTGCCAGGTGTGCGTGACCTGGCCGCTGTCCCCACCTGCCACATTTCAGTAGATCCACCGACTGAACGTCGGGGCTTGGCGGTGCCCTGGGGCAGAGTGGGAGCCAGAGGGAAGGAGGGAGCCACAGATGCGGAGGCCAGGGGGCTGAGGGTCCAGTAGAGCCTGGGGGCCGAGAGAGCCCGCGGTGAGGACGTCCTGACGGTCTCAGGGCCAAGGGGCGCTGAGGACAAACCGAGGGTGGGCGTCTGCAGGGGAAAGCTGCGTCCTATACTTTTCCAGGAAGGGCTGCCCTGTCTTGAGAGCCATCGTGTCATTTTGTCCAGCTGTTTGTTTGTCCCAGGAAGGAGGAGGCTCGGCCTTCCTCTCCGGGAGCCAGCAGCTAGCCCGCTGTTCCGCTGTTAATACCCACTTTAGGGTTAGGTCAGACTGACCACGGTATCAGCGTAGACCCTGTGAGAACGGATGTTCACTTTGACCCTGGTTCAGGTCTGAAGGACAGGCGCTCCTCACCAGCTGCAGCTGGGCTCTGGTGGGTGCTTCTGGGAGCCAGGCACCCCCCAACCCCCCCACCCCCGTCTTCAACACGGCGTCCAGGGCTCTGTCTTCGACACAGTGTCCAGGATCCCAACTTGGACACAGCATCCCAGGCTCCTGCTGGCCACTGAGGAACCCCAGGGGAGGTGGAAAATAGGCCAGCTCTGTCTGCTCAGAGGGCCGCACCTGATGCAGCAGGGTCTGGCAGTGTTGTCTAGCTGTTCTCCCAAGTGGGAGCCATATGGGTGTGTGGACACTGGCTGGTTTTGTTTGTTTGTTTGTTTAGACTGCCTGTCTGAAGATGTAGGTACCATACAGGTAGCTTCCCATCAGCTTTTTAAACCCCTCACTCTGTTGTCTTGAGCAGTCAGCTAAGGGTTCTTAAACTCTTAAGGGAAGTTCCTCATGTGAAAGAGAAAGAGAAATGGAAACAGACAACAGCAAAAAAGCAACTGGGCGAGAACAAACCAAGTAGGTAGGGCCTGGGGGTGTAGCTTGGTGGTAAAGGGTTTGCCTTACAGGTCCTGAGATGGACCCCCAGCACTACAAACAACAAAACCAAGACCAAACAAAGGGAAAAACACACACAGGAAAAAGAAATTGGGAAAAATGACCATCACTATTATCCTCACAGAGACCCACGGAACACACACACACACACAGAAAATATATGTATAAAATGTATAATGTTATGTATAATATATAAGAATAATATATGTAGGTCAGAGAACAGTGAGTTTTGGAAACCAAAAGCCAAATAGAATGATAGGAAGATTTTGAAGAAAATGCTGATTAAGTGGATTGAAATCAGGAAGAGATGATTAATAAGAAAGAATAAATAAGGAAAAAATTAGATTTCCAATTCAGGAGAAGTATTATTTGATTAACAAAGTTTCACAAAGAAAGTACAGATAAAATAGGGAGAAATAAACTATCAAAGAAATGATTTAAGACAAGTTTCCAGACCTACAGGGGATGAACTGTTGGGAGGTTGAAGGGACCCACCAAATGGTTCACAATGAGTGAAAATAGACCTCTAACACCCAAACACATTTTTGTGAACATTGTAGGCAAAACGATTTTTATAAGCTCTAAAGGAGAAAAATAACTACATGGAAAAGGCAGAAATGTCTTTAGGCTTCTCAACAGCAACACTTGAAGTAAGAAAGCAGCAGAGCAGTAACTTGAAAATTTGGAAGGAAAATGACTTCCAGTCTAGAATTCTACACCCAGCCAAGCAAACTATCAAGAAAATATGAGAGTACTTAATGAGAGTCTTTCAATAAAAGACATTTTACACACACAAGTGCTCCAGCAAAGTGAGAAAACAAGAAAGAGGAAGACGTGGATACAAGTACAAGATCCTGTATGAGAGAGGGAAGAAAAGAATCCCCCAAGGATAGTCATGGAGGGTGACCTGTGGCAGAGATTACTCAAGGGATAGACAGGTCAAATGCTGTCTTTACCATTATTTCATATTTTTAAACCTAAAGACAGAATGCTCACGTGGGCCTGGCTCAAATTCTCACGTGAACGTGTTCCCCAGTTCCTGATGCTTGGAACCGCAGAGGCCACCCATTTCTCCTGACATAATGTTTTTCTTGACCATAGTCCTGAGAGCTACAGAAGAAGAGGCTCCAGATTGGCCCCTTCTTGTGCATATTCCTATTGACCATTGGTACCTGGACCACACCAGAGCCTTCAAATGTCTTGGCTCTGACAAGTCCCCTTTGTCCTTTGCTCCTGATATCCTCAGAAAGGCCCCTGAGAACCCACAGAGAAATGGAGGGCAGACTGGAATGAAAGCCTCATTCTTCTGGCTTTCGCCTGGTCTTCTGGTGGTGTAGGGTCCTGGGACTCCTTTTCTTGTACAGCCACCTTTGGGTGCCCTGCTCAGCTTTCCAGAACTAAGCACCATTGTGTAGGAGAAGCAGACCCAGTTGATGAGACTGTGAATAAGGCAGGTGATGATTCAAGTTGGAATAGTGGTTCCCTGGCCTAGGGGAGGAAGGAGGATAGCAGGAGGTGGATGTGCAGAGAGGCTTCTAAAGTACTGTCCATGTATAATTTCTTGACCTGGGTGGTGGGTACGCGTGTGCATTCTGTCATTCTTCAAATTGGGTGTTCACATTGAAAGATTAATTTGTATACATTATATATTTTTAAAAAATCTTACAAAATCACCTTAGTTAATGCAAGAGTACAGAGGCCTGACACACAGCAGGGGTCCAGGTGAGGGCCGACTCTCTTCCTGGGCTCATCCTACAGGGCTGAACATTTTTTTCACTTTCTCAATTCAGCTCAACTGTCTCGAGGCCCTAGCCTCCACCATGCCCAGCCCCTGCTGGTGCTGAGGATTCTGCGTAGAACCTGGCTCCGTAAGTGGTAGGGGAAGATGTGGAAAGTGGACAAGCATGGCCCTGAGAAAGCCCCAGCAGGAGAGCCCCCGTGAGGACAGGGAGTGAGGCTGTCCAGTTGTGAAGGGGCCACAGGCCAGCTGATTTCTTGCTCAAGGAGAGGAGCAGGGCTGCCGGCCTGTCTCCAAGCAGAACTCTCCCAGCAGAACGCACCTCGCTGTTCAGGACTGTCTGATCTTCAGAAGCAGGTGTCCGGGGCTGGCTTACTCCAGCTGTCGAAGGGTACTTGGTCCAGTGGGCACTTGCATCTGCAGCTCTTAGGAGCCCCCAGTATTGTTGCTGAATGGTCAGGTGGGTGAGAACTGGTTCTGGATTTCATTCTACTACAGCCAAAGAGCAATTTGTTTTGTCTTTGAGTTTGGAATGTAAATGCCGTTCTCACCAGGCAATGGCCGGGAGGCACCGTGGACAGGTGAGCGCCAGGTGGCTGCGAGGCAGGTCCTGTGGTGGGAACACAGTGCCAGGAGGCAGGGCAGTGCTCAGGCACAGGCTGGCCTGGAGGAATTGAGGGTGTTGCTGGAGAGAAGACTTTGTCCAGAGGAAATGGGGAGCCCTGGAAGTGTCCTGAGCAAGGGGTGGCCAGGTCAGATTCATGTAGAAGGCACAGAGGCCAGGTGGCAGGTGATGGTGACTGGATGAGAAAGATGCCCCAAGGTGGTGAAGGTGGAGCAGCCATATGAGGGTAGAAGGGACTGAATTCAGTGACTAAAGTCTGGACTGATGCCAGGCAGCAGGTGGGACGTTCCCAGGACAAGGGAACAGTGGGGAAGAGCGTGTTTGGAGGAAGAGAGAGGCCATTTTTACATTTTAAGCAGGGAGGGTCCCTTGGATGTGTGTGGAGCTCTCCAGGGCATTTAGCCAAGTAGATCCAGCTCTCAGAAGAGGGGTCAGGAGAGAGGAGAGGGAGCTGACACGGAGCAGTAGACGCCCTGAAATGGGGTGGGCAGCTCTCAAAGGGAGGGCAGGGAGGTGGAGCTCCCAGGGCAGCTCACAGCAGCCAGGTGGAGGGACACCAGGAGGAGTCCTGCTGCAGACCAGGTGAGGGAGGCCAGGGAGAGAGCACAGCACCACAGCAGGGGCTGGCCCCGAGGGAGAGCAAAGCCCAGGTCATGTGTGGCCTCTGCCTATGCAGCAGGTGGGCTCTGTGTAGGAAGCAGGGTCTGAGAAGGGGTTGGTGGGGTGATTTTTGGAGGGTGGGGTGGACCGGGTGAAGGGATCTTGTTTGCTTCAATGGTGTGGGGGTTCTTCAGCTTCATCCAAGGGGCGCCCCAGAGATAGGAATCACATCTCCCAGTCACTCTGTTTGGGGCCAGGGCCACTGTGTGTCCCCTTCCTGTCAGTAGGCCACTGGGTCATGATGGAGATTGACCTCCTGGGTCAGGCAGTTTCCCTCTGGCTGAGGCAATTCCCCACAGGGACAGCTGTGAGCAGCGGGCAGCTGGGGTGGATGATCCAGCTGCTGCAGGGCATCTGGGTGGGCACTGAGATCACCAGCATCCTCTGCTAGCCACCATTGCCTGGAGACATGTAGGGCCCAGCTTCCAGGCCTCCGCCAGCACCCCAAGTAGGTCCTTGAAGTAAGACTACCCTCAGCTGCACCCCCCCAGGCAAAACCCAAGAGCCTCACTGCTTCCCACCACTCCTTGCCACTCCAGACCCTAGGGTAATCTCATTATGCTTCTTTCTCTGAATGTCCAGCTCAGACCCCCCAGGTGACCCCTGCAGCTCCGTGTATCCCCTCTCTGATCCCTTCCCCACCTCTCCTGTGTTAGCTTGTCATTGCTATGATCAAAATGCCTGACCAGGACCACTTAGAGTATAAAAAGGTTATTTTGGCTTATGGTTTCAGAGGTGTCAGTCTATGGTCACTGCCTTGCTTTGGCCTGAGAGGTGAGGCAGAACATGGTGGAAGAAGGTCATGGCTGAGAAACATGGGGTTGGGGGAAGATGGGACACAGATAAGGGAGGGAAGGGACCAGGACTAATATAGTTCAAGGCCACCCCCCCCCCCCCCCCCCGCACTTACTTCCTCCACCTGCCCACAATTACCACCCAGAAGTCCATTCAGCTATGGCTGGGTGAATCCCACTGTGCTAAAACCTTCCCCGGTGCCCTCCTGAGCTCGTGACCATCAGTGGCCTCCTCCCCATATCCCAGACCTTTGGCTGTACCTTGGCCTTCTTCAGCACCATGCTCTAGCACTCCTTGCTCTCTCTTTTTTAAGCACCAAATAACCCATTTAATAAATGGACAAAACAGACACCTCTCAAAAGATAAAGTACAAATAGGCAAGAAATATGTGAAAAAATGTCCGACATTATTAGCAATTAAGTAAATGAGAAAAAAATCTTGTAAACATTCACATTTTAAAAATACTGACAGTTCAAATCTTCATTTTTGTAATTTTTCTCTTTCTGGACAACTTTTTTAAAATTTACTTGTTCTACTTAGTTGTGTGTGACAGCAGCATGCATTCCAATTCATGGTGCGCAGGTGACAGCTTGCACTCCTCTCTTATCACCTTTGGTGGTCTCAGGTCTCAGGGGAGTGAGTCTCTAAAACCCAGGGTACTCTGCTTTCATGACCTCCACCTCAGAGCTACTCAGCCACCCACTCCCGTGACCACGCCCTAGACTTTGTGGCCTAGAGCTATAAAGTCTGCCAGGAACACAGCTCCATGCACCCCCCCAGCAGTTACCACTTCCTCTCTCCAGCTGATGTCCTGAGTGCCTCCTGAGTGCCACACCTCACAATCCTGCAGCTGGGACTGAGCCTTGCTGCTCTACTCTACCAGATCCCCGCTGTGACGATTCCTTAGGCCTTCCTTCCCCTCCCAGCTGTTATGGTAGACACCAAACATTCTCAGTGGCAACTGCAAATTCCCACAAGTCTTTTCTCCATCAGACAAACATCCCTGGCCCTCAGTTGTCCCCACAGGAGGGGAACACATACTGGCCTTGGCATCTTCCTCTGGTGCTTCTGTCCACGGCTCCTTCCTGCTGGCCTAAGTGTTCTCTGAGCATAAGGACTGTTTCCTGCACCTTGGTCTCCTTTGCCTAGCCCAGGGTAGACTCAGGGTTGGTCTCGATGAATGTGGAATGGGTGAATGGGTGGATGGTTGGGTAGACGGATGGGCGGATGGATGGACAGATGGATGGGGGGGTGGGTGGATAGGTAGAGGGATGCATGATGAATTCCTCCCTCGTTTCCCAGTCCTGTCATAGTGTATGCCAAATCTGCCACAAAGCCCCTGGTGACAATGTGGTGGAGGAATAGGTGGTGAGTATCTCTTACCTGCCTCAGATCCAGAACAGCACCAGGAGACACCCAGGTGGCATCTGCTGCTGCTAAAGAGGATGGGAGTTGAGGTCGGGAGAGAGCGGGTGGCTCTAGACTGCCTGTCCCAGGCTCCAGGCCTCTCAGGTCAAAGGATGTTCTCCCTCATGTTTCTGCAGATCTGGGCATGGAGGTCCTAAGGCCCAGGGTGGGCCTGAAGCCTCCCTGCAAGGTGTGCAGCTGTGGAGGGTTGTGGTACCCCCAACCCCTGCCTCCTGCCCCTGCTCCCCACCCCCGCGGCGGCTCTCCACCCTGCCCAGAATCCCTGGGCTGGCAGACCCCAGGAAGCCCCTCCCCTGGCACAGGGACTATGGCTCTGTACCTCGCCCCTACACAGGTGATTAACTTGTCTGTTCAGAACTCCTACTTAGTAATTCCGACATGAAACTCCCACCAGGCTGAAACTTGACACGGAACAGCAATTACTGAAAACATATTTTTAAAAAAGTTGCTGTCTTTGTAAGAGTTCATCCTCCTCCACTCCCTGGCCTCCCCCACAGAGACAGGTGTGTGGGTCCTTCCTCTGTGAATATGACTTTGGGAGCTGCAGTTAATGAGCGCTGGCCCAGGGTGAGGCGGGGGCTCAGGCTGCTGCATCAGGAACTGTCCTGGGAGCAGCTGGTGCTGCCCACAGCCCCCAAGCATTGCTAAGGGGCCCAGTGCCCAAGTCAACAAGGGAAAGACCTTTCCTCACTTCCAACAGGAGTGGCCCCTTTTCAGATGAGGGGAGTGGCACTGTGTGGCCTCAGGAAGGTCACAGGGCTTCCCTGGGCTCAGCAGCCCTACTGAGAGGCAGTTGCAGCAGGCCTTCTGTTCTCAGGGTGGGAGTAGCAACAGGTGCCCCAGGTACCCCCAGCTTTGGTAGGGCGACCACTCTGCAGGGAGCATCTGGTGAGGGCAGGGCTGCACCCTTCACAGGGGAGGCTGAGGTTTAGAGGGTGAAGTGAGGTCACTCCTCCAGGTCAGAAGGCTGTAAACTCCGGCTGGGGCTGGGTTGGTGGCTCCTCCTTCCTGTCATCTGCCCCTCCTGTTTAGATCCCTGTTTCTAAGCCTGTTTCCAAGCTCAGGGATTTGACCTTAGGTCACATTACTGGCCAGTTGCTGTGTGTCAGGCAGAACACCCAGGAAGGCCCTGCCCCAGGGCTCACACACCAAGGCCCATGTAGAAATTGCAGATGAAAGACGCCACCAAGGGGGGTGGCTTGCTTCCCCTGTGCACGGGTCTGCTCCAGGTTGGAAGTGTCCCATCTCACCTCTCCTTTCTCAAGGAGAGGCCTCCCTCCCAGGAGCGCCCAAGGTCACCTATAGAGCATCTGTGCTCAGCAGGCAGGAGCCATCTGTGGACAGGTGGAGCTCTCCTTTCTAATGCAGAGGCCTGAGGGTAGATGATAAGACAGAAGATAACATTAGTAGAATAGGTTCCAAAGGTTGGTTCACAGCTTGGGGCAAGAATTTAAAGAACTTCACATGCTTATGTAAATCTATGAGCTACATGCGAGGTCCAGGAAATGATCACAATACTGCAGTGACTGTAAAGTTGGAGTTGCTCTTGGGCTAAAATATCCTTTAATATTAAAAATAAAAAATAAGTATAAGTGCTGAGGTTCCCTTCACCTGTGTGGCCTGGCCCCCCGAGCCTCTTATGTCTAGCAAGAGTCCCCAGACAGAAAGGAGGTGGGACATCTGGCTGGGGTCCTGAGCAGGGGTCCCGAGCAGCTGCCTTTCCAGGCGTCAGAGCCTTGAGAGTCTGAAGTAGCTGCTGGGATCCCCGATCCGAGGGAACCTGTCAGCGTCTGCAGCCCTCATGGGGTGCTGTGGGCAGGACCCGAGGAGCTCATCCTACCCTCAGAGCTCTCTCCACCTCTGGGCATCAGTCAGCGTAGTGAGGACTGGGAGAGTCTGGCAGGGCCTTCTGTCAGGTCAGAGGTGGCCAGGTGGAGGGCTGGTTTCTCACCTGGAGCCCTGGCATGGGGCTTGGGCCCAGGGAAGACCAGCAGGCCCCAGAGGATCTTCCTAGGGCCTGCTCCAGGCTCACCCCTCAATTTAACTTGAAAAAAATCTTGAGTCATTTACTCCCTCAACAAGAAGCAAGGGGTGGTGGTGGACCCTCTGGGTTCCAGCCAGTCCTGTCCAGTCCATGGTGACCAAGTGAGAACCACAGAGATGCTCAGCTGTGGCCCCACAAAAAGTGCTATTATAGCACAGAACATATCCACACGGTGGAGAATACCATATTGAAACAGGTCACTGGGGTTGCAGGTGTGCTTTGTTCCTGAGTTTTGGCATTGTCTCAGATGCTGCTAAGAACAGGTGTACATGAGCTTAAATTTCTTTGGGGGTATTTATTTACCTAGAAATGGAATTGCTGGATCATATGGTTTGCATTTCCTCAGCTTTGACAGATAGTTGAGCATTATTTCCCAAAACTATTGCCGTAGGCAGTGTAGCGCTGTCCCCCCGCCCAGCCTGCTGCCCACTGTAGGTGAATTTGCAGTTGCTAGTTTCCAAGTCAATGACCAGTGCACTGGAGTCCTGTATCATTTGTGTCACTGGCTCAAATTTGCCCCCCGGTGAAGTCCCAGTCCAGTTCCTTGGGGGGTTCTCTGTTGGGGCTCCTCCTCTCCCACTGGCTTCCTGAAGTTCTCCACACACCTGGACACCAGGGCTTGGGGGTTTCAGTCACGACCGTCTTCTCCCAAGGTGCCACTCTTACCACCGTCCCCTCTGAAGAACAGACATGGTAACATGCTTGTGGTCCTCAGGATTTTCCTCTTTGTGCTTCTGTGTCTTTCTTAAGAAATCCCCAGGCTCCAGGGCAGACATGCATTCCCAGGTCATCTTGGGACTGTGCTCTCCGGGCCTTTCCCATGTAGCCTCCATCGCACTTGACACTGATCCTGGAGGACAGTTCTATGTAGGATTTCGTCTCACTCTCCCTCCTGGCCACAGCCTGTCGGCCCACAGCCACTGTGGCAAAGTCCCTCTCCTCCCTCGTCTTCCGTGTGCGGACCCCACGCTGTCCTATATCTGACAGGACGTGTCCCTACCTCTTCTCTCTTCAAGACTGCCTTGCTGGGGCTGGGGTTGTGGCTCAGTGGTAGAGCACTTGCCTAGCATGTGCAAGGTCCTGGGTTCGATCCTCAGCACCACATAAAAACAAATAAATAAGGGCTGGGGATGTGGCTCAAGCGGTAGCGCGCTCGCCTGGCATGCGTGCGGCCCGGGTTCGATCCTCAGCACCACATACAAAAAAGATGTTGTGTCCGCCGAGAACTAAAAAATAATAAATATTAAAAAATTCTCTCTCTCTCTCTCTCTCTCTCTCTCTCTCTCTCTCTCTCTCTCCTCTTTCACTCTCTCTTTAAAAAAAACAAATAAATAAAATAAAGATATTAAAGAAAAAAAATAAAATAAAAGACTGCCTTGCTGATCTTGTGTTTTGAAAATGCCCACTTCAGTGGTGCCGACTCCGGCCTCCCTGCTCATTCTGCCACCCAGCCCGCCCTGCCAGCATCTTGAGTCCGTCTCCCACACTGCAGAATTGCTTATTTATCTCTTATTGTTCACTGTGTGTCTGGCTTGTGAGCATGTGGCTCCGCCAGGCAGAGGACTGTTGCAGTGTTCTCTCAGGCACCCAGTGTCGGACAGTCCCGGGACACGGTACCTGGTGTGCAATCGACGTTCACTTGATTGGATTCACACTTCCATACTAATTTTAAACTCCACACACACAAAAAAAAACATGGGGTTTAGGTAGAAATTTCTTTGGTTCTATAAATCAACTTGGCTAGAACTAGTTTGGGAAATATCTATGTTGAGTCTTCTAATCCATGAACATGGTATCTCCATTCATTTAAAGCATCTATTTAATAACATCTTTTTTTATTTTTTAAATTTTTTTAAAGAGAGAGAGAGAGAGAGAGAGAGAGAGAGAGAGAGAGAGAGAGAGAGAGAGAGAATTTTTTAAAATATTTATTTATTTTTTAGTTCTCGGCGGACACAACATCTTTGTTGGTATGTGGTGCTGAGGATCGAACCCGGGCTGCACGCATGCCAGGCGAGCGCGCTACTGCTTGAGCCACATCCCCAGCCCCTATTTAATAACATCTTATAACTTTCCTTAGAGTGATTTTGTGGATGTTATGGTTTGGGTCTTACATATCCCCTAAAGGCCATGTATTGAAGGCTTGCCTGTGGAGCCACTGGGTTGGGATGGGAGGTGGGGCAGAGTGGGAGTACTGGGGTCCCTGAGGGTGCACCCTCAAAGGGACACTGGACCTCCGCCCCTTCCCCTCTCTCCCTGCTTCCTGAGGTGAACACTCCTCTGCCATGCACTCCAGCCACCATGAATGTCACCACAGGCCCAAAGCAACAGGGCCAAGCGACCATGGATCACAACCTCTGAAACCATGAGCCTAAATACACATTTCCTCCTTATAAGTTGATTATTTCAGGTACTTTGTCACAGCAAAGGAAAGCTAACATGCATTATTCCTAGATTTTTGATATTTTTATGCTACTAAAAGGGATTTTTTGTAAAATCTTATTTTTCCAACATCATTGAGAATGCATGAAAATAAACTAAATTGTACATATGGACTTTGAATCCAGTAACTTTACTAAACTCCTTGTAAATTCTCCCAGTTTCTCTATGGATTCTTTGACACTTTGGCACTCGCAGTCATGTCACCTGTTCAGACAGGGTGTTTTGTTTCTGACTTTGACTCCACTAATGCACTCACCGTGCTTCTGCTGTGCCCAGGCTGACCTTGGACAGCAGTGGTGCTGGTGAGCATCTGTCTCCTCGCCAACATGGCAGGGCGAGCTTTCAGCGTCTCCTCATTAACTGGGATGACAGCTCTGGGGCTTTATCAGATGAGCATTGTGCCCTTCTCTTCTCGGGTGGCTGAGACTTTCTTAAGAAGAGAAATGGGGTTTCATCAGATGCTCACCTGTGTCTGGGATGTCCACTGGACCTGAGTGCAGGAGAGTGTTCCTGGCTTTGGCTGAGGATTGATTTACTCAGGGAAGGAGGAGAAGAAATCCAAGTTCGCCCTCCTGTCCTCCAGCCTCTCTGGCTCTTCCTCCTCCCTGTTTTCTTACAGTTGGGGTTTCTCTGCTTTGTATCCACTAAGCACAAAGCCAAACTAGTGGCCAGAGTTGCTCTCATCTTTCCAACAACCAGAGCCCAGGCCCAGAACCACACAGAGCAGGCTTTGACTCTGGCCCCAATTCACCTCACCCTAGAGCAGCCCCAGGTCCAGGCGCTGGACAACTGGGAACAGCCCCAGAGTCTCCCAGAATGACCCCAACTGCCAATCCTGACCTATTTCTCCCACCTGCCTTGCCTTTCCCACAGGAGCCCCAATAAAGGCTCTGGCCAGTGCTTCCCCTCATCCGCGTGCCTCCTGATGGGCTGAGCGCCTCCCCTGGAGCGTGGGGCAGGCCAAGCCTCTCGTCTCAGGGGAGCTGGAGGAGCACTCAGCTTTCCTTTCCATAGCATCGACCTGTCAGTCACCTGTGCAGATGACCACCAGGCACAGATCGTCTCTGCAGCCTCGTGACCCGAGAGTGCAGGCTAAAGCTGCAGGCCCCCGGCAGCAGTAAGACAAGGGGAAGGACAGGAAGACCGACGTGGAATGCACAGAGCCTGGAGCTCCTAGGGACCCAGCGGCCCTCAGAGGCGCACGGCTGTGAGCAGAGGCTGCAGCCCCCATCAGCGCCCAGTAGGAATGGAAATGGCTTCTGCCATGGTACATGCAGGCCATCAGAAAAGTGCACCAGGCGCTGCTTCCTTTTAAAATGAGGTGCTTGAAACAGAGTCAGAGTTCCTATTGTTCAGGGTGCAGGGGCCGTTAGTGTGTACGCTAGGCTCAGAGCCGCTCCTGAGTCCTGGCTACGGGCAAGAGGACATCTGTCAGCACGTGGTGTGGGGAGGCCATCCTGCTTCTACGCCTTCCTCAGAGCGAATGGGAAGGAAAACTAGGAACCGGGAGACCAGGCAGGGATCCACACAAGGGACTGTCAGAGCTGCACATAAAGGCCACTTCTCCATAGGAGAGAGGCCACGCGGGACTCAGTTCTGGGACTTTTATGGGGAGGCTCAGGAATCAGAGCCCCGTGGGTCCTAATGGGGTTGGTAAGAGGGAGTGGTGGGCCTTTCTCAGAAAGGTCCTTGGGTGGGAAGATGGCAGCTGCCACTTAAGATGGCCATCCAGATGCTAAGCTAGGACCTCACATTCCCCCTTTTTTGTTTGTTATTGGGCCCCTTAAGGGTCCGGGACGTGGATCAATCTTCTGTAGTTTCTTTCTGCTGGGAAGGGGTGGCGTCTGGACCCTTGTTAGGGGTGTGGGGTGTCAAGGTGATGGCCGGGTGCCGGGTGATGCTGACTCTAGAAAGCCCAGTTTTGGTGAGGGGTGGGAAGTCCTGTGACAGAGGCTGGTTCACGGTTGGGTCTTTGACTCTGGTCTTGAATCCTTGGCCAGGGAGATGCTGCCCAGGGCTTCACAATGTAGGAGAGCTCTGGGTCCCTAGTTTGTCTAGAAGGAGGGTCTCTGGAGGAGTCCAGAGCTGTAGAAGCTGGGCGGGGAGCAAGAGGAGCCAAGGGAAGGCTTAGAGGGGAGAAAGGAGAAAGTGGCTCACAGGGATTCCTTCCATTTTCCTGAGCACTTGAAAAAGTTATGAAGTTGGAAGGTTGAATTGGTCGATGGGCTTCAGATCAGGATCCAAACAGAGTGGGGCTAAGGGGGCGGGGAGGCAGCCGAGAGGAGAGTCTGGTGGGATTTGGGGGTTCCCTATGGCAATTGGAGTCTGAGAACCAAGGCCTGAGAGGGAACTCAGCAAGGGGAAGGGATGGGCAAGAATCTTGGTGCTGGGCCAAGATCTAAGTTCTAGAGAGGAGACTTGTCACTGCCGTCTCTAGGAGTAGACTTGTGTGGGGGAGGGAAGTCCCTTACCCAAATGACACCGGAGTGTGATGAAGAAGAAGAGTGCTGGGGAATGGAAGGCCCCTGGTAACTGTCCTGGGCCCTCAGGCTGGGACCCAGAGGGCTCCAATTCCCGCTGGGGAGAGAGCGCTGAGATGTGGTCAGGGCTGCTCTGCAGGAGAGGGTGGTGGGCTCCTGGTGTGAGGAAGAGCAGGACTTGAAGGTCCCAGACAGTAGCGTCCACCTCGGAAGGGGTCATGGGAGGCACTGGCAGACGGAATAGGGGATGGTCCTACGGTCAGGGTGAGGGTCAGGGGAGCGGCAGGCGAGTCTGGACGGAAGCTTATATGAGGGGAGGAGGAAAGCGTAGCTCCTAACTTTGTGAGGATGTCCCTTCCCATAGGGAACCAGGGCACCGTGGAGTGACCAAAAAGGAGAGGGTGAAAACTAGAGAGCCAGAGGCGCAGACGAGGCCAGGTGTCTGCAGGGCTGGTAGAGTCCACCCTCCACCCGACAACGGAGGTCCCAGAGCAGGGTGGGCCCTCAGAACCCTTGAGGGCGTTGCAGCCAGGTGTCCAGGAGGAAGGAGAGAGGCCCACCTGAACTGCGCAGGGTTGCTTGGGTTCCTGCGGGGTGAAGGTAGTGGTCAGGTGACGGGGACCTGGGCCTCGTCAGTCCTGTGTGGCCAGTCGGTGAACGGAAGAGTTGGAAAGGGGAACTAGAAAGGCCAATGGCTGGGGGCCGCTCTGGGACAGTGTCCTCTCCCTAGTCCTTCTGCACAGCAGGGGGCCAAGAACAGCTGGCTGCTGGGAGGTGTCCAGCTTCTCCCTTCTCTGTCCTGAGTTGAGGGCTCCTTGGTACCAGGTATCCAGAAGCTGGGCCCCGAGGGGACACTGGGAGGTTCAGAGAGCACAGGGTGAAGGCTCAGAACTTCCTCTGGCTGCCAGGGTCAGGCCTTGCTGGAGAGCTGTTCCAACGGCCCAGAGGTACAGGGCCAGCAGTGAGATGGCCACCAAGCATGCCCTCTTCTTACCTCTGTCTCTCCTGGAGGGAAATACAAACCATCAGCACAGGGAACCCTCAACTGTGGCCTGAAGGCAGCTCCAAGCTGGGCTGGGTGTAGCGGCCAGAGCCTGGGGCTGAGCGGGGTGGCTGGGGACAGTCTGGTGAGGCGTGGCCTGCGGGGCATCTCAATCCCTCTGGGCTGGCTCGGCCACCACTCAGCTCTCTCTGGCGGCCAGGGAGACTAGTCGCCTGGTCTGGTGACGCAGGCCTGGCCATGCCCAGCCTGGACCAGGGATAGAGAATTTCTGGGGACAGCAGACAGTCCGTGGTTCTGTTCTGAGTTCCCATCTGAGGAAAGGACAAGGAGTAGGTAGCTGGAAGCCCCCGCCACCCGTCGGCACTGGAGGCTTGGCCCCAGGGTCTGCGAGACTCTTAGGAGCCACAAAAACATTTGAATTTTTTTTAATCAAAATAAAATATAATGCAGCCTAGGTTATATTCATCTTTGTAGCAACACAGTTGTAAAGTGATTTTTAATGATTCTGTACAGAGGAGGTGCCCTCAGAGGTCACGATGCAGCTCAGCCCTTGTTCCTAACAGCCTGGTCAGAGGTCCTAGCTTGGAGGGAGGGCCAGCTCCGGAGTGGGAGGGAACAGCTGGCCCCAGGTTCAGGCAGAGAGGGCCATGCCCTGCTGGCTGCAGAGGGCAGTGAATGCAGCTCAGGTGGAGCCCACCCCCGTTTGCCACCCCTCCCTGCCACGGCGGGTGGGCCACAGTGGTGGGCAAGAGGAGGCATGGGGAGGAGCCCAGCTCCCCAGCCTCTTACCCACCTATGCTTCATCACTGTGCCAGAGGGCAGCGGGTGGGTGCGGTGGGGACACCCTTCGGGAGGGGGGAACAGTCTGGGAGCCTCTTCCCAAAGCCTCTGGGGTCCAGGGGAGCAGCTCGCCCCCAAGATCAAGGAAACTGACCAGAGCCCCTCTTACCGACGATGGTGCACCCTCTACATTTCCTCTCGCGCTGTGGCCACGCAGCCCGCGGGACCCCAGGGCTCTGCAAAGACCCAGGAGGCTCACCAAACAAAATTATTCCGTTTTATTTTACACTCTAGTTTCTAAACTTCGATTTTCAGTGAGAGCTTTGATTCATTGAGCTGTGAGGGTAGTGCAGAGTTCCCATGGTCTGGCTGGTCCCACGTCAGCACCTTAAGTTAGCAGGACACACTGATCACGCGGATGAGCCCCCTGGTGCACTGTCAGCGGCCGAAGTCCAGGCTTCATCCAGGTTTCCTTTCTTTTTCCCTGGTGTGCCTTTTCTGTCTGTCCTCCCTGGGACCGCGGTGCCCCTAGGCGTCTTCTGCCACGGGTCCTCCAGTTGTGCCTGTGGGTCGCTCTCCTTTAACAAGACCCCTGGAACAGCACAGGATGAGGTCATGTCCTGGTGCCAGCGTCCCTGGGGGCTTGTCGTCTGGGCACCCAGCATGGCTGACCATGCCTGGGGACTTGGGGCTGCTCCAGTCCTTGGCATCTGGCTGGTGTGTGGTCATCTGGCCCCCATTCTTAGCCCTGAGGGGAGGGGGCAGACCCACAGTGGGACCCTGGATCTCCCCATGTGGCCCTCACTCCCTTCTCCCTCCCCACCCAGTCCTAGATGGGGCTTACAGGCTGCGCTGCTTTCCCTTGAAGGGCAGCCCTACTGGTCCTTCAATGAGGGTCTTTGGGTGCCAGGTGCTCTCGATAGCATCTGGGAGTCTGGAACCCCAGATGGGCCTTTACCTTCCCCGGCCTCCTAGGGGGGACTCCACCATCTCCGGCTTCCATGGGCTGTTGAGAAGCCACCCAGAACTTTGGGCCCTTTACAACTTCAGCAGGGGGTGCTCCTCGCCAGTGTGGCTCTCTGCTGGGAGTCAGGCCTCGTGGCCACTCCTTCACTTGGGTGTCGAAACGCCAAGGTGGGCCTTATATCCAGCACCTCCTGTGGGACCAGCTGAAGACTCCCAGCTGTGCCTGGCTCCCCCTTTTCTGTCCTGCTCCCCCTACCTCTGAAACAGGGTCCCCTAGGAGTGGCCCCCGACTGGACACTGCTCACCATCCTCCTTTGGGGGTGTGCTGACCGTGCCCCTGCGCTGCCCTTGGTGGCCTGGGCTGGGAGCTCCAGTGGCTCCTCTTGGCTCCTCTCAGTCCCGGGCCTTGGCCTCTATGCCCTTCCTCCCTCCGGCTGGGTTCCACTTTCTGCGCAGCCCATGGGGATGTCTGATTCAGCCTGATTTTAATGTCTACTGCCTCCTGAACTCTGCTCCTGGGTCTGGGTGGTCTCTGTCCTTCCCTTGTGCTTTTGATCTTTCAGTTCTTTAAACACACGCCACAGACTGATGTTTAAAGCCCGTCTATTTCCTATCACGTGATGATTCTCATGGGTGACTCTGGTGTCTGCCCTCTGGGTGGGTCGGGCTCTGCGTCTTACTTTCAGCCTCTCCCTGGAGTGACGCGGAGCTGGTGCCCAGGCCCTGGCTCCTTGGGTGTGTCTGTGGGATGGCTTTGAGGCCTGGGGTTAAAATGCCTTCTCTGGAGGGGGTTTGCTTTGGCTTCCCAGAAACCTGTGGTGCCCAGGCCGCTTCACGCAAGCTTCTGGCCTGGGGTCGGTCGCGCAGTGGGTGTGGCTGGCCCCGCCCCCGGCCTGGCCTGGGCTTGGATCCCTGCAGTGACCAGTGACGTTTTTTCCTTCCCTCTGCTCTGCTTCAGGAGCCAAAGAGACAAGTGGGTCCCCAGCCTTTCTGTAGAGGATGTCACCTCTGGTCATTTCTGATACCCCTCTGCCTCCTGTCCCCTCTGTGCACAAACCTTTAAAACCTCCTGGACAAGCCCCAGACACTCCCTAGAAAAATGACCACTTGTGGACAGACACAGACAGATTGCTCTTAAGTACGTGGACAGACGTTCCTAATAAAGAGAGCGAATGAAAAGTATGGAGATGGAAGTCGTCACTCGGCACTGGCCACCAGCCAGGAGTGTGACAGCGTTGCTTTCCCACAGCGAGAGCAGGGGGCTGTCCAGCTGCGAGGGACGAAGGCCCAGACGTCTTCTGGTCACATAGGCGTTGACCCTTTAACCAGAGGCCTCCACTTGCAAGAGCTCCCCAGCGGCCTCTCTGTAGATGGAAGCCAGGCGGTGGAGGCTGCGCAGCCTGGTATATCACAGCTGTGATGTGAGGCCCACCCCGGGCACCCAGAGGGGCAGACCCTGGGAGCTGAGGGGCTGAGGCTCCAGTGGGGAACCTCAAGGCAGGGGGCAGGGGCAGGAACATCTGAGGTGCCACCTTCTGCAGGAAGAAGTGGTATAGGTGGGCACTTCTGGGAAGCAGGCAGTGCAAAGGCCCCACTTCAGGCTCGGATTCCTGCAATCAAGTTGGAAAGAATCCAGAAACCTCACTCAGAGTGACAGGCATGAGCTTCTCGGGGGGATGGGGAAGGGAAAAGGGACACTCTCAAGGGAGAGAGGGGGTCCTCTCAGAGAGGAGAGGGACAGCGCACCCCTCCTGCCTTCCGGATTTATTGGGGTCCCAGGGAAGTTTCCAGACAGTCCCTCCCAGGTCCACCTCTTGACTGACTGACTGCAGGATGACATGAGCCTTTTAAGTCCCTGCTGCCTTGACCTCTCTAGGTCACCTTGCCCATGTTCTAATTGGAGCCTGTTAGAGATTACAGATTTTATGGTTAGGGGAATCATCCTTATCTCCTAGAGTTTCAGGATCTGGTCTTCCCTTCAGGGTAACTTGGGTCCATTTCTCCTGCAGATAACAGGTAGTTTGCTGAGGAATGTGATGTATTCTGCCCCGAGGCAGGCAGGGCTGCAGGTAGACTGCTTCTTGGAAAAGAGAGCATGTGGGGGTCGACACAGTGGGCCCAGTTTACAGAACTCCCCCCTTAACCTCCTGTTCCCTCTGGGTGTCTGTGTGCACACGCACAGCCACATACTACACCCTACACACACACACCACACCAAACTACACCCTGCACACGTACCACACACATACACATGCAAACAACACTCAAACCATACACACACACCATGCACAGAAACCACACACACAGACTCCACACATCCACAGAGTACACACACGACCCGCATCTCAAACCACATATACACTACATATATGAACCGTACACACAAACATGTGCACACAAATGATACACAAATCACACACAGACAAACCAAACACACCAACCAGCACACAAACACTGAACACATAAACTACATGCACATAAGCTATCCACACACCCAAAATACACACATTACCACACACACAAACCATACACGCACTAAACACAAACACACAACTCACCCCCACAAATTATACCCATACAAGTAATAGACCCCAAAATAATACGATACGAACCACAGACACAAACGATACATGCAAACCACACATGTCACACAGAGAAGCTCCACACAAACTGCACACATGTACACTGCACGCACGGCTACACACAACCTCTGTGTGAGCCACGCACAAGCCTCACGTAACCATAGAAACATGGCCACACAGCACCTGTCCTCAGGGCAGGGCCGCCTCCAGACCTGGCCAAGGAGAGCACAGGGTGAGTGGGCACTGTGTTGGCCAGAGGGTACTGGAGGCCACAGGGCTGCCGGGGGCTGTCAGGAGGATGCCAGGCCCAGCCAAGGGGCTCACAATGGCCACATTTGGGAGAGGAACATTCAAGAGCCACAGAACTCAGGGCAGAAGGAGGCCTTCCGTATGGAGGGCCAGGGCGAGCGGTGGGGCAGCGTGGTGGACAAACCCCCGTCTGCAGCTCCGCCTGGCACTTGGCAGTCGGTTAAGACCCACAGGGGGTGCCAACAGCGGCCCCCAACCTGCCCCCATCCTGACCCCAGTACCCGTGTCCACAGGGCACCTCCGTGACAGATGTAATCTGCAGAGAACCTTGAAACAGTGGGGTGATCCCAGTTTACCTAGGTGGCCCGTGTCATCGCAGGGACCTTGTGAAATGGCAGGACCGGCACAGTCACAGAAGGAGACATGGGCCAAGAAGGAGCAGAGGCAGGAGGAGGTTGTGAGGAACCGAGTGCAGGGAACCCTTGCAGCCCCACCTGGAGGGAAATGGCCTCCCTACGGCCCTAGAGTCACCTACTGCCACCCCCCCCCCAGCCCAGAGTGCCCAGAGACCCCCACTCAGAACCTGGGGGACTCCATTTGTGTGGGCGTGGGCCACCAAGTTGGTGGTCATTTGTTATAGCAGCCGTGGGAAATCGAGGGGCCAAGACCATCGAGTGCGAGAGTGGGAAGCAGGGACTGGCTCTCCCTGGTCACTGATGGCAAGGACGCAGGAGACTCTATAGTGGGCTAGCCGCAGCCCTTACCGGGAGGCCGTTTATGTCCACCATGCAGGCCAGGCTGACGCCAGTGTCCCGGCACTGATGAGCTGAGAAGGACATGGTGTCTCAGGAACACGGTGGCACAAAATGCTTCACCTGCATGGCACATGGGACCCTCTGGCCTGGATGGCACCCATTCTCCAGGGCAACAGCCTGACACTTCAGAAGCTGCCTGTGTCCTTAAAGGAAAAGGAGCTGTTCTAGTGTAGAAGAGACCAGTGAGCCCAGATGCTCCCACACGACACATGTTCCTGATGGGGTTCAGGTTTTTAAAAATTATGTGGAAAAGGACATTTTTAAAAAATTTGAAAATTATTCAGGGAAGTTATGTGCCTGTGTATCTCTCCCCACGAATAGCTGTCTGTCAGTGCCCTGGTTGGTGGGCCCAGATCCTGAAGGGGCAAGGCATGAGCAGACCCCCGCAGGCACCCTCCAGCACTCTGCATTCATTCTGGACTCCTAGGGTACCCAGTGCACGGTCGTGCTGTGTGTAATGACGTTGTGTGACAACGTTATTCTACGTTGTCAGCGATGATGACAAAAGTCTGTGCATGCTCGGTCTGGGTGCAAAATTAGTTTTTAAGATGTTTTTGCACCAAGGTCAGTTGAATCCCCAGAAAAGGGTCCTGGGGTTCCGGAGGGCCAGCTGCAGGTGTCTATGCAGTGGGTGGAGGGCAGAGCAAAGGGGACAGGAAGTCATTGTGCTATTCTTGCAGCTTTTCTGTGGGTTGTAGTGTTCAAGCAGTTAGGAAGTAAGCTTTGGGGGCCCTTCCACAGGCTCCAGGCCCCCAGGGACTGGTGCTGACCTTGGGGGTGCTGGGTGCTTGTGGATTGCACTCTCCTCTGGGACCCTCCTTGTCCTTCGTCTGGTCTGGCCTCAGCTGGGGTGGGCACAGGGTGAGTCGGTGGCCTGAGTCTGGAGACTTGGGGACAGGACAGCTGTGAGGAGGGGTCCCAGGGATGCACATGGGGCCGGGGGGCACCTGAGCTGTGTGGTCCGGGGGCTGAGCTGCGGGCTCCATCTGGGTGGGCTTCCACACACTCTGCCCACCCTGCCACAGCAAGGCAGGCAGCAGGCAGGTCGGCAGCCTGTGTCGAGGAAGAAGAGTGGCCAGGCTTGGTCTGTCGCGGGGCTTGGCCAGCCTGAGCCTGCCCTGGCCAGACTACTCTTGCCTCTCTTCTGAGCACACTGTGTCACCCACCAGCATGGCTGTGGGGTGCTATCCCCTCTCCGCCTGCTGTTCCCGTGACCTTCCTCCTCAGTGGTTTCATTGAAAAGCAAGGAAATGAAATCCTCCACACCATCTGTCTCTCAGATTGGAAGGCAGGGCTGGTGTCAGATGGCGGTGTGTTACTGCCACTTGAAATTCCCAATGACAAGTACACCTGACAGCTGGATTCATCCCTCCACGGAGTGCAGAGGCCACTGCTCCCCGTGGGCAGGCTCCGGGTTCAGGTTCAAGCCCAGGTGCGGGCGGAGCCCGGGGCAATGTGCTGGCCAGCTCTGGCAGCACAGAGCTTCCCCGAGCTTGGGGCAGCCGAGGGCTGGACATGCCACCTGACTTGTTCAGCTGGTGATTGGATCAGTGGGAGGCTTCTCTGGTCTGATGGTCTGCAGTCAGCTGGTGGCTCAGCTGGAGATGCTTGTTTAGATGACCACTCTGTATTGGGGCTTGAGGTCAGCTGGTGAGAGGGGGAGAGTGTGGCCTGTGTCTCCCCCTGGGGGCCAGCCACGGCATCTTCCCTTCCAGGGAGGGGTCGCAGGCTCCAGAACAGGGCAGCTGCCCCAGGACACTTTCCAAGCTTTGCAGGTGGCACATTTGCCAGCACCCAACTGGCCATGGTGGGCCACACAGCCAAGCTTCCATGCAGGGGAGAGACTGTGGGCCTGCTCTTCCTTCCTTCTTTCCCTTTTCCTCCCTCCCTCCCTCCCTCCCTCCCTCACTTCTTCCCTCCCTCCCTCCTTTCTTCCTTCCCTCCCTCCCTCACTTCCTCCCTCCCTCCCTCCTTCACTTCTTCCCTCCCTCCCTCCTTTCTTCCTTCCCTCCCTCCCTCACTTCCTCCCTCCCTCCCTCCTTCACTTCTTCCCTCCCTCCCTCCTTTCCTCCTTTCCTCCCTCCCTCCCTCCCTCACTTCTTCCCTCCCTCCCTCCTTTCTTCCTTCCCTCCCTCCCTCACTTCCTCCCTCCCTCCCTCCCTCACTTCCTCCCTCCCTCCCTCCCTCACTTCTTCCCTCCCTCCCTCCTTTCTTCCTTCCCTCCCTCCCTCACTTCCTCCCTCCCTCCCTCCTTCACTTCTTCCCTCCCTCCCTCCTTTCTTCCTTCCCTCCCTCCCTCACTTCCTCCCTCCCTCCCTCCCTCCCTCACTTCTTCCCTCCCTCCCTCCTTTCTTCCTTCCCTCCCTCCCTCACTTCCTCCTTCCCTCCCTCCCTCCCTCCTTTCTTCCTCCCTCCCTCCCTCACTTCTTCCCTCCCTCCCTCCCTCCCTCACTTCCTCCCTCACTTCCTCCCTCCCTCCCTCACTTCCTCCCTCCCTCCCTCACTTCTTCCCTCCCTCCCTCCCTCCCTCACTTCCTCCCTCACTTCTTCCCTCCCTCCCTCCCTCCCTCCCTCCTTCCTTCCTTCCCTCCCTCCCTCACTTCTTCCCTCCCTCCCTCCCTCACTTCCTCCTTCCTTCCCTCCCTCCCTCCCTCACTTCCTCCTTCCTTCCCTCCCTCCCTCCTTCCCTCCTTCCCTCCCTCCCTTTCTCCCTCCCTCCCTCCTTTCCTCCTTCCCTCCCTCCCTTTCTCCCTCCCTCCCTCCTTTCCTCCTTCCCTCCCTCCCTTCCTCCTTCCCTCCCTCCCTTCCTCCCTCCCTCCCTCCCTTCCTCCTTCCCTCCCTCCTTTCCTCCTTCCCTCCCTCCCTTCCTCCTTCCCTCCCTCCCTTCCTCCCTCCCTCCCTCCTTTCCTCCTTCCCACCCTCCCTCTCTCCCTCACTTCTTCCCTCCCTCACTTCCTCCTTCCCTCCCTCCCTCCTTCCCTCACTTCCTCCTTCCCACCTTCCATCTCTCCCTCACTTCCTCCCTCCCTCACTTCCTCCTTCCTTCCCTCCCTCCTTCCCTCACTTCCTCCTTCCCTTCCTCCCTCTCTCCCTCCCTTCCTCCTTCCCTCCCTCCCTCCCCCCTCTCTTCCTCCCTTCCTCCTTCCCTCCCTCCCTCACTTCCTCCCTCCCTCCCTCACTTCCTCCTTCCCTCCCTCCTTCCCTCCCTTCCTCCTTTCCTCACTCCCTCACTTCCTCCTTCCCACCCTCCCTCACTTCCTCCCTCCTGTGTCCTTCCTTTTTGTGCTGGGGGTTGAGCCTACGGCCTCGGCATGCTAAGTGTGTGCTCTGCGAATGGGGCCCTTCTTGGGGTGTGTGGTGGTGGGATGGAGCCAGGCAAGTGCTATCCACCAGGCTATGCGTCTGGCCCTTTTCATTTCATTTTGAGACAGGGTCTTGCTAAGGTGCCCAGGCTGGCCCTGGACTTGTGGTCCTCCTCCCTCAGCCTCTGAGTGGCTGGAATTAAGGTGTGCGCCACTGTACCCAGCTGATGTTACCTTTGAGGCACAAAATTCTTAACTTTTCAGAAAGTTCCGTTTCTTTATTTGGTGGTTGTTCTATTGCCTGTCCCTTTGGTATTGTCCAAGAGGTCACCCTGGGTCAGTTGCACTGAGGAATTCAGGCCTCAACTCGTGAACCTTTGGGGCAAACACTGAATGAGAGCGAGGAGGAGAGGGATCAGCCTGGGTGCTCCAGCATGCGAGACACAGGTCCTCCCTAATGCAGAGCGGGGTGGGGTGGGGGAGGTCTGCACCCGGCCTTGGGTGGCATGGGGAGAAGAGGAGGAGCGGTGGCCAGTGTTGGTTGCCATGCAGTGTGGACAGGTGGGCAGTGTGGGGAAGCAGGCGAGGGCATTGTTGGGTGATGGGTGGCATGGGGGGGCTGCATGTGCAGGTGGGCAGAGGGGGCAGGTGGGTGACGTGGACATTGTGGTTGAGACGAGAGGGGAGGGCTGTAGGTCGGGGTTAGAGAGGTGGGGTGCAGGTGGGTGTTTCTAGGGGTGGTGGGCAGAGATGGTGTGGGGAGAGGTGGCGGGGCCCATATTCTGGGACGTGGTGTGACATGAAGGGCTGGCCTGGTGAGGAGGGAGGGTCCCTGCCTGAGACCTCTCCAGCAGCTGAGGCACCCAGCATCTCCAGGGACATTGATGGACATAGATGGCACCAGGTCATCTAATCAGAAGAGGTCCCCGTCCCAGACATGGCCGGGGTACCGGCTCCTTCCTAGAGTGGAGGCTGGGGATGGAGGTGGTCCTCTGGCACCAGCCTCTCATTCCACAGCTGGGTCCAGAGAGACAGGGCAAGGGGTCTCGGAGGCCACTGACACTGTCTCCTAGCATTGGGTGGCCTCTCACTAGAGTGTCACACTTGCTAGGAAGTGCTTGACCTTGCTTGACCTCCATCAGATGCACACCTCAGTTCAGTGTCCTTGTTCCAGAGTTCTCTGGGGAAGTCAGGTAGGTGGCTGACCTGAGCAGGAAGGCCAGTGTTAGAGGGGCTTGTCAGACTCCTGCCTGGGTCCCAGGCGCTGGAGTGAAGGCCCTTGGTAGGAGGGTGGGGCCCTGGAGGGGGCCTGAGTGGCTGGAGGTGGCCCCTGGCTGTGGGCACCAGGAGAGAGTTGGGCCCCACTACATTGCTGTGGGACCCTGGACCTCAGTCTCCCCTGTAAATGAGGGTGCCTGGCCAGGTGGCCCAAGTGCCCTCTCCAGGCCTGAAGTCCGAGGAAGGATTCAGTGTGGGCTGCTGGCTGGTCTTCGTGGGCTGTTCCCTTTCCCCCTCTGTCCACTCACTCAGGGAGCTCTCTGGAGGCCTCTGGGGGCAGCCTCTGGGACCCAGGGAACACCGCAGGGCACAGGTGCAGGAGAGGCGGTGCCTGGGCCTGGGGCTCGGGTGGGTCTGGCTCTGTCCCTGATCTGCCTCCTCTAGCTGCAGACCTGGGCGAGCTCCGGTCTCCTGACCTCCTGCAAATGGGCTCCCAGGCTCTCCCTGCCCTCGCCAGGGCCTGACCTCATGCCGGGCCTTCCAGGCCTGCAGTCTCTGGTCCTGAGGGAGACTCAGCCGGCTCACTCACTCGTCTCCTCAGCAGTCTGGTGGCCAGTCCCTGATTTACAGCCTGAGGGCAGCGGGGTGCTGTCTCCAGGGGCAACTCTGGTCTGTGAGCCTCCAGCAAGGCCACAGCAGGGAGTCTTCCGGAGGATCCCCTGGGTGGGCTGCAGGGTCAGCCAGGGTAAGGTCCAGGTTGGAGCCTCCCGGGATCACCCACAGCCCCAGGGCCTCAGCTCGCTGCCAGGAAGCAGCTCCCGACCCCCCAGCGAGGCCTGATGGAGCACCCGGGCCCCAGGAGGGAGGTGGGCTTGGTGCCCTGCTGCTGTCCTGGGCTACACAGGCCCACTGGGCCCTCCAGATGCCTGGTCCTGCTCCCTGACTTGTGGAGCCCTGCCATGACCAGGCAGCCGGCAGTTCCGCTGCCTCTCCCCCACTTCCCCACGGTGCCCTGAACCCCAGAACTCCGTAAGAATGTCAGGGTAACAGACATGGAGTTGGGTGGGAACTGCAAATTCATTATTTCATGTGCTATGCCTCCCATGTCCAGGGATGGGCGCTCACCACGCACAGGGTGGGAAGTGGCCAGCCACACTGCTGAGAAGCCCGCGCTCTGCCCCAGAGGACAGTTTGTTCTCTCGCTTGATTATTGTCATCTGGCTCCCTTGGGTCTCACTCCTCTGAGACAGGACCCTGTCCAGGCGGTCCAGGCTAGACCGCCTTGAGGGACCCACAACAAGCTATTTGTGGCAGGAAAGGTCAGCTGGCTCCTGGGAAGTGTCGGGGGATAAGTCAGAGCTGGCCCATGGCGAGGCCCCGTGACGCTTCGTCATGTTACGTCTCCTTTCGCCAGCCAAGAGAGGCACAAGCCAAGAAGGGTTTCCATAGCAACCAGCAGCAGGCTAGGAGCTCCTCCTTGCCTGAGTTTGTCCCAGAGGACGGGGCTGGCCAGGGGACCGGGCTGGTCAGAGGACTGGGCTGGCCAGGGGACCGGGCTGGTCAGAGGATGGGGCTGGCCAGGGGATGCTGACCCTGGCCTTCAATGGTGTCAAGTGTCCCCAAGTGTGACTCCAGGCACCTGGGTGTGGCTGGGGAGGGGAGCAGTCTCGGCTGGCCCAGTCCTGCGTATTCATGGAGCAGGTGGGAAAACATCCCAGAGAGCAGCAAGTCAGAGAGCAAGCTGGTGTGAGCAAGGGCCTCTGGGAGCTCTCAGGGGATGCTAGTATTCTACACTGGGAATGGATTCACTTCTGCACCAGCCAGCCACCCCTCATCATCCGCCTGACCGTCTGTCTGACTGTCCGTCCGTCCATCCGTCCACCCATCCACTGCCCCGTCATCCACCTGGCTTCTGGCCCTGCATGCACTTTCTCGTTCATCCCCTCATTTATCTGCCCAGCTCACATGCCCATCGTCCCTCCCATCACCCATCTCTACCTGTCCACCTACCCCTCAATACCCCAGGGGTCCTTCCCTCACCCCATCATCTATCCACCTGCATGCCTATCCACACTTCCTCCATTCACGTGACCATACACCCCTCTCCGTGTCTTTTCCCTCTCATGCATAATTTTCCATGATGTCTGTCCACCTACCCTTCACCACTCAGCCCCCACTGCCCCCTCACACCCCCCCATAAAACTCCCCTCCATCCATATGCATGCCTGTTCTCACATTTGCCCATCAGCTCATCTACCTACAGATCACGGTCCACCCACCCATCCGTCTAAAGGCCACATGTCTGCAGTCTGTCTTAGAGATGCTTTGTTCACATATTCCAACTCAGCTTTCAGATTTGCAGGATCTTATAAGTGTCGTTTTAACACCTCTAGCATGTGACCTTACCAGAAAGATCATGACAGTCATGGACGAATTTGCTGAATGTGAAGTCCACTTGAGCCCCTGGGTGTGGTTGGCAGGTGGGTGTGAGGAACAGGATGATGTTCTGCATGGGGTCAAGGCCTCCAGACCCCACTCCAAGACCTGAAGCCCCTGTAATGAGGCATCACCAGCGTCTGCAAGCCCCGTGCACGGTGGATGGAAACATCAGCTGTGTGTGCCCCACCTGCTGGCATTTTGCAACCTCAGAGAATACTGATGTGCCCCCTGGTGTCTTGGTTGTTTAGTGAAGGAGGTTTAACCTGAAAGGCTATTTGCAATCAGTACAGAAATGCTTCACCTCCATGGTACTGCTAGTTTTATGTGAAGGGACATCTCGTGTTATAAACAGCTGTGATGCTGAAGGGAACAGGGCTGTTAGAGAGACAGGTCAATCTTTTACTTACAGTTTAAAATACACATAACTACTTGACTTAGACTCATGATTTTCCCCTAATACTGAGGATGGAACCCAGGGCACTCTACCACTGAGCCCCAGCCCCAGCCCTTATTATTTTTATTTTGAGACAGGGTCTCACTAAGTTGCTTATGGTCTTGCTAAGTTGATGAGGCTGGCCTTGAACTTTCGATCCTTCTGCTTCAGACTCCTGAGCTGCTGGGATCACAGACATGTGCCACCATACCTGATTAGGCTTAATTAATTAAATCTGTTAATGTAATTAATTTTTCAAAAGTGTTTTATTAAGTTTGAAAGTGGGACTTAATGAAAAAGTCCTTTAGAAATAATTTTGAGATTTATTAAATTTATACAAACAAGAAGATTTGAAGACTCAAATCTTTAAGTTGTTGATGGACCTTTCTTTTATTTATTTATATGTGGTGCTTAGAATTGAACCCAGTGCCTCACACATGCTAGGCAAGTGCTCTACCACTGAGCTACGACCCCCAGTCCCTAGACTTAATTTTAAGTTAAAATCTATTTTTTTTAAACACACTCTACCACGTTTTATTAAAGAAAAACTTTAAATGTTTTACTTTTTACCAGTCTGTTCTGGCATGCTTCTAATGGTATCAGAATCAGTGTATCCATGATAGACAGTGTGCACACTCTGTAGTATGTTCCACACGCTGTGCCCAGTTCAATATTATTGCCACTGGAGTGATGCACACCAGCTTTGGCCAACATGGCATAGTACTCTATTTCAGATTTCCTCAAAGCTGGACAGTTGTTGGCGAGGATGACCAATTTCGCTTTGCCCTGTCTGATCACCTTGAGAGTTTGCTTGTACCCCAGTACATTCTTCCCACTTTACATAGCAAGCTGGAGCCGAGAGTTGATCGACTCCAGAGACTTTTTCATCTTTTTTGCGGCCACCATCTTCCTGCCTTCGATGCGGGACGGCCCCCAACCTACAGCAGCTGTCAGGATGGCCCGAGAGCTAGCAAGAAAGGAAGTTGAAATCTTTTTTTTTTTTTTTAATATTTATTTTTTAGTTTTAGGTGGACACACTATCTTTATTTTATTTTTGTGGGTACTGAGGGTTGAGCCCAGTGCCTCACGCGTGCTAGGCGAGCGCTCTGACCCTGAGCCCCAGCCCCAGCCCTTAAGTTGAAATTGATCAGGTATCTGAAGGGCGCTGGACCATTTAAGAGAATCTAGTTCCATCGTACTAGCAAGTTACATTTTTAGATTTCTGAGAACTAATTTGGAAAGTTTTGTCAGGCAAAATATGACACATTAAATCTGCTAATGTAATTAATTTTTTGAAAGTGTTTTATTAAGTAAGTTTGAAAGTGGGACTTAATGTTAATGAAAAAGCCCTTTAGAAATGATTTTGAGATTTATTAAATTTATAGATACAAGGAGATTTGAAGACTCAACTTAATAGCTCAAGGGGAAAAATCCTAGTTTTCTGACTTTGTAACAGTAATAAATGAAAATTTAATTTTTAAAAATCCAAAGTAATTTCTGAATAATCTTTTCTATGTACAAAAATATAACTTTGAGGCATGAAAAGTTTCGCATGAACACCATTTGCCCACCCATCCGTCGTCTTGCTCGGCCACCCTTCATCTTCCCTTCTATCTCCTGTCCACCCACCCATCCCTCCACCCACCCTCCCTTCTCTCCATCCATCCACCTGGATGACACTGGTCAGTGGAGATAAAGAGGCTCTGAGGTCCCCGTGTGCCCCAGTTCATGGTGACGTTGTGGAGAGCCCTTGGGTGTTGCCCTGCTGGGACCGCAATCTGGTGTCCTGGACACATGTGCATTTAGAGGGATGGTCGGTCTGTGGGCAAGGGACCCAGCAAATGGGTGATGAGGTGAGGGGTGGGTGAGCACTCGGCTCTGACCGGCGAGGTCCAGGAGGGGCTCTCCCAGGTGGATGGTCTCGGCAGCACTGGAGGAGGACAGCCTCCAAGCAGCCCCCTGCTCTGCACCCCAGGCTGGCCTCCAGAGACCAGCTAGACAGCCCTGCCCACAGCCCATGCCTGGCGCACTCCACGGAGAGGCCAGGAGCAGCAGCACACACTGTCCCCCTGACGGGGGCGGGGGGCGTCTGTTCAACGTCGGGTGCATGAGCACGGAGGGCCCCGGGCAGACTCCCTGGAGGAGGTGGTGCACTGAGCAGTTCCACGGCCGCAGGAGGAGCTGGGGCCAGGGGTCTCCCTCCCCTCTGGATCTGCAGTAGTGGGCCCAGGGCTGACTCAGGAGAAGCCTGGGGCTGAAAGCAGGGGGAGAGATGGCCGGCCAATGGAGGAGAGGGGCTGCCCGGGAGGAGGTGTCAGTGCTCCAGGCGCTGTGGGGACAGGGCAGGTGGCGGAGCTGGGGCCGGCGAGGAGACCTCTGTCCCTGGACCGGGAGGCGAGGTGTCAACATCGGCCTTCGAGCTCTCAAGAGCCTCGTAGGAGAAGCCAGCCAAGGCCCGCTGCAGGAGAACCCTTGGTCTCCTTAAGAGGTCCCCGTTTCAGCCTGTGGCCTCAGGATGGGTGACTGTCCCTGGCAGGGTTTGGGAAGCAGCATCTTCTCTGTGTCTGGCCCTGATGTCCTGAGTTTCTGCTCGTCACTGTGCACACTGTCTTCCCAGTGTGAGGCCGGCCCGAGGGCTGCAGGGCACAGTGCCGTGTTAGGGATGCCCGCTGTCCTTGTCCCTTGTCATTGGTTGGGCCAGGATCCAACCTGTGCCAGGAGCTGCCCGGCCCCTCTGCCCAGCCTGCTCCACCCGCATGGCTCCCTCAGGTCTCACAGGTCGGCAGGTCTCACGGGTCAGCAGGACAGACTGGTCCTGATCTCTGGATGCGGTGGCTGTAGCCTGCTCATTCTTGTTGATGGGCAGTGTCCGTCATCATCTGCCTACCCTTCCTTTAAAACCGTGCTCCTGGGAACGTCTGACAATGGCCTTCTGCCCGGATGCCGCAGTGTGCAGCACCCAGGTCCCAGCTACTCAGGGGCTGAGGCAGGAGGGTCACTGGAGCCCAGGGGAGGCCAGCCCAGCCCAGCAGCATAGTGAGGAAGAGAAAGAGAAGCATCTTCACCGTGGTGTCTGCATGCAGACAGTTACTGGGAACACCAGGGACAGAGCTGGGTGTGTGCGGTGTCGCCCTGCCCAGGCGGCTGGGTGGCTTCCCGTGGTGGCTGTTATTTCCACACCCCGTGAAAGAGCGGCAGCTATCAAGGGTGCGATGGCACCACTGCTGGGCCTTGCCAGGTGGTGACTCTTCCTGTGCTAGGCAGGCCCTCTCGGCCCACCCCCGCCCCTCACACCTGGACAGCGTGTAGGTGAGGAAGAGCTCAGGCTCCTGTTCTGATTTGCATTTCCTGGGGTACCCGAGAGGTTCTGCAAACCACTTATGTTGATGTGCCATTTGAATTTCCTTCTCTGTGAAGCACCTGCTCAAGTATTTTGTCCATGTTAAAAGAATGCGTTTTGTTCTTCTCCATAGTGAATAGACATAGTTCTTTATTTCCTAAATGAGTCTTTGCCAATTGTCTGTGCTGCAGCGTCATCCAGCTGTGGCTCATCTTTTCATTTTGATGCAGAGATGATCAAAAAGAAGCACCAGATTTTAATGCCATCCCATTAATTCCTCTTTCCCTCCCTGGCTGGGGTCCTTTGTGTCCTGCTTAAGTGATGCCTCCCTCCCCTGAGGCCACGTGAGACCTGCTGGCTTTTCTAGAAAGAGGGGTGCATTTGTCTCCCCAGTTAAGTCTCTAATCCACCTGGAACTGATTTTTAATTCATTGTTTTTTTTTTCCTGGCGTTGATTTTTGGGGACAGTGAAAAGCAAGAGTCTGATTAACATTCCCCTCCTCTGTGGATGATTTTAAGTGTGGTTCCTGATTCTTGCCTCTCTTGGCCAGAAAATAGTCGAGCCCCGTCTCTACCTTGTGCTGGTTATGCAGGGGTCACACTCTCTGCTTTGTGACAGTTTTATTTTAATCAAAAATCATTTCTTGCCATGCTCGGGGAGGAACCCAGAGCCTCTCGCGGGCTGGGCCTGCCCTCCCAGGGGCCACCCCAGCCCTGAGGCAGCTCTGAGCGAGTCTTGGGATCTCAGGCAGGACTTCTCACTCCTCTCCAGGAGGGCTACGGCCATTCCTGTTTTTTTGTAATTCCACAGAAACTTTAGAACCGACCGTCAAATCCCAGGCGTGTGCACACACATGTGTGCGGGCACCTTTGTGACGGCGTTGCCCTGGCTCTACCAACCCCAGGGCATGGCGTTCCGGCCGCGGGGTTGGTCCAGGGTGCCTGCCTGCCCTCTCCCTCCGCAAACCTCTCCTCTCACGGCTGCGACTGCGTCTCGCATTCCTTCTCTGCGTGTCTTGCTCGTCTGCCTTCGCTAAAGAAGTGCCCTCTGGGACGGTCGTTATGTGTCAGCCTGGCTGGCCACTGCGCCCGGACGGACGTTTCATTACAATGTTTCTGTGAGAGAGCTGCTGCTGCGGCTTCAAATAAGAGCGACTTTAAATGAGTGAATCCTGAGCGAAGCACATGGTCGTTTGTCATGGGGTGGGTGGCACCTGTTGAAGGGCTGAAGAGTACAAGGTGGCCGCTCTCCATGGGAAGAGAGAAGTCCGCCAGGCCGTGGGCTTTGGGCTCTATCACAGCCGTGCCCTGGATCCCGGCCTGTGAGCGCGGTGTGTGCGTGTCGGACTCCCCACAGTGCCACCCTCCTCAAGCAACGGCGTGTCATCCATCTGTCACTTATCATGTATTTACTGTCCCTCCATCACCCACTACCTCAGCGCACCAGTCATCTGTTGTCCATCATGTACCCTCCTCTGTCGGCCCTCTGCCTCTTGGCCACCTGCCTGCCTACCCTCTCCAATCCTCTTGGCTCTGTTTCCCTGGGAGCCGCGGCTCGTCCTTCTGGCTCTGTCCATGTCCATCCTGCACACCGGGATGGCTCAATGTGTCCACAGGCCCGGTTGGCGTTGACGGCAATGATGGGTACAGCAGTCAGACTTCATCCTGTAGCCACCGCTGCACGGAGAGCCCTTTCTTAAAACCTCCGCTGGACCTACCTGCCCTTCCTCTGGCCGACGCTTCTGTTTCTTCTTCACGGTTTCACAAACAGACCTACTGTGGACCTCCCCAACCTCAGATTTGGATCTTTTTTCTTTCTGTAGCAAGTCAGAAACTTTTGACTTTTCACTGGAAGAAGCACTTTTGGGCTTCTCTTTGGCATATCTGAATGGCCGGCCTTTCGCTCTGGAGTTTTGGGTCATTGTTGAATAAGGATCACTTGGACACAGGCACTGTGCCCGCTGGTCTGATAACTGAGATGCTGCCGGTGACTGGAGGAGGGTACAGTACACAGCATGGACACACTGGACAAAGGATGACTCGCATTGTGGTGGGATGTAGCAGAATGTGCAAGATTTCATCAAGCTGCTCAGACAGTAAACAAAGTGAAACTTATGAATTGCTTGTTTCTGGAATTTTCTATTTAATATTTTTGGACCACAGTTGCCTATAACTGAAACTAGGGGACTGTAACAGTACTTGTAGGGTTTGGTACTTCCTGTGGTTTCAGAGGTCCAAGGAGGGTCTTGGGACACATCCCCTATTGGTAAGAGGGGGATGGCAATATCTATTTAAAAATCCCACTTTTTGAAGGCAGTGGCACGTGCCTGGCCCCGCTGCTACTTGGGAGGCTGAGTTCATGAGTTCATGAGGCTGGGGTTCATGAGTTTGAGGCCAGCTTGGGCAACATAGTGAGGATCATCTCAAAACCCAAAACACAGTCTGCTTCCTGGTTGTCACCTCTGGTACGCAGCACGCGGCAGGATGCTTGCTCTGCACCCAGCGAGCCGGTTACACCTACTGAAGTCTAGTGCTTCAGTTGCGGCCTCTGTGGGACTGTCCTGGACCCCCATTACAGCCAGGTGCTGATCCTCTCACCCCTTTGGGGGCCGTAGCAATCGGGGCAGGCCTTTCCCCTCAGCTTCTCCCTCTGAAGCCAGATTTAAAGTTAGGTAGTCAGTGTAGTTAGGTAAATCGGGTCTAATACCGAGTGAAATCTAAAATGGAGGCCATGCTGGGAATGACTCAGGAAAAACACAGGACAATGGAATGTTAATGGAGCCCAGGAAACAGCCCCCAACAGATTTGAAGATAGCCCTTCACAAAGAAGTGTTAATAAACAGCCCCCAGCAAACTTAAAGATACCCCATCCCAAAGAAGTGATAAAGAAGTCCTTCCTGCCTGGCCCACCGGTGTCCCAACCCCTCCCACCTACATTCCATCACCAAAACTATAAGAAGGGGAAACAACCGCACTTCCGCGGATTCCACCTCTTGGGTCCCCTTCTTCCTCCGGGAGAAGTCTTTTCTGCTGTCCTTTAATAAACTTCTACTTTCTACTCTGACCTTGCCTCGGCGTGCTTCTTTGATGTTATTCTTCAACATCGGGGGAAGCAAGGACTCGTCACCGGTCAACAGCGGTATCATATTGGAGGTCCCATACCGAGATCTACACCGGGGTAAGTGCATGCACCCCATGTCTGTTTGAGGTGCATCTTTTTCTCTCTTTCTTTCTGGAGGATAAGGTGGGCACCCGACGGCTACTTAAACGCAATTAGTGCAGCCGCCACTCTACAAGACTCGGGTGAGAGGTTTCCCGGCCTAAGCAGCTCTCAATCACCTGTTCAATACAGAGCAGGCATATTGGGTTCTGCCAAAGCCGATTCCAACTTTTCTGTCTGGGCCCGGAGAGCAATTGGTGTGAGTACACAGTGTCCCTAATCCCGATCTGCCTCGGATGCGTGGAGGTGGAGGAAGGAGTTTGGAACAACTGCGGAATTCCGGTCTGGGCTACTCTCAGACGTTTCCAAAGGTTCCTTTCTCTTGAGCCCCCTTCCGACAGCCCTCAGGGGTATCTAGGGTGATCGGTAGATGAATGGCACTGAGGGAAAGCCCCAATCACATTTGCCTCCGTATGGGCTACGCGCAACACTCCCAACTCCGCATCCATTCCTCCTGGATGCTTCCCTTCCTTCGCAAGTCAGAAATGTTAGCAATTCAGGTTGCAGGACTGAGAAAGGCATAAGATAATTAGTAAAATCTGCCCAGGTTCCCTAAGATGCATAGGTAACTTTCAATAGTCTGTTTTACCGCCCGAATGTTTAAAATGTTCTGTGTTCCTTAAGCTACTAGAGAGGCATTTTTTGAATCAACTCCTTAATCTTATCAACTCTAAGGTAATCTGCTACCTTACAACCAGTAGATATCCCTTAACACTCAGGCGGCTCCTTTAGTCTACAGAGCAAAGACAACAAAAGAGCACAGGATTCTCTTTTGCAATGTGTTTTTAGTGGTCGGGAGGAAAGCAGTAAGGCCCTTAAGTCTGAATCCTCCCAGGGTCTCTGGCACAGGGCAAACTGAGACCCTAGCAATTTGCTAAAGGGGACCAGAAACCCCTTGGCAAAGCAAGGTGAGAGACGGGTTTTCTGGACCGTTTAGGAAGCTCAAACTTAGGGAGACGTCCCTAATGAGAACAGTTTTCTCCGGTGCAGCGTGGGCGCCTGAGTCCTGTTTTCTTCTCACTCAGAGGGGAGCTTCTCTCTCTCCAATACGCCAGGTGGACCACTAGCCTGCGTATTGAAAAATTGGGATAAATTTGAACCTCAGACACTCAAGAAAAGCGCCTCATTTTCTTGGCCTGGCCTCAAATATGAGAAACCTGGCCACCAGAGGGAAATATCAATTTTAATACAATTTTATAGTTTGATAAAATTTACAAAAAAAAGGAAATGGTGTGAGGTGCCGTATGTTCTTTGCTCTAACGGAAAATCCTAAATTATGTCAACAATGTGAAGTAGACTTAACTATGATATCTGCCATGTGAAGGAAAAAATCCTGGACTCACTGAGGAAAAGAATCAAGAAAAAAATTTGGGCCGATCAAAGTACATACCCCCTTCCCCCTTCAAGACCTAAGGCAGATAAAAACTGACTCTACTGGAAAGTCAGGAGATATGCCAGATTGCCTAGGATTGGATCTATCCAAAGGAGCTAATCTTGCAAGTGAAAGGGAAACTGAGGAATTCCCAGCAGCTGCCAGAGCCATTTTCGCTTTGGGGAAATTTCCTCATAATTTCCTTCACTGTAAGGATTACTCCACATAAATGCAGTAAAGTCAGTCACACTGAGACCCTTAATTTTACACCTATAGTTGCCCTTATGTGAAAACATCTGGTCCACTCATGGGGAAATCTAAGGTGCCACTGATAGGAGTCATAATTAAATGGAAGTTCAAAACCTGGAGAGAGTTTTTCTTATCTGGTCTGTTTTAAAGGTTATTATAGATTGTTTCTTGGAGATAATCTAGGCTAAACGTGTGTCTAAAAGATGTTTCATTGTAACATCTGGTATCAAAATGTGTTTGAAACATTGCGTAATCTTGCAGTTAAAAGTTGGGGTTAGTTAATTGTTTAGTTTGTGATTTCAGATACTTCATGCCAGAGAACTTAAATACTTAGGATAGAAAATTAAAAGAACTCTACTTCCAAGTTGGCAAGTAACTCCCAATCATTCAGTTTTATTTTTTCATCAATTTTTGAACTGGGTAACCTAAGGAGATTTCACTAGGTATACAGTGCATTGATTTGGGCAAGGATAGTAAATTATGATTTGGTATCTGTTTCTCTCAGTGTGTAAGATTTAGGAAAAAGTGTTGAATTAAAACGTTGGTCTGGCTTATTGAAATGACATTAATTAGCAACAGTCTTGGGAATTTTCAAAGCTTAATTTTAGATACACATGGTAGTGTGTGGATTTTTTCCAGGTGATTTAATGTAACTTAATACTACTTTAGGAACTTCAGAACAAAGAAAGTAGCTTAATGATCCTGAAGGAATTTCTTCTGTGGTAGCTTTTATATTATCAAGAAAGATCCTATTTTCAGTTTTGTGTGAGCAAGTTTTTCTAGTGTAGGAAGATATAAAGATGAAATTTTGTAAATTGTACCATATTTTCAACTTCCAAACCTGAAAATTGTGACTTATGGTTAAAATGCCTTAGACGTGAAGTTTCTGCTCAAAATTCCAGTTTTCCCAGTTCCTTCCAGACCCCAGCCAGGACTTAAATTGATATGCAAATAGAAGAAGCCTGGAGCACTCAGTAGGAGACAGATCTGAGGCCCAAGGAAAAAAAAAGTAAAGGTGTCTTTTACCTGAACTCAAACTAGATTAAACCAAAGAGTAAATTGTATGCCATTTACTAATTACTGGCCAGTCAATTTTTTCTAGGACTTTTGCCTTTTCTTAGATTCTATGTTTTTTTTGAGCTCATGATTTTTATCCTACAGACAAGCTAATGTTTTTCTGATAAGTTCTATTTTTGATCAACTGGAGTTTTTTTTTAAACATTGCAATGAGATTTCACCTGAGAAAATTGCAAGGCCTTTTGTGTTATGTGTTACACTTGTGTTACGTGTTGTATGTTGGTATGTCTGTGTGTATGTCCATATATCATGCAGTGATATGACAATTGACAGATGAGGAGCGCTCATGAAAAATTAAAAATGGATCCAAATATCTTTGATTCACGTGATTCAAATGGCTCAATTTAAATTGGGTAAACAGATGAAAGTAAAGATGCCTTTAAAATTAAGCTTATAAGTTTTTCTAGGTGTTCAAAAAGGCCCTAATAAAATGTTGATGTCTATGAAATAATCTGCTTAAATTCAAAAATTTACAAGTATTGTTTCAAAATGTGAACAAAAAGAGGTTAACAGATAAAAAGAGAAAGGTTCTAGATTTCTGGATAAGAGTCTATATGATTAAGTAATTAAGAGAGTTTAAGTAAATGATATAAAGAAGGTCTGTGTAAGTTTTTGAACAAGTAATCTTAAAGACATTAAACAGCTGGTTAAACAAGTGCTGTTGTTTTAGAGAATTGTGCTGTTATTTCTTTAAAAGCTAAACTTGGTTAATATAAAAACATCAATGTAATTGGTGCCATTAATGTGTTCATATCTTCCAGGTATACAAGTCTGTAAGGTAGAAGCTTTAGAAAGAGCATTATATCAAGCTGGTATTCTAAAAGTGTATGGTAACTTTAGGTTTAAAAGAAAAACATGTTGGAAATTTATTTATATCACTTGTGTTCTATAACTGTACTTATTATCAATAAGTTATGTAAAGTTCCTTGTTACTTTTTACACTGAGATACAATTTAAATGTATTTTTAAGTCAATGAGAGCCTAATCTGGGTGAAGGTTTTATTGTGAGACACAGAAATACTTTGCTAATTTCCAACAAGAGGTTAGAAGCTTCCAGCCTTCCTTTAATTCATGTTTTAGATGTGATATTATGTTGTGTTAGCTAATATTCATGTGAACTTAAGCAACAATTTATGTAGGCTTTGTAAAATGATGTTTAAAAAAAGCAAAGATCAGCTTCAGAACTATAGTATTTAAGATTTATGAAGAGCCCCACCTTACTTGAGATAAGGCTCTATGTCCCATCTCATGTGAAAGTGACTATGAAAGAAGTAGGCTAGATTTCAGTACACTTAAAGTTGTGTCCAAAAGTTGGTTTTTGTCAGGATTGCCAGGATCTCAAACAGGGGATATACTCCACCAAAATTCAAGGTAGCTATTATATGAACTAAATGTTTTTACTCTTGATAATTAAAATTATCTTGTAGTTTTCTTATGATTTAAGATTGCCTGTTAATGTTTTGCAGAGGTACTGATTTAAGAGCTCACTACCTGGGTTAATTTAAGACAAGAAGTTATCACCTACAGGATAGAGAGATAGACATTAAAGTCCAGTACTCTTAGTATAAGGCTGTTGAAACTTATTTGCTGGATGTTTAAGATTAAGTTTTAAAATTAAAGTTAAATTAAAAGGCCAAGAAAACCAATATTTGGCTCTTGCCCTCTGAGTCAGTCTGAATCAGGGAATAGGGGACTTCTCCAAAGGGCTCTGCAACTCTAGGCCACATAACCTCCTGATCAGGGAGATTAATGAGACCAGTGGAGGACAGGAAGCCAGTCAGTGCATTTGCTGTGAAGAGGAGGGTCATCAACAAGGGAGACATCCCTGATGCTTCCGAGGGAAGCCACATGGTCAAGCAAGGCCTGGACCCATCCTAGCGCAAATGGCACTAGCAGAACTGAGAAGCTGTTGTGAAGTTCCCGAGGACTCCCACCCAGAGTAACTCAGCTGACTGTTAACAATAGATTGAAACAAAAGTCAGTTTGACTTGCTTCATCTTAAACACTTAGCAAAGACAGTCAAAGCCAAACACAGCTATTCCTGGACATTTTAATAATAATGATAGTTAAATGTAACTTCCATAAATAAGTAAACTAGAGGCTACAAAGGAGATTCTCAGACAGGAATGCCTGATAACTATCAAAAGGAACTACCAGAGTAGTTTTTAGTTTAAGGCCCACAGATATTCCTAACCTACACAGGTAGGCTTGGTGTTTGCTAGTATGAGTATCCAGCCCTAGGTAACAGAATTAAAGATTTCTATTAGACACAGGTCATACTAGTAAAAGGATTTTGCAAGATCAGATGATATTAAATTATTAAACTATATCTTAAGGGAAGGACAACTGTAACCCTAAAAGTTAAATGTTGTGTTTACATCCCTGACATTTCTGGCAATGTGACAAATATCCTTAAAGATTTACATGCTCAGATAGAAGCCATGTCCTCAGCAACCTTGTCATGGAGACAATATCTTAGCTCCTGGTTCTTGGTACTTCCTGGTGGAAAACATTGTTAGTCTTTGTCTTTGCCATCATACTCATTGGCATATTCCTGTGCTGTGGGACAATATGGTTCCAGTACTAATGAATTCTTGTTTCTCTTATAGACCACCCATCACTCAGATGGCCCTCCAGCCTATTACTTCTCAATTGGACTTCTATCATGGACCACTCAATAGACCCGATTTTTAAAAGGGGACTCCAAACTGCTGCCCCAACATCGCCCCTTTTGTCAGCCTGAAGAAGCCAGAAAGATCTTCTTCGCCCCCTTTCCTTACAGCAGTAAGGAGTTCCCAAATTAGAGGGGGGAATGAAGCCAGATTTAAAGTTAGGTAGTCAGTGTAGTTAGGTAAATCGGGTCTAATACCGAGTGAAATCTAAAATGGAGGCCATGCTGGGAATGACTCAGGAAAAACACAGGACAATGGAATGTTAATGGAGCCCAGGAAACAGCCCCCAACAGATTTGAAGATAGCCCTTCACAAAGAAGTGTTAATAAACAGCCCCCAGCAAACTTAAAGATACCCCATCCCAAAGAAGTGATAAAGAAGTCCTTCCTGCCTGGCCCACCGGTGTCCCAACCCCTCCCACCTACATTCCATCACCAAAACTATAAGAAGGGGAAACAACCGCACTTCCGCGGATTCCACCTCTTGGGTCCCCTTCTTCCTCCGGGAGAAGTCTTTTCTGCTGTCCTTTAATAAACTTCTACTTTCTACTCTGACCTTGCCTCGGCGTGCTTCTTTGATGTTATTCTTCAACATCGGGGGAAGCAAGGACTCGTCACCGGTCAACAGCGGTATCACCTCCAGGCTCTCCCCTCTGCTGTGCCTGGTCTACAGGGAAATGTGCTCGGTGAGTCTAGTTCAGTTATTATGGATTTTCATTCTAGGAGGGTTTCTTGGGGGGTTATTTTTACATTTTTGACCTTTGGTTTCTTGTCCTCTGTGTATGATGAGGACATTATCAGAAGTTCTTGAGGGTCTGCCTCTGCGATTGGTGTCTTTTCCTTCTGTTGACTTGACTCCTGGTGTGTCCGGGTATTTTTGAAGATGAGGCACTTATAGAATTGAAATTGCATTGGTGGAAACTCTTTAAAGCCAAGGATCAAGTGACCTCACAGGGGGCTGTGTGCGGTTGTGTGGGCTGTGCACTGCATGACTCCAGGCAAACCATTAGCATTCGCTGCAGCATGGTGGAGGCCTTGGATGCAGAAGGCCTGGTTTGCCTCTGTCCCACCAGTGCCCACTAAGCTCTGGCATGAATCTGGGGCCATCCAGCTCTCGTAGTTCAGCCTGCTTGCCCGCCACAGGACCAGCAGGTGGTTCCACGCTCAGTGGTGGTCTCCCTGCCCCACTGTGTGTCCTTAATCTCCTGGGGTGCGTGGCCTGTCAGGTGGGGCATGGAATGGTGGGTGGGAGGTCGGTAGCATGGCCAAGGTTGTTAAGAAGTCTGCACACAGTGAAGCTCACTCTTGTAGCTGTTGTGCCCTGGACGTTTGTGCGCACCAGCCCCCCTGGGTCTGAGGGGACTGTGACCTGATGGGACCATTGTCCCCATGGGAAGAGACACCCGAGAGGCTCGTCTCTCCGTCTCCTGTGTGAACGCAGTGAGAAGACAAGGAGGGGGGAGTCCCCACCAGGACCCCATCTGCCCCGCGTCTAGCTGGGGACCCTGGGCGACAAGCTGCTGCTGTTCAGGCCACTGTTCTGTGGCGTGGTGTTTTGGTGATTCATGTAGCTGCACGCAGTTCTACGGGTTCTGACAAACAAGAGCCAGCCCTCAGCACCCGCAAGTTCTGCATCCTCAGGTTCAACCAATCAGAACCCGAAGACACCGGGAAGTCCTCTGGGGAGAGCATGGATGTGCTCTTGTCCTTACTCATTAAACAATCCACTGCGTTTGCTGTTGACAGAGCAGCTGCCGCGCCCGGCCAGAGGCGCTGGAGTGTGCGGAGGCAGCGTGGCGGCCCTGTGTGGCCCCGTGTGGCCTGTGTGGCCCCGTGTGAGGGTGGCACCTTCTGTGCAGGGGCATGAGTGTCTTGGAGTCTGGTGTTGGGCCCCCAGATGCCGGGATCACCGGGCATAGAGATGTGTTTCTGTCACCACTGTACAAATAGAATCGTTCTATTGTCCCCTAAGTTCCCGTTCACCTGTGGACGTTGGGTCAGGCAGCTGGCCAGGCTGTGCACAGGGACGTGAGAGCTCTCGCCCCTGGACAGTCTGCACCTTCTTCTCATTCTCAGTGTGCGCTGAACACGGAGCCACCAGCCCTCGGACAGGCCCTGCAGACGTCCTGAACGCACCAGGACGGAAACGAGGGGAATAAAGCTTGGGCAGGAGTCGTTACGTCCATCGGACCAGGCCACTCTGGTCTTTAGAGACGCCCAGGGCCTTGCTTCTGTGGGCCGGGTGCAGCACGTGGGCTCCCTCCTGGCCACACACGAGGTGGGTACCAAAGTCAAGACAGGACCAAGGCATGCATCCCAGGGAGGTCCCCCCAAAAGCACAGGGCCCCTCAGCCAAGTGGCAGAAGTTGCCCTTGCTGCTGGCAGAAAGCCTGACCCCTTGACCAGTGCTTCTCGGAGCAGACAGCGTCCAAGGCCCTGGCACTGCCCGGGTGCAGGTGAGAGCTGGCAGCTCAGCAGCAGACCTGATGGGGCCCAGCCGAGGCCCCGGGAGACGTGTGAGACTGCCGGGGCACTGCTTTCCCAGGGGGCCTCAGGTGAACTCAGGCAGAGGGGACCAAGGCTGTGACCTTTGACCCAGGCCCTGTCTCAGGCTTTTCAGGGTCGGGGAGGAGTGGAGGGTGGTGACAGCATGGAGGTGACAGATGCAGAGGAGGGACCTGGAAGAATTGACATTGGAGGGAGAAAGGGACATGGCCACCTGCCGGGAGCCTCCATTCCACACGCAGCCAGGAGGCCAAGAAACAGCAGGACTCTGGGCTCCTCCCCCAGGTCAACGGGCAGCATGGCCGCCTGGCACCCCCACCCGGGTATGTGGTGTTGCTCTGCCCTGCACTTGGGGTGGGCCAGGGCCCTGGGTGGAGCTCTGGAGGGGCCGAGGGCTTTGAGGGGGATGGCGTGGACCACGGTGCGGGCTCTGCTCAGCCCTGGCCACTGGCCGACCCCCACACACCAACGCCTTGTGTGTTCTGGAGAGGACGGACCCACAGCAGCCACGTCGGAGGCTCTGGACTCCAGCCCACCTTTGCCGACGCCGCAAGTGGCTGGGCTCGCTCAGCAGGGGTGGCTTTAGCTGGAGCCTCCGCTGGGTTGCTGGGTGCCACGGCTGTCCCTGGGTCGAGGTCTGTTTTATCTTGGGCCGTTTGTTGGTGCGTTTTCCTTTTTTGCCTTCTTTCAGATTCCCTCCCGGCTTGTGTTGAGAGTCTTCAAGCACAGAACCCTGGCCCCGGCTTGCCCAGTCCGCCAGTCCTCCGCACTGCACCTTCTGGTGTCCAGGAACATTGCCTCCAGACACACTCCGTGCACACGCCCCTGCACCACGGCGAGTTAGCATTCTAGGTGTCAGACGTCCGCCAGCACTTGACCCGTCCTGGTTCTGAACTTGTGCCAGCCTGGTGGGCGGGAGGAGGACTCGTGTTGTGGTGATAATTTCATTTCCCTGGTTACGCGAGGCGGAGCATCTGGGCTTCCTCCCCGTGAGGAGCCATCTGCTCACATGCTGTCGGCTCCCACTGTTGTAGCCTGCCTGCAGCTGTCCTTCCTCTCCAGATCTGCGGGTCTGCACTCTGTGGAGTTCTGGAAAACAGGAGGCAGATTTCAGAAGAGTAGTTTGGAGCCTGTGCTTGAGGGCCTGAGGAGTCTCCCTGCAAGACGCCACGTCCTTTGGGTTGTAAATGATGGGAATGCGGTGCAAGTGGATCGATAGCTTCCGCAACAGACCAACGTGGTGGTAGTGACAGCTTCAGATGAGGCATGCTCCAGGGGTTTCTTGATGCCCCCAAGGACATTGTGCTTCTGCAGGTTGGGTCCCTTATGTTCCCAAGTTGTTGGCCCGCACCTCCCAAGGCTGTGGCGTCCTCATTCATTTGCACTCTGAAGAGACTGGTTTGGGACACATGAGTGTCCTTGAGTCTCTGGTCAGAGGCATGAAATGTTCAGATTGGGCTGGAGTCTCCCAAACCACCCAGATCCCCGGCGAAGAGCAGGGCCGATGGGAGGGGGCTGTAGACGGCAGGGTCCACCAACAGACACCCAGGCCGGGCAGCAGGCAGCAGGCTCGCTGGGCCGCGCCGGCGGCGCGTGGTTCTTCTTGCTTACTTCTGGGCGTGTGCCCGGCACCAGATGGCTGAGCCCCCTGGAAATCTGATCTGGGGAAATTGGAGGATTTTTCTTATGATGAAAATTTTCTTTGTGGAAGAGGCATGTGAGAGAGCAGCAGGGGAGTGCTCGCCCCCCAGGCCCAGCAGGCAGGCTGTGACCCAGGCAGCCCCCTCCTCCTGCCCTGTGTGCTCTTGTGAACATTCCACAGTAGATCGCAGGCTCTGCTGCGCTTACACGCCTGCTCCAACGCCCGTGTTCAACACAGGACATGTCCACGCTTCACACCTAGTGAAGCCAGATTTAAAGTTAGGTAGTCAGTGTAGTTAGGTAAATCGGGTCTAATATCGAGTGAAATCTAAAATGGAGGCCATGCTGAGAATGACTCAGGGAAACTCATGGAATGACAACTCATGGAAGGACAACTCATGGAATGTTAATGAAGTCCTTGAAAAGGCCCTAGGCCAAAGTCCACCTCAAAGAAGGGTTAATGAACAGCCCCCAGCAAACTTAAAGATAGCCCATCACAAAGAAGTGTCCCACCCCTCGGGCCTTTCAACCCACATTCCATCCCCAAAACTATAAAAAGGGGAAACAACCGCACTTCCACGGATTCCACCTCTTGGGTCCCCTTCTTCCTCCGGGAGAAGTCTTTTCTGCTGTCCTTTAATAAACTTCTGACTTCTACTCTGACCTGGCCTCCGCGTGTGCTTTTCTGGTGTTATTCTTCAACATCGGGGAAGCAAGGACTCGTCACCGGTCAACAGCGGTAACACTAGGGAAACTGATGATCAAGTACCGCCTCGTGTCCTCTCCAGACTCCAAGTGTCCAAAACACCCCCATCCCTGCCCCCTGTGAGTGTGACCCAGGTGTCACCCTGGGTCCTCCACTCATCACGGCTGTCTCTCAGCATCTCTTGCCCAGAAGAGCTGCCGTTCCCCCTGGACTCCAGGAGGGCTGCCATGGTCCACCCGGGAGCTCTATGCTGTTACTTCTGAGGGGCTGGTCGGCTGCCCTGGGGGTGTCCAAGGTCTGCATCTGTTTCCCCAGGGGAGACTCAGGTGTCCCTGTGTCCTCCTCTTCTTTGTGACTAAGAACTGAGGTGACAGCTGTGTGTCGGAGCAGGTGGCCCCTCCTGTCGTCTCTTGGACGATTCCCATCTCAATGGGCCCTTTTTGGTTGTTCTATTTCATCCCTTGTATGGTTGATCGATGCTCCTTTAAACAGTGTCTGGTGGTTTTCCTACAGTTCAGCCTCTTTAAATTAGTTGGAGCTGTGTTCAATACCGTGTGTGGTACCTCTTCAAGGGCGGCGTGTGGGTGGGCAGTGCCAGGCTCCCGCTGACCCGCGTTCTGAGCCATTGTTGGAGCACGTGCATTGGGACATGTTCTGTAAACACGCGGTATTGTTGTGGTGCCCCCTTTCCACGGTCAGTGGTCTGAGAGTAGATAAATGAAAAATCCACGTGTCCTGCCCCACCCTGCCCCGTCCGTGGGTCTGCTCGTGTCCCTCTGCCTGGAGGACTCCCCGAGCATCTCTTGCTGCGGGCCTGGTGACAGGCTTGTTGAGTAGGAGAGCAGCCTCATTTCTCTGCCAGGTTTTTAAGCGCTCTCCTTGCGGCCCGCTCGCCACCAGGGCCCGATAGGGGTCCCTGGAAACCTCTCCCTGCTCCTCCGTAGGTGACCTGTCCTCCCCCAGCTCCTCCTGGCTCCTTCTCCAGCCTGGCTCTCGGTGGTGCGGAAACACGCCAGGGTGGCTTTCTGGGTGCTCTGTCCCTGGTGGCGGCTGGGCTTCCCGGCGTTACCTGTGTCACCCTGAGTCACGTCTCCACTCTTCCTCCCGAGCCCTGCTCTCTCTCCTCCTGGCTTGCCAACTGCCTGTGTGCCAGACACCTGGTGTCCCCGCTCTTCCCAGGGCCGCCACCTCCTTGGAGGTGGCTGCCCCGTGAGGTTGGGCCTCTTCTGTCCCTCTGCTCCCCCTCAGCCCACCTGCAGGTGCTGCTGCCCAAGTTGGGGACTTTTCTCTGCTTTCCCAGGATTCTCCGGGGCATTCTCGGCTTGCCGGTCCTTCCTCTGTTCTGACCTGTGTTTTCCCTGGGACCTCTGGCAGCTGCTCTGCATCTTCAAGTGAAAATGGAAGTCACATCTTAACTTTCCTTTTAATTCTGAAGGCATTTTCCCCCCAGACTCCAGGGTGACGATTCTTTTACTTCAGAACTTCAAACTGTCATTCACTGTCTCCGCCTTAGCCCGTCTCTCGTCTCTCGGGAGAAGGGTGGGGCCTTTCTTCTTTTCTTCCTCATGTGCTTGAAGTTTTTATTTTCCCCTGGCTGCTTTTAAGATTTTATTTTGACCACTTTTATTCAACATCATCCTTGCAACTCTGGCCAGAGCAATTAGAATAAAGAAATTACAGGGGTACATATAGGAAAAGAAGAACTCAACTCTCACTATTTGCTGATGACATGATTCTATATTTAGAAGAACCAAAACATTCCACCAGAAAGCTTCTAGAATGAATCAGTGAATCCAGCAAAGTAGCAGGATATAAAATCCACACCCATAAATCAGACGTGTTCCTATTCATTGCTGATGAATCTACTCAAAGAGAAATCAGGAAAACTACCCTATTTACAATAGCTTAAAAACATTTGGTAATCAATTTGAGAAAAGAGATGAAAGACCTCTACAATAAAAACTACAGAACTCTAAAGAAAGAAACTGAAGAAGGCCTTAGAAGATGGAAAGATCTCCACGTTCCTGGAGAGGCAGAATCAACACGGCCACGCTACCAAAAGTGTATACAGATTTACTGCGATTCCTATTAAAATCCAATGACGTTCTTCATAGAAATAGAGCAATCATGAAATTCATTTAGAGAAACAAGACCCAAAATACCCAACATAGTCCTCAGCAAGAAGAGTGAAGCAGGAGGCATCACAGTACCAGATCTTGAACTATACTACAGAGCCACAGTAACAAAAATGGCATGTTATGGGCACCAAGATAGACTTGCAGACCAATGGTACAATAGAGGACTCAGAGACGAACCCCCATAAAGACAGTCATCTCACACGAGACAAAGGCAACATCAAAATCCGTTGGAGAAAAGATAGCCTATTCAACATGGTGCTGGGAGAACCGGAAATCCATATGTAGCAAAATGAAATAGATCCCTCTCTCTCACCCCACACAAAAATCAACTCAAAGTGGATCAAGGACTTAGGCACTAGAACAGAGACCCTGAGCCTAATAGAGGAAAAGGTAGGTCCAAATCTCCACCATGTCGGCTTAGGAACTGACTTCCTCAACAAGACTCCTAAAGAGTAAGAAGTGAAATCAAGAATCAATGAATGGGATGGAATCAAACCAAAAAGCTTCTTTACAGCAAAGGAAACAATCAATAACACGAAGAGAGAGCCTAAAGAATGGGGGAAAATCTTTACCACACGAGCCTCAGATCGAGCAGTAATCTCCAGGATATATAAAGAACTCAAAAAGCTTAAGACAAAAAACAAACAAAAAACAAGCAAATAACACAGTTGGTAAATGGGCAAAAGAACTGAACAGACACTTTTCAGAAGATGATATACAATCAATCAACAAATACATGAAAAAATGTCCGTCATCTCTAGCAATTAGAGAAATGCAAATCAAAACCACTCTAAGATTTCACCTCACTCCAGTCAGAATGGCAGTCATCCAGAATACCAGCACCAGGGCTGGGGCTGCGGCTCAGTGGTGGAGCGCTTGCCTAGTACATGTGAGGCACTGGTGTGATCCTCAGCACCACATAAAAATAAACAAATCCATTCCTGTGACATTTGTCAACCTCACCTGTCCTGAGTTGAGGTCCCTGCCTGGGAGCTCCTTGGACTTCCTCTGGAGACACAAGGAGGCCAAAGGGCCAGGTGGACTGTGGTCCCATGCAGGGCCAGCCCCTGCGCAGAGGTTCCGGCCATTCAGAAGTGGTCACAGTGCAGGTCTCTGCTCAGGCGGCAGGAGGTGGGGGGCTTCTCTGTAGCAGGATGGGCCGGGCCAGGGCAGGGTTCAGGGGGGAGCTAGGGCTGTGGATCTCCGTGGGGGAGGGGCTCGGGCAGGGGACAGTGGTCCCAACCACACTTGGATGAGTGAGTGACGCCTGTTCCCAGAGCCATCAGCCCCTGAGGTGTGGGGTGGCCAGCACCACTGAGGCTCTGCTGCACCCAGGGTCACTTGGTCACATACTCTGATGGGGCAGGGCCACCTCTGTACCCCTTCCCCAGCAGTAGCAGAGGTTGCAAGATGGTCTCCTGTGCCACCTCTGCGTGGCGCTCTGCCCATGGAGACACAGGGAGCGGTGCACTCCCCTGGGCCCAGCCCAAACTTGTCCATCTTGGCCACATCGACCCAGCCACAGCCCCAGTCATGGGAAAGGCTGAGCAACCACATGTGCAGGGTTGACCTCAGCCTGCCCCAGCCAGGCCCTCCAGAGGCTGAGGTCTGGGAGGCCACGTCCTCTGGGGCCCACAGTGTCCTGGGGTCTGTCCGCACAGTTCCAGGCAGGAGTTTGCAGCCGGTCCCCTCATGGGGCCAACACCCACACAGCAGAGATCATGGCCTCGCGCTGTGCTGGAAACCCCTCCCAAGATGTGCTCATCTACTTTGATGTCCCTTTGAGGGGCTGCGACGTGGAAAGTGCCATCTCTCCTAGAGCCATCAGGGTGTGAGCAGGAAGTGACCAAGGAAACCGGCCAGAGATGCACTGGCTCCTGTCACTCTCCACCAGCCTGTGAGCCAGGGAGCCCAGCGTGCATGTGTGCGCCCACATGTGTGCGTAGGCCCACGTATGTGGGTGTGCATGTGTGGGGACGTCTCTCCTGTGTGTTCGCAGGATCCCGGGTCACTCTGGGCTTCTCCCATGGCCAGGTTCTGGGAGGCAAGAGGGCAGTTTGTGTGAAGTCTTGAGAAAAGGACTCCCCTGCAGCCCGGGAGGCCACTCAGCAGTGACAGCTCCCGGGACCTAGATCCAAGGCATAGCTCTCCCTGCTCAGGGCCACTCAGGTCCAGCTTGGCCACCAACTGCCCTTCACATGTCACCCCTGCTTTCTTTTAGCTCAGGGCTTGGTGTGCAGTCGGGAGTCCATAAATGCCACCCTGCACGGCTGCTGCAGGAGGAGTCAGAGGACATGGACCCAGCCCTGCGGGCAGCTGGGGAGTGTGGGCCTGAGGCCCAGAGTCAGAGTCAGCAGGGACAGGGCATGAGGGGGACCGCAGCTAAAGGGCGTCTGTTTGGTTGGAGGCGTGGACCCCACTGGGGCAGGTTGCTGCTCCTTCAAACACGTTCCCAGGAGTCCAGCTCCCTGCCCGGCTCCGCACCCGTCCCCGAATCACATCTGCTCTCTGGGGGCTTCTGGTGCGGAGCCGTCTCCCTCGGGTGTCCCCAGGTGTGGCCCAGCATGGAACTCCTCCCAGTGCCCTCCCTGTTTGAGGGACCCTCTGAGGCAGAGGCTGGGACTTGTGCCCTCTGGCTCCTATGCCTTCTAGTTGCTCCAGGGCCCTTTGGTCCTGGCAGGAGGGACCAGGGAGTCGGAAGTGGGCAATGGTGGCACCTGCTGAAGAATTGTTCCCCAGCGGGGGCAGGGCGAGGGGAGCCAGTGGGGGTGGGGGAGGCCCTGGTCTGCGCCTGCCCTAGGCCTGGAGGAGCCAGAGCAGAGAAGCTTCCAGAACCGTCTGGAGCTGGACATGGGAGCTGCTGGCCCCTCTGGAGGGCCCCAGGCTGTCTGTCCTGCAGGCCCAGGGAAGGAGCCAGGCTCCCCTCTCTCAGGTGCCTTCAGGCCTCTCATCACTGCATCCCCTGCATGTTCAGGGACACGGCTCAGAGTGGAGGCTGGGCCCCTGGCTGAGGTGGACTTTGATACCTGTCCTCGCAGGACCTGTGTGCTGGCTGCAGTGCGCGGCACGTGCACCTTCTTTCTTCTGTGTTCTGGACCCTGGGGCCCCTTCTCCGTGTGAGCAAGGGCCATTCTACCCTCCCCCAGGTCCTTGTTGAAGTGACAAGGAGGACACGGATGTGCCAGAGGACTGAGAGCCACGGGGACTGTCCCTGTCTCTTTCCGTGCCCATTTTCCTTCCTAGTCTGGGAGAAGCTAGAACTTTCTAGGGCCTTACTGATCCTCATGTGCCTGTGCAGACTGTGGCTGGGGAGGGACAGAGCATCTGGGCAGTTGTCCTTAGAGAAAGAAGCAGAGGGCGGAGGATCCAGTCCCCTACACTTTTGGCCGCCCCTCTGCCCTGTGAGTGTCCCCAGGGCTTCCTGGCCCTGGACTCTGGTGCCCAGCCGGGTTGGCAGGGAGGAGCTGCCCAGAGTGCTGTGAGGTGGCAGTGTCTTGGCAGCTCCAATGGGCATGGTTCCACCCAAACAGGCCTCGCGGGGGTCCCTGGTGGGGACTCAGGTAGGTCCTAGACATTATTCCACGCCTCCTTCCCCCGCAGCACGGCTCTCCCACCCGTCCGGGCCCCTCCTCTCTGAGTGCCCCTCCAGCCGTGGGTGCTGGGGCCGCCAGAGCCGGGTGTCTGGTGAGAGGGCGATCGTAGACATGCGCGGCCAAGAAAGGAAACGGCTGTGCTTTTTATTTTTGCACCTTCTTAAAAAGAAAACAGCAGCATCAATATGTTAAAAATAAACCATTTTTACTTTAAAAGGGCAAAACCAGCCCAAGAAACGAGCTGATGAAAAGATGCTGGCGGAAGGCTCCCGAGACCTCCTCATGACTCCCGGGGACAATGTAGCAGGCCCGACAGAGCACCAGCCCACGGTGTGCCGAGGACAGAGGGGAGGCCCCTGGGTCCCACAGGGTCTCTGCACAGGGTCTCTGCGCAGAGTGTGCCTGACAAACCCACAGGGCTGTCCTTGGATGGGGGACACCTGCAAAGCAGCCTGGCGGGTGGGTGATGAGAGAGGTCTTCCTGGGGGAGGTGGCCAGCAGTGCTGCAGTGTGAAAGGCACTTCAAGCAGAGGGGACGCTGTGGAGAAGCCAGCAGTGTGCCCAGGGACCCATGCAGTGGGCTGGAGCGTTGCTCACAGCCTGAGCCCCGTGTTCAGACCCTGCACACCCCCGGGGCATGCACTCCTTGTAGACAGAACACAGTACAAAAGCACCTTTGAGGCCAAGTCCTTAGCACAGGGAGGCCCGCCACTCCAGGGAGGGGTGTGAAGCTGGAGCCAGGTGCAGGCTGAGGCCCCCGGCCGGCCCGCCGGGTGGTGCTGATCACAGGCCTGCAGAGCCTCTGGGCTGGGAGTCAGTGTACCTCGCATTGCCGGGGAAGCCTCTGGGCTGGTTCTGCTTCCTGCTCACAGATGAGCTGTGACCTCAAACGACCCCAGGAAACAGGGAGGCTGTCAGACAGAGAGGCCAAGTCACCATCTCCAGGATGCACAGAAGCAGAACAGGCACACCAACCCTGTTGCTTTGCCTCTGCCACTTTTTTCTCTGATCTCTTTGATCAGGGACCCCAGGCAGAGGTGGCCTGGCAGGAGGCTCTGAGCAAGAAGGAAGAGGCACTTGGGGCAGGGGTCACGTTTTTCTTTTTCTTTTTTTTTTTGATTTTTTTTTAAAATTTATTTTTTATTTTTTTATTGGTTGTTCACAACATTACAAAGCTCTTGACATATCATATTTCACACATTAGATTGAAGTGGGTTATGAACCCCCAATTTTACCCCAAATGCAGATTGCAGAATCACGTCGGTTACACATCCACAATTTTACATAATGCCCTATTAGTAATTGTTGTATTCTGCTACCTTTCCTATCCCCTACTATCCCCCCTCCCCTCCCCTCCCAACTTCTCTCTCTACCCCATCTACTGTAATTCATTTCTCTCCTTGTTTATTTTCCCATTCCACTCACAACCTCTTATATGTAATTTTGTATAGCAATGAGGGTCTCCCTTCATTTCCATGCAATTTCCCTTTTCTCTCTCTTTCCCTCCCATCTCATGTCTCTGTTTAATCTTTTCTTCCTGCTCTTCCTCCCTACTCTGTTCATAGTTGCTCTCATTATATCAAAGAAGACATTTGGTATTTGTTTTTTAGGGATTGGCTAGCTTCACTAAGCATAATCTGCTCTAGTGCCATCCATTTCCCTGCAAATTCTATGATTTTGTCATTTTTTATTGCTGCGTAGTACTCCATTGTGTATAGATGCCACATTTTTTTTATCCATTCATCTATTGAAGGGCATCTGGGTTGGTTCCACAGTCTAGCTATTGTGAATTGTGCTGCTATGAACATCGATGTGGCAGTATCCCTGTAGCATGCTCTTTTAAGGTCTTCAGGGAATAGTCCAAGAAGGGCAATAGCAGGTTCAAATGGTGGTTCCATTCCCAGCTTTCCCAGGAATCTCCATACTGCTTTCCAAATTGGCTGCACCAATTTGCAGTCCCACCAGCAATGTACAAGTGTACCCTTTTCTCCACATCCTCGCCAGCATTTGTTGTTGTTTGACTTCATAGTGGCTGCCAATCTTACTGGAGTGAGATGGTATCTTAGGGTGGTTTTGATTTGCATTTCTCTGACTGCTAGCAATGGTGAGCATTTTTTCATGTACTTGTTGATTGATTGTAATATCCTCCTCTGAGAAGTGTCTGTCCAGGTCCTTGGCCCATTTGTTGATTGGGTTATTTGTTATCTTATTGTCTAATTTTTTGAGTTCTTTGTATACTCTGGATATTAGGGCTCTATCTGAAGTGTGAGGAGTAAAGATTTGTTCCCAGGATGTAGGCTCTCTATTTACCTCTCTTATTGTTTCTCTTGCTGAGAAAAAACTTTTAAGTTTAATTAAGTCCCATTTGTTGATTCTTGTTATTAACTCTTGTGCTATGGGTGTCCTATTAAGGAATTTGGAGCCCGAAGGGGTCACGTTTTTCAACGGAGGCAAGAATCAGCCTCAGGGCTCCTGGGAGCAGTGTGCTGGCCCAGTCTGAGGGCGTGTGGGTCGGGGTGCACCCTGGCCCCTCACTCTGACCTGGGGTCCAGCACCTTCAGGCTGGGCTTTGGAGTGGCTCTGCTTTGTGGGCAGAGGTCTGCGGAAGAAGCTGCACCCTGGCGACTGGCCCTCCTGTCACTGTCCCCCAGAGGATGGCCTGCATACCTGGAGCGCGTGTCTCAGCTCCAGGGGACAGCTGGACTCACGGAGCAGGACTGGGCCTGCATCTTACCTTCTCCCTGGCCAGCCCTGGCCACAGGCAGGAAGCTCTGAAGTGGCCCTTTGGTGGTGGCCCGAGGGACACGGGCAGGTACGTGCTCAGGACCAGGCTCTTGGGTCAAGGGCCTTTCTCGGGTTTCCACCCAGGAACCCCAGCAACAGCGTGAAAAGTGGGTGCGGTGGCATTGCTGGCTGAGGGCACCCACGGCGGGGCTAGGGCTCTAGTCACTCCGTACCTGGTCCCCACTGGTGTGGCGGGTTGGAAGCCTCACTGGTCTCCGCTGGCCCTCGCCTGTGGGCAGGTCCTGGGAAGTCTTTATTTATTTATTTATTTATTTATTATTTTTTAGCTGGACACAGTATCTTTATTTTATGTATTTTTATGTGGTGCTGAGGATCGAACTCAGGGCCTCACACGTGCTAGGCGAGCGCTCTACCACTGAGCCACAACCCCCGTCCCAAATATTTATTTATTTTTTAGTTTTCGGTGGACACAAATCTTTATTTTATTTGTATGTGGTGCTGAGGATCGAACCCAGGACCTCGCGCATGCCAGGCAAGCGCACTACCACTTGAGCCATATCCCCAGCCCCTGGGAAGTCTTTAGAGGGAGGAGATGAAGGGCTTGCTGGGACCCCTGGGGCCAGAGGCTGGGCTGTGGGAGGTAGGAACGGGGCCTGGAGTCTCTACGTGGTCAGAGGGCCTGAGTCTGGGGAGACCTGAGCTGAGGTGGTCCTGGGGCAGGGAAGGCCTGGAGCCCCATCAGCTCCTGGGCTGGCCTCCAGGGCCCAGGCACATCCAGCCTGGGGGCCAAGGGCTTCTGGGCCCAGCCTGGCCATCCTACCAGATCTGGGGCCCAGGATGCCGATTGTCCCTGGTGAGTGGCACCCATGACCCAGTCCCAGCCATCTTGAATGGCCTAGTCAGGCTGTGCAGTGCTCAGAGCTCCTCTCTTGGGCATCCTGGGCCCCTCCGAGCCTCCCAAGGCATGTGAACAGGTTGCCAGGAGGCCCGAGCGAGCTGAGGACCGGAGCGCTGTGTGGACGTGACATGTAATAGCTCCCTGGTGCCACCACCAGCCCACTCAGATAGGGAGCGAGGGCCAGACAGGACCCCACCTCTCTGCGCCTCTCTGGGCTGTCCTCCATGGCTGTGGGCCCCTCTTGACGCCAGCTCCTGGTGCCCGCCTCTCAGTGAACATGGGTCCGGCCCCTCTTGGCAGCCTCATTCTTGCTGTTGGACTGAGGCCAGGACAGGTGGCTCCTTCCTTGTCCCAATTTGTCTTGAGGCCCAGCTCCAGGCCCTGCCTGAGGTCTGGCTGACCAGCCCCTGCTTGTGTCCATCTGCCCATGGCCTGCCAGGCTCGGCGGGACGCTGCCCTGGGCCCGTCTGCCGGCTTCTCGGGCTCAGCAGTCAACTGAGCATCTAGCTGGCTACCAGACGAGGCTGTGTGGGGCATGTCCATGACCTCGCTCTGCAGCCAGGGACACGGAGCAGGTTCCAGTGCCCCTGGAGCCCAGGAATGGAGATGTGGCCCTGAAGGTGAGGGGTGCTCTCACACCTGCAAGACGAAGCCCTTTGACCCCCGCCCAGGGCAGAGGCCTCCTGTGAGCTCTACCATCCCTGGGCGTCCTTTTCAGTTGTCCTTGTCTGATTTCTCCAGCTGGACTCAGCAGTGATGCCCTCCATTCTGCCAGGCCAAGGAGGGGGTGGAGCTAGGCTGGATGTATTGAAAGGCTGGTGAGTGAGCAAACAAGGGAGTGGGTGAGGGAGTGAGTGAACGAGTGAGTGAGGGAGGGAGTGAATAAATTAGTGAATGAATTAGTGAGTGAATGAATGAATGAGTGAATGAGTGAGTGAGTGAGTGAGTGAATGAATGAATGAGTGAACGAGTGAGTGAACGAGTGAGTAGAGATGAGTGAGTGAATGAATGAATGAATTAGTGAATGAATTAGTGAGTGAATGAGTGAGTGAATGAGTGAGTAAATGAATGAATTAGTGAGTGAACGAGTGAGTGAATGAGTGAGTAGAGATGAGTGAGTGAATGAATGAATGAATTAGTGAATGAATTAGTGAGTGAATGAGTGAGTGAATGAGTGAGTGAGTGAATGAGTGAGTGAGTAAATGAATGAGTGTGTGAATGAGTGAGTGAATGAGTGAGTTAATGAGTGAGTAAATGAATGAGTGAGTGAATGAGTGAGTGAATGAGTGAGTGAGTGAATGAGTGAGTGAATGAGTGAGTGAACGAGTGAGTAGAGATGAGTGAGTGAATGAATGAATAAATTAGTGAATGAATTAGTGAATGAATTAGTGAATGAATTAGTGAGTGAATGAGTGAGTGAATGAGTGAGTAAATGAATGAGTGCGTGAATGAGTGAGTGAGTGAATGAGTGAGTGGGTAGAGATGAGTGAGTGAATGAATGAATTAGTGAATGTGTGAGTGAGTGAATGAGTGAATGAGTGAGTGAGTGAGTGAATGAGTGAGTGAATGAGTGAGTGAGTGAATGAGTGAGTGAGTGAATGAGTGAGTGAGTGAGTGAATGAGTGAGTGAATGAGTGAGTGAGTGAGTGAATGAGTGAGTGAATGAATGAGTGAGTGAGTGAATGTGTGAGTGAGTGAATGAGTGAATGAGTGAATGAGTGAGTGAGTGAGTGAGTGAATGTGTGAGTGAGTGAGTGAGTGAGTGAATGAGTGAGTGAGTGAATGAGTGAGTGAGTGAGTGAGTGAGTGAATGAGTGAGTGAGTGAATGAGTGAGTGAGTGAATGTGTGAGTGAGTGAATGAGTGAATGAGTGAATGAGTGAGTGAGTGAGTGAGTGAATGTGTGAGAGTGAATGAGTGAGTGAGTGAATGAGTGAGTGAGTGAGTGAGTGAATGAGTGAGTGAATGAGTGAGTGAATGAGTGAGTGAGTGAGTGAATGAGTGAGTGAGTGAATGAGTGAGTGAGTGAGTGAATGAGTGAGTGAGTGAATGAGTGAGTGAGTGAGTGAATGTGTGAGTGAGTGAATGAGTGAGTGAGTGAATGAGTGAGTGAGTGAGTGAGTGAATGTGTGAGTGAGTGAATGAGTGAGTGAGTGAATGAGTGAGTGAGTGAGTGAATGAGTGAATGAGTGAGTGAGTGAATGAGTGAGTGAGTGAGTGAGTGAGTGAGTGAGTGAATGAGTGAGTGAATGAGTGAGTGAGTGAGTGAGTGAGTGAATGAGTGAGTGAGTGAATGAGTGAGTGAGTGAGTGAATGAGTGAGTGAGTGAGTGAGTGAGTGAATGAGTGAGTGAGTGAATGAGTGAGTGAGTGAATGAGTGAGTGAATGAGTGAGTAAATAAATGAATTAGTGAGTGAACGAGTGAGTGAATGAGTGAGTAGAGATGAGTGAGTGAATGAATGAATGAATTAGTGAATGAGTGAGTGAGTGAGTGAGTGAGTGAGTGAATGAGTGAGTGAATGAGTGAGTGAGTGAGTGAGTGAGTGAGTGAATGAGTGAGTGAGTGAGTGAATGAGTGAGTGAGTGAGTGAGTGAGTGAATGAGTGAGTGAGTGAATGAGTGAGTGAGTGAATGAGTGAGTGAGTGAATGAGTGAGTGAATGAGTGAGTGAGTGAGTGAATGAGTGAGTGAGTGAGTGAGTGAGTGAATGAGTGAGTGAGTGAGTGAGTGAATGAGTGAGTGAGTGAATGAGTGAGTGAGTGAGTGAGTGAATGAGTGAGTGAGTGAATGAGTGAGTGAGTGAATGAGTGAGTGAGTGAATGAGTGAGTGAATGAGTGAGTGAGTGAGTGAATGAGTGAGTGAGTGAGTGAGTGAATGAGTGAGTGAGTGAGTGAGTGAATGAGTGAGTGAGTGAATGAGTGAGTGAGTGAGTGAATGAGTGAGTGAGTGAATGAGTGAGTGAGTGAATGAGTGAGTGAGTGAGTGAATGAGTGAGTGAGTGAATGAGTGAGTGAGTGAGTGAGTGAGTGAGTGAGTGAGTGAATGAGTGAGTGAGTGAATGAGTGAGTGAGTGAGTGAGTGAATGAGGGAATGAGTGAGTGAACACTAGAGACCTGACACTCCTGGGCACAGGTGCTTTTTGGTCTCGGTGCTCCTGGTTGGTCTCTGAACAGCGTTGGGTGTGTTTTTGCCCCTGGTACACAGCCCAGATGGGGGTCTCCTTCCCCTGGAGAAGACGCAGTTCAGGGCAATCTAGTCTTTGTAGGGTGCATGACAGGTAACTCCAGAGCCGGCCTTCCTGCTTTGCCCTTACCTGCAGTGTGGCCCTGGGCAAGTTACTTAACCTCTCTGTGCTTCTACTTATTTTATCTGCCAATTGGGCTTGAGGAGGAAATTGTGCAGAAGAATGGATGCTTGTGGCCGGTAGGTTTATCTGGGGCTGCCTGACGGCTGGGGATCTAGATTGCCTGGAAGCTGTGCCTCAGGGCCTGGGCCTTGTCCTGTGCCCCTCCCTCAGCCCCTCAGGCCTCTGCCCCCTACCCTGAGGTCTCTCCTGACTCCCACCCAAGTGCAGAGCCCTGGGCACCCTGGCCAGCACACCTTCTCTCTGCTGCCTCGTCCCCTTCTCTGCACCTGGCCTGCCCTTGTCCCTCATTTTGTCCCTCCTCGGCGCTCGCTGCCAGGCTGCCCTGCGAGTCTCTCTGCAGGCCGTCTTCCTGCTCCTTTGACACTTCCTGACGCGTGTCCGTCACTTGGAAGGTGCCTGTGGGAAGAAGGACGGGAAGACCAGTGCAAGATGAGCTGAGCCACGGGACGGGCTGGAGAGACGGCGAGGACAGGGCGCACCCGTGGGGACCCTGGCGGCAGAGATGGAGGAGGTTCTGGGTCTGGAGGGCAGAGCAGGCCAGGCCCAGGAGGAGTCAGGAGCCTGCCAGCAGCTAGGGACCCACGTCCAGTCCAAGGGAGCAGGGCCTTGGGGGCTGCCGGCAGGATGTGATGGGGTCACATCTCCCTCACTGGAGAAGGGGTCTGCTGTGGCCGGGTGGGTGGCAGGGGCCAGAACTCAGTGGGCGCCGGCAGGAGGAGATGGCAGAGCTGGCGGGCAAGTGTGTGCAGATGGCGAGACGCTTCCTAGCGGGGGAGGCCGTGGCCAAGGCTATCTGACCTCTGAGGCTGGGCACTGTCTTCCCATCTCTGTGGCAGTCCTGGGCAGTGGGAGCAGAGCCCTGTGCCTGTCCCCAGTCCTGTGGAGTGCGTGTGAAAGGGAGATGGGCAGGGAGGAGAGGGCTGGGGGAGGATAGTCGGCTCACTGCGGGGAGGGATGGGGTGGAGGTGGGGCTGCAGGGTGTGGATGGTGGAGACACAGGCCTCAGCCTGGACAAGGGTCAACAGCGCCTGGTGGGTGGGATCCTCTCTCCCTAGTTCCAAGTACCTGGCCAAGGCCAGGGCTCAGCCCGGGAAGGAAGGCGTTTGCCGGGGTGGGGGTGGGGGTGGTGGTGGCCCCCTCTGGGGAGGCTCCCTGACAGCTCTGCGCACCCTTGGCATCTAGCCTGGTGCTTAGGACAGAGGGAGGGAATTGATTCTGGGTTCTTAGAGTCACGAGCTGTGGCATCTCACTGCTGGCTTCTCTGTGACCTTGCGGGATAAAGGGGCTGCCACCTGTGAAGCTGGGGGGGGGTGCTTCCTGGAGGCAGCATGTGAGGAGAGGCCCCAGGGAACCATGCTGGAGGGCCGGGCTGGCTCCAGAGGTGCATCCAGGAGGTGCTGACCTTGGGGGACCCCGGCTCCTCCCCTGCAGAGCCTTGCTCCACCCCAGAGTTCTGCAGCCCATGTGCCAGACAGGACTGAAAAGGGGGTGATGGCGAGTCGAATGGGCAGAGCCTCAGGAGCGCCCCACACAGCTCTCAGGAGCTGGCTCGCCTCTCACCCCTGCCTTTCACGCCTAGGGCCTGAACGCCAGGGCGTCCTTCCCCCCAGGAAACCAGCCAGCAAGAGCTCGGGCTCCTCACCCCCTCTGGGCCAGGCCTTGAGCCTTTCCAGGACAGCACTGAGACCAGGGAGGGGACACAGCAGGAAGGGGTCCTAGTCACAGACAGGGAGGAGCACCCAACACACGCTCACACACACACGCACACGCACGCACGCACACATGTGCACACGCACGTACGCACACACATACACACACGTGCACGCACACGCACACACATACACATGCATGTACACGCACATGCACATGCACACACACACGCGCAGGAGTCTTGTGTCTGCCCGTCTCTGGGTCCTGACAGTTGGCCAGCCCTCCTGGGGTTCTACTCTGGCCCCAGCTGGTTGGCCACACTGTGCCAAGATGGACAGATGGAGCCAAAACCCAATTAGGACCTTAGACTGAGTTGGCACCAAGTGCCCCTTACTCATCAATCACTTATCATTAATGCCCCAGCTATTTACCCCCAACCTTCCCATCCACCACCCAGCTAGCCACCCATCTACCTAGCTGTGATTCACCACTCTAGCCCACTACCCATCTGTGTAGCCATCTGTTCACCCATGCATTCACCACTCACCAACCACTCACCCATCTATCCACCTAATATTCCACCCACCCACCCACTTATCCATCCATCCACCTACCCACAATTCCATTCACACACCTAAATATCCAACCATCACCCATTCACCCAAGTATCCACCCACCCACTCAACTAGCCATCCATCCATCATCCATCCATCCATCCATCCACTCAGCCATCAGTCACCCACCCATTCATTCATCCATCCATCCATCCATCCATCCATCATCCATTATCCATCCATCCATCCATCCATCATCCATGCATCCATCCATCCATCCATCCATCCATCCATCCATCCATCATCCATCATCCATCCATCATCCATCATCCATCATCCATCCATCATCCATGATCCATCCATCCATCCATCTAACCATGATCCATCTATCCATCCATTATCCATCCATGATCCATCCATCCATCCATCCATCCATCCATCATCCATCCATCATCCATCCATCCATCCATCCATCTAACCATGATCCATCTATCCATCCAATATCCATCCATGATCCATCCATCCATCCATCCATCTATCCATCCATCACTCCTCTATCATCCATCCATCCATCCATCATCCATCCATCATCCATCATCCATCATCCATCCATCATCCATCATCCATCCATCCATCCATCCATCCATCTAACCATGATCCATCTATCCATCCATTATCCATCCATGATCCATCCATCCATCCATCCATCATCATCCATCCATCATCCATCCATCCATCCATCTAACCATGATCCATCTATCCATCCAATATCCATCCATGATCCATCCATCCATCCATCCATCCATCCATCCATCCATCACTCCTCTATCATCCATCCATCATCCATCATCCATCCATCATCCATCCATCATCCATCATCCATCATCCATCCATCCATCCATCCATCTATCCATCCATCACTCCTCTATCATCCATCCATCCATCCGCCCATGTACCCATAGTCCACCTGACGCGTACTTACTTCCCACCTCATACTCCCCTGCCAAACCATTGGCCCTACTCTAGGAATCTCCTTCCTTGGCACTGCACTGTGCTGTGTGGGGCTGTGCTCTGTGTGTGTGTGTGTGTGTGTGTGTGTGTGTGCTGTGTGTGGGGCTGTGTGTGTGTGTGATGGGTGTGGGGCTGTGCTGTGTGTGTGCTGTGTGTGGGGCTGTGTGTGTGTGTGTGTGTGTGTGATGTGTGGGGCTGTGCTGTGTGTGTGCTGTGTGTGGGGCTGTGTGTGTGTGTGATGGGTGTGGGGCTGTGCTGTGTGTGTGCTGTGTGTGGGGCTGTGTGTGTGTGTGTGTGTGTGTGATGTGTGGGGCTGTGCTGTGTGTGTGTGTGGGGGGGGCTGTGCTCTGTGTGTGTGTGTGTGTGTGATGTGTGGGGCTGTGCTCTGTGTGTGTGTGTGTGTGTGATGTGTGGGGCTGTGCTGTGTGTGTGCTGTGTGTGGGGCTGTGCTGTGTGTGTGCTGTGTGTGGGGCTGTGTGTGTGTGTGCTGTGTGTATGTGTGTGTGTGTTGTGTGGGGCTGTGTGTGTGTGTGCTGTGTGTGTGCTGTGTGTATGTGTGATGTGTGGGGCTGTGCTGTGTGTGTGGCTGTGTGTGTGTGTGATGTGTGGGGCTGTGCTGTGTGTGGGGCTGTGTGTGTGTGTGATGGGTGTGGGGCTGTGCTGTGTGTGCTGTGTGTGGGGCTGTGCTGTGTGTGTGTGTGTGTGTGTGTGATGTGTGGGGCTGTGCTGTGTGTGTGCTGTGTGTGTGTGTGTGTGTGATGTGTGGGGCTGTGCTGTGTGTGTGCTGTGTGTGTGTGTGTGTGTGATGTGTGGGGCTGTGCTGCCGCAGTCTTGGCTGGGCACAGAATCACGAGCCACCACACAGCTTTGTAGATTCAAACAGCAATTCTTTATTCCCGAACTCACACCGGCCTCCACACACGTTCTGGGGCAAACCCAGTTCTGCTGCCACCCAATTCACCTCCTCCACGAGGCTTTTTTCCCAAAATGCTCTCTGAATCTCACGAGAACTCAACGGGAGCTCAGGCAGCAGGAACGCCCTAATTCCAGCAGCAATAATCCTCAACATCGAACTTCCCTAAAATCCAAGGTCTTAAACTGGGAACGCCCTTAACCCAAGGAGCGGGATACTTCCTCAAACTGCAGGACACACCCTAATCCTGGATCCTCCCTGGTCGTTGAGCAGGGTCACCTTTCTCAAACACACATGCAAGGTCAACAGCGAATTTAACATGGGGTACGCTGGCAAGGAAATTTCGATGGTCATTCCTACTTGGTAATGGCCCTCAGCATCTCCCCCCTTCGGATTAATTAAACAACAAGCAATGTGGCTTAAGGACCGTGCCTGGTAGGTTGTCCAATTCAACATATGGTTCTTACCCGTCATGGGAAAACTGACCTTTAGGCCTCAGCCTCCTGTCTTAGGTTGAATCCACTGCAATCAGATCAACCCGTCACTGACTACCGGTCCAGCATTCAGCCATGCTTGTGGATAGGCCTATGCACCAGTGGGGGGGGGTGAGGTTCTTGCCTCACCTCTGTTGGCCCCCAAATTTAGCCTTGGTGCCAGTGGGGGGGTGAGGTTCTTTGCCTCACCTCTGTTGGCCCCCAAATTTAGACCATTACTAGTAGAAGGGAGGAGGATACAGAAATGCCACGACACCAAGCCAATTGACGGCTCCTTTGGAAAAAATGCGTCACTGGTGACACCATCAGCAAAGATATGCCAGCATTACCACAATTAACATGGGGTGCGCTGGCAAGGAAATTGCATCACTGGTGACACCATCAGCAAAGATATGCCAGCAGTACCACAATTCGCTGCACCAGACGATAGTTCACAATGCATGCAACTGATATATAGTCCAGGCAAGTTCTGCAGGCAGTTCAAATCGGAGGAGTCTATCAATATGTCCATTTCCTCCCAAAGTAAATCAAGTCCTTGATTGAGCATTACTTGTTGAGTTATATTCATTGATGCATCAGTTTATGCAGTTTACTGTGATGGCTATCATAGAAGCTGTAGTTTGGTTTTATCTTAGTCTTCACCGGCACTGGGATGGAGATGGGAATTCTGGCAATGATGCTAAAGAGACATTATCCTGAACAGAATTATTAAATATAATGAAAAGGAAAGGTGAAAGTAAACAAACAGATCTGTTAACCTCCTTAAAAAAAACAATCCTTAACAGCTGTTTACCTAATTTAAATTAGTAAACAAACAGATCTGTTAACCACCGTTAAAAACAATCATTAACATCTGTTCACCTAATTTAAATTAAACCATTTAAATCATGTGAATAAAAAAAAATTCGGATCCATTTTTTCATGAGCGCTCCTCATAAATGAAATATGGACATACACACATATAGACATACAACACAAAACAGAAATGTGCACACAACATACAACACATAAGACAATAGTAAATAAAGGCCTTGTAGCTATACCTAGGTGAAATCTCCATTGCAATGTTTAAGAACTCCACAGTCAAAAAATAAAACACAGTCAAAAAATAAAACTGATCAGAAAAACATTAACCTAGGTTTGTATGAGCTCAAAAAATAAAATAGAACTTTATGATGTGGGAAAAATGCAATAATAAAATAGATATTGAAAAAAGCACCGTGGTTAATCACTGTCACAGATGTAAGAATAGCCAAGCTGGAGCTCTGGATATCAGCTGTTATGGATTTGAGTCAAATCATCTTCTTTTTCTGTAGAAATTGCTTTAGTTAATCTCTCTGGAATCCAAACGGCTGCTGTTCTCCCTGTGGAAACACACAAAGGGAACCCCGATTCCAGACAATAACTGGATCAGGGCCTTTCCATTGTCCTGTTAGAATATCTTTCCAAAGTACCTTAGGCTTATGTGCATTTTTCGGGTACATATGTCTTTCCGCAGCACTAAGTCCTGATGAATCCAAATTTAAAAAGTTTAGAGTAAAAAGGGTTATTTTAAGTTTATCTTTGGGGGATATATACCCCTTACCAATTCCCTCTTTTTGGTTTAATAGGTACGTTTTAATAGTTTGATGAGCTCTTTCAACTATGCCTTGTCCCTGTGGATTGTATGGGATTCCTGTTATATGAGTAATACCAAATGATGAGCAAAATTGTTTAAAAGAGGCAGAAGTATAACCAGGACCATTATCAGTTTTTAACTGTTTAGGAACACCCACAGTGGCAAAATTTTGTAAGCAATGAGCTATAACATCTTTAGTTTTTTCTCCGGCATGAAGGGAGCCCATCAAAAATCCAGAAGAAGTATCAACTGTAACATGTAAATATTTTAATTTTCCAAATTCTGGCAAGTGTGTGACGTCCATCTGCCAAATATGGTTAGGTATCAGTCCTCTAGGATTGACTCCAAGATTAACTTGTGGTAAAAAGGTCACCCAATTTTGACATTGTTTTATTATATGCCTGGCTTGTTCCTTAGTTATTTTAAAACGCTTTTGTAAAGTATTAGCATTAACATGAAACCTTTTATGAAAATCTGTAGCTTCTTCTAATGTAGAGAAAATATGTACGTCATGTGTAGTTTTATCTGCTAAATCGTTGCCCAAACTAAGGGCTCCAGGCAATCCTGTATGTGCCCTAATATGTCCTATAAAGAATGGATCTCTTCTGTCCCATATTAGACTTTGTATAGTGGAAAACAAAGAAAAAACAGTAGAGGAAGGGGAAATCCTACCAGCATCTTCAAGGGAATTAATAGCATTAACTATATATTGACTATCAGAAAATAAATTAAATACAGAATCTTTGAACATCACAAAAGCTTGTAAAACTGCATTAAGCTCTACCTTTTGAGCTGATTGTTTGGGTACTAAAAATGTAAAAGTTTGATCAGGGGTAACTACAGCTGCTGTACCATTATTTGACCCATCAGTGAATATATTTGGAGCATTCATTATAGGTGTTTTCCTTGTCATTTTAGGAAAAATTACAGGATGCTTAGACCAAAAAGACAACAAAGGATTCGATGGCAAATGATTATCAAATGAAACATTAGATTTATACATGATTATTGCCCAAGTATTTAACTCATTAGCTAACTCATCAATTTGATCCATAGTATATGGAGTAATAATTTTATTGGGAGAAATTCCAAACACTCCCTTTGCTGCTTTTATTCCTTTGACTATTAATTGTCCTACAGCCTCAGGATACCTAGTAAGAATACTGTTAGGAGAATAAGATAAATGTATCCACAATAATGGACCTTCTTGCCAAAATACTCCTGTAGGAATATTTTTTGTTGGTAGTACAATAAATAATAAAGGCAAACTTATATCAATTCTATCCAAATGCATATTTTCCATATATGTTTCAATAATTTTTAATGCCTTTCTAGCTTTAGGAGTTAACATTCGGGGTGAATTTGGATCTGATGGACCCTTTAGAATATCAAATAAAGGTCCCAACTCTCCTGTTGGTATGCCTAGATAAGGCCTTATCCAATTTATGTCTCCCAATAACTTTTGAAAATCATTGAGTGATTTGAGTTGATCTACTCGTATTTGAATTTTCGGTGGACGGACCACGGTTGAGGATAATAGAACTCCTAAGTAATTAATTGGAAAATTTAATTGTACTTTATCTATTCCTATCTCTAGATTATAATTTTTTAATAAGTTCGTAAGTGTGGCATAACATTCCAGCAATATGTTTTTATCTTTATGTGCTAATAATACATCATCTATATAGTGAAATATTTTTAGTTCAGGATTTTGATTTCTAAGTGGCTGGATTGCTTTATTTACATAGATTTGACACATAGTTGGACTGTTAGCCATACCTTGAGGGAGTACTTTCCACTCATATCTCTCATCAGGACCTTCATGATTTAATGCAGGGATAGTAAATGCAAAACGTGGACTATCCTCGGGATGAATTGGAATAGAAAAAAAACAATCTTTAATATCTATAGATAAGACATGCCACGTTTTTGGTAAAGCAGACAATTGAGGAATCCCTGATTGAGCAGGTCCCATAATAACCATCTCATTATTAATGGCTCTTAAATCTTGTAATAATCTCCATTTACCAGATTTCTTTTTGATGACAAAAATGGGAATATTATGGGGGGATACGGAAGGTTGTAAATGTCCTTCTGCTAATTGTTGTTTGACCAGATCATGGGCTACTTGTATCTTTTCTTTAGTCAAGGGCCACTGAGGAACCCACACTGGTCTTTCTGATTTCCAAGTAATTTTGATTGTCTCAGTGGCCCTTTCTGAAAATCCGACCCATGTCTGTCTGTTCCTTGATCTAATTGAATTGGTGCTGCTAAACCTTGTTCTTGTTTTCCTAATCTTTTTTCTTTCTTAACACCTTGTCTAGCTCTAGTAGTGGGCGCATTAGGATTGATGTTATTTGTTAACATCAAACCTAGTTGATCCAGGACATCTCGTCCCCATAAATTAATAGGAAGGTGATCCAAAACATATGGCTGTATAGTTCCTTCACATCCTTCAGGATCCTTCCAATCCAATACCATAGAACTTCTATGGGGATTAGTCACCACTCCTAGGCCTCGAAGCGTTTGAGTGGCTTGTTGTAATGGCCAATGTTTTGGCCATTCTCGACGAGATATGATGCTAAGGTCAGCACCTGTGTCCAGTAGCCCATTAAACTCGTGACCTTGAATATTTAGTTTTAGCATCGGGCGAGAATCTAAATTTAAAGACAACATAGCCCAATCTACACCTGTGGAGCCTAACCCCTTAGAACCTCTTTCTACATTATGACTAGAGAACTTATTATGTAGGCTGGGTATTATTAACAACTGTGCTATTCTATCTCCAGGTGAAATTACTGATATACCTCCTGGAGAACTAGCTATAATTTTTATTTCACCCTCATAATCGGGATCAATTACCCCAGGACTTATCATAAGTCCTTTTAATGTAGATGAACTACGTCCCAATAATAAGCCTACTGTTCCTTTGGGAAGAGGTCCTTTTACTCCTGTGGGAATGATTTGAACTCCCATCTCTGGAGTTAATACTGCTCTGGCAGAGGCGCAGATGTCCAGCCCTGCGCTCCCTCGGGTTTGTCTGATGAGGGATTTAATGGACAATGTGTCCTGGGCACCACCCTGATGGTGTTGCTGGGTTCCTCCACTGCCCCGTATATTTGTGATTGTGGGCCCCGGAGCATTGGGCCCCTCACTCCGTTTTTTGGCAATGAAGCCTGATGCCTTTCTCCACGATATCGTGGGTAAATACCTGATCCTTGTCCGTTTTTTGATAACGGAATACCTTCTATGGTGGTTTGAGAACGGCATTCATTAGCCCAATGTCTCCCTCTACGGCATCGTGGGCAAATACCCGGTATTCTATTCCTTTGATTTCTAGTTTTGTTGAAACCTCCTCTTATAGGGCAACTCCTTTTAAAATGTCCCGTTTGTTCGCAATTATAGCATGTTTCTGGCCTGGCATCTAAAGCCTGTTGTACTGCAGCTGCCAAGACTTGCCCTTGTTCATTAATATCTCTACATAGTTTAATATATGTATTTAAGTCTTCATGTCTCCATGGTCTAATAACCTCTCTGCAGCAACGATTCGCTTGGTCATAAGCAAGTTGTTTTATTAATGGCATTGCTTGATCTGTATCCCCAAAAATTTTGGCGGCTGTTTGAATAAGCCTATCTACAAAGTCAGCGTAAGGTTCATTAGGTCTCTGTATTACCTTAGACAGCTAACCTTGTGAATCTCCATGTCCTTGTAAAGTCTTCCATGCCCTAAGTGCGTCTGCAGCAATTTGTGCATATATAGCAGGATCATATTCAATTTGTTGCCGTTGACCCTCATAAGGTCCTTTTCCTAAAAGCATATCTAGATTTCTTTGAGGGTAACCGGCTGCTGCATTTCGCCTAGCTGTCTCCGTGCAAAATTCCTCATTGGCAACTTTCCATAACAAATATTGTCCTCCATTTAGCACAGATTTACACATGCTAGCCCAATCTGCTGGCGTCATGTCCAAGTTAGTAATGGATTTGACCATGCTTACCGTGAAGGGAGCTTGGGGACCGTACGTTGTTACAGCCTCCTTTAACTGCTTCACTGTTTTAAAATCTAAAGCACGGTGAATTCTCTGCCCTCCTACCTGTTCAAGTACAGGGCATGCTAATCTTTGAGGTCCTGTCTCAGGATCCCACTTATCAACTACGGGGTTTGAGGGCCACTCAGCTGTTTCCATCGGTGGGGCTGTTGGTTGAGTTACGCCCTCTGGTAATAAAACCGAGTTAGTAACAGCCTCTTGTTGTGGCCTTTTTCCTAATAACCCCTTTTCCTTTAAATTTTCTTCCTCTCTCTGACTAGCTCGAGAGATCTCTTTTGCTTGATCTAAAATGTCTTTCTCCATGGCCTGAATCTCTAACAATTTACTTAACACCTTTTCAGTTTCTTTTTTACTAATTTCTAATCTTCTATAAAGATAACGCAACCCAATAAGATAACACAAAACAAAACCGCAGCCCGCCTTCCCCTGCCCGGTGGCTGTGCCTGCCTCTGTCCCGATTGCTGCTCTCGCCAGGCTGGGGTTCTTGGAAGGCACCACACAGTCTCCTGGCCCAGCGGAACAGGAGGATGCTGCCCAGGGCTGCTAGCCGTGGCCGACCCTGGGGGCCTAGCGGCCATGGCAGTCTCCCTGAGGTGCTCGGGAGGCCACGGGCTGCGTCCCTCTGCCCGCTGTGAGGAGCCAGGGTCTCGGGAGGGCTCTGCCAGCCGCATGGTGGCCGTAACCAGGATGCTCTCTTAGGAGAGACAGCCGCTCGGCCGGCGGCTTTGGGGTCGCAGCTTCACATATTTTTGAAAGGATGTAAGAGAAATATGAGGCCAAGGAAGCAGGACAGCCATAGGCATTGTCACGCAGAACGGAGGGACAGCAAGGGGCCACTGTGGGTCAACTCAAAGGAAGGAGATGTCCACAGAAGGGGAGTGCTGGGCTCGGGGCCAGGTGTGGTGTTCCTAGGCCAAGCAGAGGCTGTCTGCCATCTTGCCATGCAGACGCCAGAGGGCCCCTGAACCCTGGCCAGCTCCTCCTGGACATGGGTGTCACCATACGGCGTGGGCTGAACACTAGCCAGTGTTTAGTCTCTTTCCATGTGGCCTGGCTTGTCCCTCTCCGCACCCTGCCAGCCTGCTTCCTGCTTCCTGGGGAGGGGCCTATTTGCTGGGGGAGGGGCTGCTGCAGTGGGAGGGGCCACTGCACCAGGTAGAGGACATGGGGAGACTGTCCAGGTGTGTGTCTGAGGTGGGTAGAGGACATGGGGAGACTGGCCAGGTGTGTGTGTGTGTGTGACGTGGGTAGAGTACACGGGGAGACTGGCCAGGTGTGTGTGTGAGGTGGGTAGAGTACATGTGGAGACTAGCCTGGTGTGTGTGTGAGGTGGGTAGAGTGCCGCATTCTTGCTTGTCACAATTTAGGAGCCACTTGTCAAAAGAAACGAACTTTATTTTTAGAACTACACAGGCCAAACAAAACAGCTCCTCAGGAAAAACCCTCAGAGCCCAACTGCCACCACCGGCTTCCCACAAGCCTCTCAACCACACAAGCCTCACCACCTCCCACAATCCTCCTGCTCTTGAGGCCGATTGGCTGGGTCGTGTAGGCGGAGCCAAAGAAGTCCCACAATGAGCATCACCGCAGAGGAGCCAATCAGCTAGATGTTGCTGGGGCCGCTGTGAGCCAATCATCAGCTGGCAGTCTGAAAGTTTGCTGGCAGCTGGAAATTTGCTGGGGCCCCTTCGGCTGTGGCTTTCAACATCTCCCCCTGTTTAAATAACAAGCATGTGGCTTAGGGACCGTGCCTGGCTTAGGTTGTCCAATACTACATATGGTCCTTACCCATCATTGGATGAGCTGACCTGTCTTAGGTTGGTACCACTGCAATTGGATCTTACCCGTCACTGACTACTGGTCCAGTATATAGCCACACCTGTGGAGAGGTCTTTGTACCAGCAGGGGGTGAGGTTCTTTGCCTCACCTCTGTTGGCGCCCAAATTTTAGCTGAACGATCATGACAAGCAGAAGGGAGAAAGATACACCAAGCCAGCTCCTTTTGGAAAAATTGTACCACCGATGACATCATCAGCAAAAATACCCCAACACTACCACAAGTCGCTGCACCAACAGATAGTTCACAAGGCATACAGGTGAATTCACAATGCATACAAGTGATACATAGTCCAGGCAAGTTCTGCAAGCAGTTCAGTGATGGCTATTGCAGAAGCTGTAGATTGGTTTTATCTTTGTCTTCACCAGCACTGGGATGAAGATAGGAATTCTGGCAATAATGGCTAAAGAAAAAATTGTGTAACATTCCAGAAGGCACTAAAGAAAACAATTTTCTTAACAATTTACATTATCTTGAACAGAATTATTAAATATAATGAAAAGGTAAGGTGAAAGTAAACAAACAGATCTGTTAACCTCCTTTTTTGTTCACATATTAAAACAATCCTCAACAGTTGTTTACCCATTTAAATTAAACCATTTAAATCACGTGAATAAAAAAAATATTTGGATCCATTTTTTCATGAGCGCTCATCATATATGATATATGGACATATGTACATTCAAACATATAACACAAAATACAAGTGTGCACACATAATATAATACATACAACACATAACATAATAGTAAAGGCCTTATAACTTTTTACAGGTGAAATCTCCATTGCAATATTTAAAAACTCTATAGTCAAAAAATAGAACTGATCAGCAAAACATTAACCTAGGTCTGTATGAGCTCAAAAAAACAAAATAGAACTTCATGATGTGGGAGAGGGCAATAATAAAATAGATATTGAAAAAAGCATCCTGGTTCTGTCACAGATATAAGGATAGCCAAACTGGAGTTTTGGATATCAGCTGTTATGGATTTGAGCCAAATCATCTTCTTTTTGGTCTGTAGAAATCGCTTTAGTTAATCTCTCTGGAATCCAAATCGGCTGCTGTTCTCCCTGTGGAAACACACAAACAGACCCCCGACTCCAGACAATCACTGGTCAGGACCTTTCCATTGTCCTGTTAGAATATCTTTCCAAAGTACCTTGGGCTTATGTACATTTTTTGGTCACATATGCCTTTCCGCAGCACTAAGTCCTGATGAATCCAAATTTAAAAAGTTTAGAGTAAAAAGGGTTATTTTAAGTTTATCTTCGGGGAATATATTCCCCTTCCCAATTCTGTCTTTTTGCATTAATAAGTACATTTTAATAGTTTGATGAGCTCTTTCAACTATGCCTTGTCCCTGTGGATTGTATGGGATTCCTGTTATATGAGTAATGCCAAATGATGAGCAAAATTGTTTAAAAGAGGTAGAAGTATAACCAGGGGCATTATCTGTTTTTAACTGTTTTGGAATGCCCACAGTGGCAAAGTTTTGTAAGCAATGAGCTATAGCATCTTTAGTTTTTTCTCCGGCATGAAGGGAGCCCATCAAAAATCCAGAAGAAGTATCAACTGTAACATGCAAATATTTTAATTTTCCAAATTCTGGCAAGTGTGTGATGTCCATCTGCCAAATATGGTTAGGTATCAATCCTTTAGGATTGACTCCAAGATTAACTTGTGGTAAAAAGGTCACCCAATTTTGACATTGTTTTATTATTTGTCTAGCTTGTTCCTTAGTTATTTTAAAATGCTTTTGTAAAGTATTAGCATTGACATGGAACCTTTTATGAAAATTTATAGCTTCTTCTAGTGTAAAAAAATATGTATGTCATGTGTAGTTTTATCTGCTAAATCATTGCCCAAACTAAGGGCTCCAGGGAATCCTGTATGTGCCCTGACATGTCCTATAAAGAATGGATTTTTTCTGTCCCAGATTAGACTTTGTATAGTGGAAAGCAAAGAGAAAACAGTAGAAGAAGGGGAAATCCTACCAGCATCTTCAAGGGATACTATAGCATTAACTATATACTGACTATCAGAAAATAAATTAAATACAGAATCTTTAAACATCACAAAAGCTTGTAAAACTGCATTAAGCTCTACCTTTTGAGCTGATTGTCTGGGTACTAAAAATGTAAAAGTTTGATCAGGGGTAACTACAGCTGCTGTACCATTATTTGACCCATCAGTGAATATATTTGGAGCATTCATTATAGGTGTTTTTCTTGTCATTTTTGGAAAAAATTCAGGATGTGATGACCAAAAAGACAATAAAGGATTAGATGGTACGTGGTTATCAAATGAAACATTAGATTTGCACATGACCATTGCCCAAGTATTTAACTCATTAGCTAACTCATCAATTTGATTCATAGTATATGGAGTAATAATTTTATTGGGAGAAATTCCAAACACTCCCTTTGCTGCTTTTATTCCTTTGAGTATTAATTGTCCTACAGCCTCAGGATACCTAGTAAGAATAGTGTTAGGAGAATAGGATAAATGTATCCATAATAATGGACCTTCTTGCCAAAATACTCCTGTAGGAATATTTTTTGTTGGTAGTACAATAAATAATAAAGGCAAACTTATATCAATTCTATCCAAATGCATATTTTCCATATATGTTTCAATGATTTTTAATGCCTTTCTTGCTTCAGGCGTTAACATTCGGGGTGAATTTGGATCTGATGGACCTTTTAGGATATCAAATAAAGGTCCCAACTCTCCTGTTGGTATACCTATATAAGGCCTTATCCAATTTATGTCTCCTAATAACTTTTGAAAGTCGTTAAGTGATTTGAGTTGATCTACTCGTATTTGAATTTTTGGTGGATGGACCATGGTTGAAGATAATAGAACTCCTAAATAATTAATTGGAAAATTTAATTGTACTTTATCTATTCCTATCTCTAGATTATAATTTTTTAATAAGTTTGTAAGTGTGGCATAACATTCTAGCAACGTGTTTTTAGTTTTGTGTGCTAATAATACATCATCCATATAGTGAAATATTTGTAGTTCAGGATTTTGATTTCTAAGTGGCTGGATTACTTTGTTAACATAAATTTGACACATAGTTGGGCTGTTAGCCAACCCTTGAGGGAGTACTTTCCATTCATATCTCTGATCAGGACCTTCATGATTCAGTGCAGGGATAGTAAATGCAAAACGTGGACTATCCTCAGGATGAATTGGAATTGAAAAAAACAATCTTTAATATCTATAACTAAAACATACCAAGTTTTTGGCAAAGCAGACAATTGAGGAATCCCCGATTGAGCAGGTCCCATAATAACCATCTCATTATTAATATCTCTTAAATCTTGCAATAATCTCTATTTACCAGATTTGTTTTTGATGACAAAAATGGGAGTATTATGGGGAGATCCAGAAGGTTGTATATGTCCTTCTGCTAATTGTTGTTTTATTGTCTCAGTGGCCCTTTCTGAAAATCCAACCCATGTCTCTCTGTTCCTTGATCTATTTGTATTGGTGCTGCTATACCTTGTTCTTGTTTTTCTAATCTTTTTCCTTTCCTAAAACCTTGTCTAGTCATAATAGTGGGTGTATTTTGATTGATATTATTTGTTAATGTCAAACCTAATTGATCTAGGACATCTCGTCCCCATAAATTTACAGGAAGATGATCCAATACATATGGTTGTATAGTTCCTTCACAGCCTTCAGGATCCTTCCAATCTAATACCATTGCACTTCTATGGGGATTAGTCGCCACTCCTAGGCCTCGAAGCATTTGAGTGGCTTGTTGTAATGGCCAATGTTTTGGCCATTCTTGACGAGAGATGATGCTAAGGTCTGCACCTGTATCCAGTAGCCCATTAAATTCATGTCCTTGAATATTTAGTTTTAGCATGGGGCGAGAATCTAAATTTAAAGAAAGCATAGCCCAATCTACACATGTGGAGCCTAATCCCTTGGAACCTCTTTCTACAGCACGACTGGAAAATTTATCATGTAGGCTTGGTATTATTAGTAATTGTGCTATTCTATCTCCTGGTGAAATTACTGATATACCCTTTGGAGAACTGGCTATAATTTTTATTTCATCTTCATAATCGGGATCAATTACCCCTGGACTTATCAAAAGTCCTTTTAGAGTAGAAGAGCTGCGTCCCAATAATAAGCCTATTGTTCCTTGGGGAAGAGGTCCTTTTACTCCTGTGGGAATGATTTGAACTCCCATCTCTGGAGTTAGTACTGCTCTGGTGGAGGCGCAGATGTCAAACCCTGTGCTCCCTCTGGTTTGTCTGATGAGGGATCTGATGGATAATGTGTCCTGGGCACTACCCTGATGGGGTTGCTGGGTTCCTCCAGTGCTCCGTATATTTGTGGTTTTGGGCCCCGGAGCATTGGGCCCCCCGTCCATTTTTTGGCAACGGAGCCCGATGCCTTTCTCCATGATATCGTGGATAAACACCTGGTCCTTGTTCATTTTTTGATAATGGAGTACCCTCTACGGTGGTTTGAGAACGGCATTCATTAGCCCAATGTCTCCCTCTACGGCATTGTGGGCAAATACCCGGTATTCTACTCCTTTGATACCCAGTTTTGTTAAACCCTCTTCCTATGGGGCAATTCTTTTTAAAATGTCCTGTTTGTTCACAATTGTAGCATGTTCTTGGCCTGGCATCTAAAGCCTGTTTTACTGCAGCTGCCACGACTTGCCCTTGTTCTTTAATGTCTCTACATAATTTAATGTATGTGTTTAAATCTTCATGTTTCCATGGTCTAATGATATCTCTGCACCAAGGATTCGCTTGGTCATAAGCCAGTTGTTTTATTAATGGCATTGCTTGTTCTGTATTCCCAAAAACTCTTTTAGCTGTTTGAATAAGCCTATCTACAAATTCAGCGTAAGTTTCATTAGCTCCTTGTATTACCTTAGATAGTTGACCTTGTAAACCTCCATGTCCTTGTAAAGTCTTCTATGCCCTAACCGCATCTACAGCAATTTGTGTGTATACGCCAGGATCATATGCAATTTGTTGCTGCTGATCCTCATAAGGTCCCTTTCCTAACAACATATCTAGATTTCTCTGAGGATAACCAGCTGCTGCATTTTGCCTAGCCGTCTCCTTGCAAAATTCCTCATTGGCAACCTTCCATAACAGGTATTGACCTCCATTTAGCACAGCTTTACACATATTAGCCCAATCTGCTGGCGTCATGTTCAAGTTGTTAATGGATTCGACCATGCTTACAGTGAAGGGTACTTGAGGACCATAGGTTGTTACAGCCTCTTTTAGGTGCTTCACTATTTTGAAATTTAAAGCATGGTGAATTCGCTGCCCTCCTACCTCAAATACAGGGCATGTTAATATTTGAGATCCTGTCTCAGGATCCCAAGTATCAACTGCTGCGGGGGTCAGGAGCCTCCCAGCATATGGAGGTGGTGCAGTTGGTTGGACACTTATGCCCTCTGTTGATAGAAAGGTCTTAGTAGCAGTCTCCTGTAGAGGTGGTGCTGTTGGTTGGACACTTATGCCCTCTGGTGATAGAAAGGTGTTAGTAGCAGTCTCCTGTTGTAACTTTTCCCCTGATGGCTTTTTCTGCTCTAAGCTTTCTTCCTCTGACTAGCTCGAAAGACCTTCTCTTTTACTTGAATCTTTTCCTCTACCATTGTCTGAACTGAAGGCTTTGGACTAAGCAAACCAGATACGAACGTCCACAATGGCAATGTGCCAACTGGCAGAGTCCCTGGGTTGTTCTTTTCTATTCTTTTTAAATCTTCACCATGATGGTTCCATTGTGATATATCTAACAACTCCTCCTTAAAAAGCCATGGGCTACATTTTTGTACTGTATCAACGTATGCCCTGACTGTTCTTGATTTTACTGGGAAACCTCCTTCCTCTAACAATTTACTTAACAGTCTTTCAGTTTGTTTTTTACTAATTTCTGATCCCATATTTCTACTATAATACAACCTAACAAGATAACGCCTAACAAAACTGAAACAGAGTGAAACAAAATTGGAACAACACAAAATCATTATAATAGCCTCCTGAAATGTCCATCCGTCCTTTCTCCCTATCTGTTCCTCAGATGTGAGCGGTTTTTCTTCCATCTTACACATCTCCAGGGACAGGCAACTTAAAACAAAAGTGAAGAAAAACAAAAGAATAATCTTAAAATGGCTACCCATCCTCTCGCCCTGCCCTCAGGGGCGAGCAGTTTACCTTATCACTTACCCTCAGTCGTTCCCTGTACGGGCCACCAAATGCCGCAGTCTGGCTGGGCACAATTCAGGAGCCACTTGTCAAAAGAAACGAACTTTATTTTTAGAACTACAAACGCCAAACAAAACAGCTCCTCAGGAAGGCCTTCAGAGCCCAACTGCCACCACCGGCTTCCCACAAGCCTCTCAATCTCCCCCACTCCTCTTGCTCTTGAGGCCGATTGGCTGGGTCACGTGGGCAGAGCCAAAAAAGTCCCCCAATGAGCAGCTCCGTGGTCTGAAAGGGCAGGGAAACAGCCCAATGAGCATCACCGCAGAGGAGCCAATCATCTAGAAGTTGCTGGGGCCGCTATGAGCCAATCATCAGCCGGCAGCTGGAAGTTTGCTGGGGCCCCTTCAGCTGTGGCTCTCAACACGTGTCCAGCTGCAGCGGCGTGGCAGGGCAGTGTGCAGTGAGTCTCCGTAGTAGAGGGCACATGCAAAAACAGTGGTAAAAAGGGCAGCACGGGGAACAGAAGCCTGCAGTGTGGTCAACTGTCCCTACGAAAGGACACCCTCTGTGACTGCTGCAGGACCCTGACCAGTGGGCCCATGCGTACCAGCAGCCCTCCACGTGAACTCTCCCTCTGTGCACTCTAGTGTCCTGTTTCTTGGTCTGCCTCCTCTGTGGAACTGTAAGTCCCCAGAATGGGGCCACGTCTCTCTGGGTCACTGTGCCACCTTAGCCACCTGCACTGCATCTGCTTTGGTGGGTGGTGAGGAGTGGATTAGAAAGAAATAGATTAATTGTGCAAAAATGCACAGAGTGCAAAGTGTGCTGTGGGAAGTGTTTTCCAGGGCACGGCTCAGTGGCATGGACACGCTCCGTTGGCTGTGCGAGGGTCACTACTACCCCTCTCCAGGGAAACTCTGGCTCGTGTTAATGAGCACCCCACCCTCCTTCCAGCCTGGTGGCCACCACTCTTCCCTGCTCTGTGGATCTGATGACACCGGGACCTCAGAAAGAGAATGGCAGGGGATCTGCCCTTTTGTGTCTGGCTTGTTTCACTTGCTGTGACATCCCCAAGGTTGATCCATGTCACAGTGTCACTCAGAGCTTCCTCTTTAAGGCTCGGCACTATAGCATGTGCTTCTGAGTGAGGGCTGCGCACCATCCTCTGAGAGGGCCAACTAGCCTCTGGCCATCCAGCACGTGGCTGCTCCTGCCTTACCTAGCAGCTGCAGCGCCCAGACGGCTCTTGATCAGGGCTGAGCTCCCTCTGTGATGCCGGCCCTCCTGCCCCTATTCTTCCTTTGGGGATCTGGAGACCCGCCCTGGAGCCCCCCAGTCTCTGGGTCCTGGGCCGACGGTCTGCTCTTCAGGCTCCCCAGCTCCCTGAGGTGCCTGGGGGAAGGGCTCTCGTTCTGCCTGCAAAACTAGGGGCTGGTCCTCCAAGGCCCACGCTGCTGGCTGGCTGGAGGCCAGTCTGGAACCGCAGCCTGCTTCCCTGTGAGCTGCTCTGGCGCGTGTGGAGCTGTACCAGGTGGCCCCACGAGCAGAGCGGCAGTGCTACAGTTTGGACGAGTGTTCTGTGTGGGCAGGGGGTGGTCTGTGTGGGCAGGGGTGACGTGGTCATCCTGAAGCCTCCAGCTTGGTCCCCAGCCTGTGGCACTAGGGGAAGGGTGTGAAACCTTTAGGTGGGAGGGACCATAGGAAGTTAGTCGGGGGTGTGTCCTCGAGGGGATCTGGGACCCTGGCCACTCCTCCTGCTTTGCTTGCTGCCACCAAGGGTGTACAGCCTCCTCCACAGGCTCCCACCGAGATGGGCTGCCCCCCACAGGCCCAGAGCAACCTGGCCAAGTGACCATAGAGTGGAGCTCCCAAATTGTGAGCCAGGATAACCCTTTCTTTTGTTAACCAATGATGTCCAGGGTTGTGTTGCAGCAACAGAACGCAGACAGACGGGAAAAGACCTGACCACAGCTCCCGGGACCTGCTCCACGGCCAGCATCTCCTGTGCAGCCCTGACCCCTTGAGCTCAGGAGACAGCATCTCTCTGCGTCCTGTGAATAGCCGAGCTGGCGGCTGGGTCCTGTGCCTGCCTGCTGGGCTGTCCCTCCACCAGCCAACCTGAGCTCTGGCCCCGCGTGTTGCAGAGGTATGTCCAGGAGCTGGGGAGCCTTCCCCAGAAACCTCAGCACCCAGCTTTGTTAAGTCACCCTTCCTGCCCGCTGCCTGGCCGAGCCTCAGATGGAACTTGGACTGTGCGTTGGGCCCTGGTTATACACCAGGTCCCACATCACTGCCCCGAGCCTCCGTTTCCCACCTGCACACAGGGCTGGCAGTCCTGGATGGGGTGGGCAGTGAGCCAAGCCCTATGTGGAGCTTCCGTGGGCACTGCTGCCACTGTCCCAGTGTGCTTGGACGGCCCAGCCTGGGCTCAGTCAGTGATCCGTGTCCATCTCCGTCTCCTGCAAATGGACACTGGCCTGCTAATGTACAGATACCCCCACTCTTAGCCCCAGGAGCCGTGGTCAGTTTCCAGGGCCTGTCCTGGCCTGCCCGTCAGGGCTCGGCCCTGGCTCCCCCTCCAGAGGGTTTCTTGGAAAAGCAAAGGATGGCTGTTGAGTAAATTGGTGGCAGATGCCCCTCAGCCACTTCAGCCTAATTGCTTTTGAAAAATGACTCTGTGTTATGCTTGCAAGATGCCAAATGATGTGGAAAACCCATTATAAATACCAGGAGATGTGCTGGCCGGGTACCGGGGAGCGGAGAGGGGCCTGGGCGGCCTGGGGAGCAGACGGGAAGTCTTGGGTCTGTTCTTCCTGCTGTCCTGTCCCCCCCCCCCCCCCCCGTGACCTTGGGCAGGGCCTCCTCCCCAGGGCCTGACCAGGTGGACAAGGTGACTGTCTGAAGCTGTCACCTATGTGGCTGTGCTCTGAGATACTGCTGCGCACAGGCCTGAGTGGACAGGGAGTGGCCTTGTGGGCAGGGAGTGGCCTGTGTGGGCAGGGAGGTGTCACAGCCTGAAGCTCTGGGCACTGTGGTGGGCACTGGGGACAATGCTCTGGCTGGCTGTCCCTGCAGGGCTGTTTTCAGGGACATTGAGGGCAGGGAGGGTTAGAATGGGCTTCCTGGCCTTGGGCCTTCACTTGGGCCCCCTGCATGTCCCTGCCCTGGCTTTGCTGCCTGCTCTGCCCTTTGAGTCTCGGTAAGAAAGAGCCTGGTTTGTGACATAGGGAGAGCTCTGTGTCTGCCCTTTCTGTGTCTCAGAAATCCCTCTCACAGCATCATTTCTTTTGGCTCCCATGGAGGCCAGGACTCGGCAAAATCTTCAGGCTCCTCCGCTTCCCTACATGGGGCGAAGCCCTGGCCTGAGCAGCTCTTTGTGCCTTGGGCCTGCGTGTCTCGGCTCGATAAAAACTGGTGATTATTGCTGCATTTGTTATTGGGAACATTTTTCTGTGACTGGACACAGTGGTACCAGTGGCTCCCAAGTTGTCCCCATAGGAGTCCTGTTATGGTCATGATTGTAGAAACTGGTCCCCAGACCTCTCTGACATCAGAGCTGCTCCAGCCACATCTCTGCCTTGGCCGCGAGGCCCTGAGCAGGCAGAGGCCCATCTAAGCCCCAGCTCTCTCCATCCCTGGTCTTCGAAATGCACCTTCCATCCTTCCTGTCATGCACTGGACACGTGTGCTGTGTCCTGCACTGGGTTCTGGGGTGACAACAGCGAGTTAGATAGCCTCAGTTCTTGTGGAATGAGCACCTCTGTGCTGGTCGCCCACAGTGGGGTGCTGGGGCTCTCCTGAGGAGCTCCCCCGCAGAGGTCATCTCAGCCTTCCCCACGCTGGGGGCTGCCTCTGTACCTGGCTCCCAGAGCGGAGCCCGGCAGTGGTGCTCCGGCTACTGCTGCTGCTCCTGCAGAGTGGGCTCCTGGTGGACACCCTGCAGGGAGGGCCCTTCCACCCATCTGTCCCCTGCAGCCCCTGGAATGACGAGCCAGAGTTCAGATGTGCAGGGCTGGCAGGCCACCTCAGGTCTAGGCACCTGTTTCCTCTTTGTTCATTGCAAGAAAAGGGAGAAGCTCTGCAGCCTCAGAGCCATTCACCAATCCCCCTGCCGAAGGGAAGGGGAGGAGAAGCCAGCCCAGGAGAGGCAGCATGCCTAGCATGGCCAAAGTTTGGAAATAGTCTTGGGCTTTTATTGTATTATAAAAATAAGTTGGCTGTGCATACTTGAAGAAACACGATTTCTACCACCCTGAGCCAAGCACTTCTCTTTCATGCAAATAAGGATGTCAAGTGAGTGTGGGAGTGCTCCCTTATCTCCCTCCCTCCTCTCCCTCCTCTCCCTCCCTCCCTCCTCCCTCCCTCCTCTCCCTCCCTCCCTTCCTCCTCTACCTCCTCCCTCCCTTCCTCCCTCCCTTCCTCCTCTACCTCCTCCCTCCCTCCCTCCTCTCCTTCCTCTCCCTCCTCTCCCTCCCTTCTCTCTCCCTCCTCTCCTTCCTCTCCCTCCTCTCCCTCCCTTCTCCCTCTCTCCTCTCCCTCCCTCCTCTCCCTCCTCTCCCTCCTTCCTCTCCCTCCCTCCCTCCCTCCACACACAGGCACAATGGAGACATCTGGTGCATAGTCTCACCTGGTCCCCTCTCCACCCCACGAGGATGGTACTAGTGTGGCCCATTTTACTGATGGCAAAATGGGCCCAAGGGGAAAAGAACACAGGGCCAGGCTCTTGGGTCTGTGTGAGAGAGCTGGGGCCAGCTCAGCTTCTGGCCTCCCTCCCTGGTCGCCCACAGTGGGGAGCTGGGGCTCTCCTGGCCTCAGGCCCACTCTGTTGCTCCCCGCAGATTCTCCTCCTTTCTTTTCTGTCAGGCGGGAAACCCTTCAGTTGACCTCAAAGCCCCTGACACAAGCTCACTTTCCTAAGAGGAGACGCCTCAAAAATAATCGTTGAGTCTAAGCCGTCTTGCTGATGGGGACCGGGGAGCAGGCCTCTGTCTAACCCTGGGACAGCTGACACTGACTTGGGGGTTCATCCTGGGCTTCTTCAAGAGTTTTTCTGAAATTCTTAAAAATAACCCACTCTTAATGCACTTCAGCTCTCAAGTATGCACACCCTGGGAGTCCCGGGAGGGGAGTGCGTCATGAATTCCCAGATGGTGATGAGGTGCTGGGCTCAGAATAGGCCTGAGTCACGGCCACACAGGGCTGCCGACCCTCTGCCCAGAGAATAACCCCAGGACACTGTAGAGCACTTACCCACATGGCCACTGTGCACACACTTGCAGGCACACACGTGTGCACCATCGACTCTGGTCCTCACACCTGGAGACCAGGAGCACTGAGATCCAGGCTCTGTGTCCCCACGTTGAGAAGCCACTTCTCCCGGCCCAGCCTCTCTCTGGCCCAGGGGCCCTCAAGTGCCCTGTTCTCTGGGTCCCCACTCTCCTGCATGTGGCTCCTCTTCTCTGACCACCTCCTCCCTCCCACATCCCTCTGCCTTGCAGCCCTTTCCAGGGGCATTGCCCAGCCTGCCCTAGGGCCAGGGTGCCTTCTCCATCCCCTTCAGTGCAGGCCCACCTGCAGGCCCCTGCCTCCTCCTCTGAGGCCACGCCCAGGCCTCTCTCCCCTGGCCCCAGGCCTTCTATGGCCTGGGACTTATGCTGACTCCTGGCTGACACCATAATCCTCCTTCCTCCTAATTCCTCCCACCCATGTCCTCCTACCCCACCCCTGTGGGGAGGCCCTTCAGGGTCCTGCATCCTTGCACCCCATCTTGGGTCAGGCCTTTCAGTTCTCGGGGCTCCCACAAATGGCACTCAAGTCCCTCATTCCTCAGCAGATCCCATCTGCCCTTGGGCCAGGACACAGGGCGGCCTCTCCTACTTCGGGGCCAGAAGCCTTGAGACCAGTCAAATGGCTCTTTGGGTGTTTGCTGGTGAGGAGGTCAGAGTTTAGTCTGGAGTTCAGTCTTGCAGTGTGTGGGCAGCATGACCACTGCGCACATGTGCATCAAACGAGGGACTGGTCCTGCCTTGGGCCAGCAGTGGAGGGGACAGACTCACTTAAGATCCTCCTGTGGTACAGCCAGACCTAGGGTCCCCAAGGAGGACCCTCCACAGACAGAAAACCAGCATGAGCCAAACTGAGCCCCTGAGGCTGGGCTGCCCTCTGCTAGGTGACTCCCCTAGTCCAGCCCCAAGCCTTGCTTCCTGCCCCCTTGCTCCTTCCTGCCTGGGACCAGGAGGCAAGGGTCCTGGGGTGGCCCGGGGAGCCTGAGCCTCCCCAGTGACCCAGAGATGTGCACCCCTCAGAAGTGCATGGTGAGTACCAGCAGCGGGACTCAAGGTGACACCTGGCTGGTGGCTTTGCTCACCAGGCTTCTCCAAGGTGGGGCTGGTGGCAGCTCTGCCCCTGCCGGCCACACAGAGCAACGAGAATTCGGCTATGTGTTGGGAGGGGAAGGCACCGTGAAGAGGAGCCAGGCTGGTCATGGAAGGCTCTGGAGCCATCAGATGACCATTTGTATGACCTAGAGGTCTCAGGAAGCAAGGGAACAGCAGAGAGGGGCTGGCATGGGTCATCCAGTGCCCAGCAGAGGGCTTTAAAAAGCTCATACAGCCCCACCCTGGAGGGAGGGCAGCGTGCATGGACACCTCTGCCAGGTGCTCCTGATCCCCAGAGCTGGGCAGCTCGCAAAACTGGGATACTCACTGGGCGAGGCCACTTCTCTAGTCCTGCTCTGCGATCCAGGAGCCACATCCTCACACACCACCCAGATCCTGTGGTTTTGAGCAGCCTGCTCTTCAGGAAGATTCTATATGACTCCAAAGGGAATTTGCAAACCTTGCAGAAAAAAGTGGTGATTTTTCAAAGATCAGCAGAGACATTATAGGATGCTGCAGCCACACGGAGCTCCTGACCGTGCGCAAGGCAGACCTGGGAACGGCAGAGGCCTCTGTGGTGATCTTGCAGTGTGTCCTACAGTTTAATGCTGAGCCAACTCTTGGGCCTCTCTCTGTCCGTTTTAAGAAGTGGCTCATAACTGTGTCATGAACGTCAGCTTGTTAAGTGGAAGAGAAAAACAATTGACCTGCTGAGAGGCCAAAGCCCCAGTGTCAAGGGGCCTCCCTGGAGCTGGCATCTTGCAGGTGTCCTGGGCCAAGGAGGCTGCTGGCAGATGTATGGATGCTTTGGGCCCTCAGCAGGGCTGGACTTGGGGCCAAGTGACTTGGCCAAAACATGGAGGCTCCATGTCCAGGCATCAGTGGCCAAGGCCGATGTCATCTGCCTGACCCTCTGCAGCGTTACCTTTTCCCTGGGATTGCCATGGGGTTGTTTTGGGAGGCAGAAGGCTCTGACGTTGGGGACAGCATGGCCCGAGCCACACTGGACCAAGCCGTCTGATGATGCTGAGCTAGCCGCCTCTTTCTTTTCTCTGCCTTTGGGCGGAGGCCTCTGCTCTCAGCTCAGAGCGGGAGGCGGAGGGGGTGTGTCGGTGGCTGGCTGTTGACTGCAGTTCCCATGAGAACACCCAGAGCTGAAGTGGCCGCAGTCCCCGGAAAAGGCCGGGTGCGGGGAGGGCCGAGCACTCATCTGACGTTGGCAGGTGGGCTGGGTGGGGTGGAGGTGGGTGGCAAGCTCCATCCTCTCTGAGCTGGGGCCAGTGTTCTTGGAGTCAGGGGGGAGCCCACTCCCTGGTCCTCCTTGGCCCTTTCTCCTCCCCATTGGCTTTTCTGCAAGGCAGAAATAAGTGCACACGCTTCTGCCCTTTTTAATGTTTTATTCCTCAGATCACTCAATACAATTTCACTCTATAGGTTCTTAATCAAGAAGATGACAATCCTTAATGCTAGTCGCTGCAATAGCCATAATCAGTTCACAGCAAACCATTCAAGATTAATTCTAAGCACCGCAAACCCACTTAATCCTGACGGGCTCATTGCAGACATGCCCTCTGCGTGCCAAGTCCAAGTGTCAGATCAAAAGTCTCAAGCCTTAGGCTCTAAGTCCAGCAGATGCACACTCACTCAGACCAGAGGCACACTCATTCAGACCGCAGTGATCAGGTCAAGAACCCAGGCAGGCTTCTCCTGGGGTGGAGCTGCGCTGGCTGAGGAGGCTCTCCCCAGGGCCAAGATGTGGCTGTAGAGTTTGAGAGTGGCGAGGAAGATGCAGAGGATCAGCAACGATGAAAAGTGTCGGGATGTCAGTCCAGGTCCTCATCAGGCGCTCAGCGCGAGGACATCAGTGTCGGCTGGCTGAATGTCTGTTCTCTTGCTCCGTTATTTATACCAAATTTGGGGGATTTCGACCCCCTTTCAGTCCTTATCAGTTGCCACTGGATTTCCCAGTGACATCATTTACCCTGGGGTTAAAACATCTGGTCTGGTGGTCCCACCCTGATCTTTTTGCCTTTCCCTCTTATTGGGGGAGGAAGCCTGCCAGAGGCTTCACTGAGTTTGTCAGAGTGGGGATAAGTGACTTCTTTGTGCCTGAGGGCCATACTGGAGGGCTCTGTCAGGCGTGCCTGGTGAGACTGCAGGTTTCCAACCAGAGTTGTAAAATGGAGTTGCTTAGGCTCATGCCTAAAGCCATCCTCACAGGCCATCAGCCTGGAGCCTCCTAAAGCCAGAACCTCCCCAGGTTGTGGCCCTGGGGGTGCACGGAGCAGGTTTTGGAGACAGGTGGGCCTGGGGGGCATCAGGCTGCACCTCCCCAGGCGGACCCTCCATCTTCTCTGTATGGTGGGACAACTGCAGCCTCTGGGCCTGGGGGCCATGTGAGGAAATGACCACGGTGCACCTGCTGCCTTCTGGGAGCATCCAGGCGGGGGTGCTGAGGGGCCTGGCTGTCATTCCCCACAGGTGCCATGCTGCTGGGCCGGGGGCTGGTGGAGCCAGCTGACGTGTGCCCTGGGCTGTACCTTATTTCAGTTTTGGTTCTACCTTATGCTCATGTTTACTGGGAGCTTGCTGGGGCTGGGGTGTACCTGGACTGTCCCCATGAATGTGTGTCATCCCCATTTTACAGGTGAGGAGACTGAGGCTCAGTCACAGCTGGGAGGGGCGGACCAGCCTGTCTCCTTGGTGCTGCATCCAGGCAAGGGGCTCAGGGGAACTTCTGGGTGCCCAGCAGCAGTGAGTGGCTGCAGGACCCAGCCTGCAGGCACAGTCCCCAGGGCCAGCTGGGCGCTGCTCAGGGAGCAGGGCGGGGTGATGGCCACCTCAGCCACATCTCTGTCTTTGCTGGCAGGAGGCTGGCCTCTGAGGCTCATTCCACGGGGCCCAGGACTGTCCAGGAGGGAGTGGCACCTGGGACCCTTGGCACTGCTCCGTGCTGTCCTGAGCACTGCTGTGCCCAAGGGCCTCAGCTGTGACAGTGCCATCGTTCCTGCAGTGTCAGGGCCACTCCAAAGCCTGAGCCGGTGACGGGTCCCTCTGACCCAGGCTTCACGGAGACCCAACTGCCAGGAGGGGCACATCACGTGCCAAGCTCAGGGTGACAGGAACTGGGCCGGCCACATGGATGGCCACCACCACCTGGGCACTCAGGCTGCCCAGGCCCGTGTGGCTTGGTGGCACCAGGCTGGCTTGCTCAGGGTGACTTCCTGAAGACCCAGAGCATGTCACCTGCCCTGCAAGAGGTGTGTCCACTGAGGGCGTCCTGGGGGAAGTGCCTTTGTTCTCTAGGGTGGAGGCAAAGGGGAGGCTGGGGCAGACCTCCACAAACAGGAGGCCAGGGAGAGGCAGACTCCTCAGAGAGGCAGTGAGGAACAAGGAGCGTGCACTGGACACTCACCTCTGCAGCTCCAGGCCTCACCCCCACCTGGGGCAGGGGGGTCACTGCAGAGGGGTAGAGTCTCCTTGTCCCAGTGCAGTGGGGGACACAAGGCCCTGAGGCTCTGTTCTCTCAGTGACCACAGTCCTGGGACATGACATTAGTGCCCCATGTTGTCCCATCCTCACCACCCCTGTGAGGAGGCTCCAGCCAGCCTGTGACCACCAACTGCCACAGGGGCACAAGACACGTCTGCAGAGAAGCCCAGGCTCTGCACAAAACCACTGGCTCAAGACGGGGAGGTGAGGTGAGGAGGTGAGGTGAGGAGAGGACGTGTGATGAGATGAGGTGAAGAAGTGAGAGGTGAAGAGCTAAGGTGAGATAAGGAGATGAGGTGAGGTGAGGTGAGGAAAGGAGGTGACCTGAGGTGAGGAGGTGAGGTGAGAGGTGAGAGGGGAGGGGAGGGGAGGAGGTGAGGAGCCTGGGGCACCCCCAGCTGCACTGGATGGTAGAGGCCACCTCAGGCCACCCTGAGCTCCCCTGACCTGGGCCAGGCCCTCCCACCGCCAGCTCTGCCTCTCTTCCCAGGAGGCTGAGGTCACTGCCCTGGGGCCCAGCCAGTGGAGGCGAGGCCGAGGTCCCAGTCCTGCTCGCTCAGGGTGGCCTCGGAGGGCCTCAGTGGCCTCCTGGCCTGGGTGTCCTGGAGAGGTGGCCGCCTGTTCACGCCTGGCGGGGCGCTGTAGCCTTCAGCAGCGGGTGATGAGAGTTGAAATCCAGATCAGTGTCGGCAGCGGCTGCCCGAGCCCCCTCTGTGAAGACCAGGCGGGCAGGTCTGGGGGCGCGGGCGCTGCCACGGCCCTGGGACTCAGCGAGATGCTTGATGATGGGCGGAAGATGGCCGCCCTGGCGCCACCCAGCCTCAGGCCTGGGAAAGTGAAGCCAGCCTGGCTTCTCCTTGTCGTTAGGATCTTCTGTGGCTCGTAGCGTGCGAGTCCCGTTGGCTGTGGCTTTGGGGAACCTGCCCCTGCCCTGCAGCCCAACCCCTCCCCGGGCACGGAGCCTGACGTCCCTGGGGCCCTGCTCTGGGGCAGGCTGAAGATGCCACCCCCAGCCAGCCTCAGGGAGCTCTGGGTCGTCACCCAGATCCCCAGTCAGGGACTGGCCTCTCGAGAAGGGGAAATGAGAGCAGGAGGCAAGGGCCCCCAGGGGCGTCCAGAGGGGGGGACAGCCATGACCAGCAACCCCACTGAGCCCGAGGGCATGTGCCAAACTCCTCACCAGTCCCCGGGAAGACGCAGGTGATCCACACCCTGACTGACAGGGACGCAGGGACACCAGGTGCCCTGGTGTGGCTGGACCCAAAGGCCCACTTCCTGGAAGCCTCTAGCCTGTGCTCTTGAGGCCACCCACCCACCCCCACCTCAACATGGAAACCCCCGACGGCAGCCCCCGACGGGACCCTCCCTGGACCCCTCCCCCGCAGGAGCTCCGCTTTCCTTCTGCTCCTCTAACAAATGCTGTCACCTTGCTCGCACCCTGTGCCGAGGGTCTCGGCCCCCACATTCCTGAGACAGAGCCCACGGCCCTCCTGCCCCAGGGTTCAGTGGATGTTGCTCCCTGGAGCTGGGGTTCTGGGGAGGCGCCGAGGGGAAGCCCTGTGTGTCGTGTGACTCACCGCCGTTGACACTGACCTGACCCCAGGACACGGGGTGCCATCAGGCATGGGGTCACTCTTTGTCCTCTCCCCACACCATGCCCTGGAGAAGAGAGCTGCTGCCCAGCCCTTGCCATGGCGTTGGGGCCCTCGGTAGGTTGAATGGTGGCCGTCCAGGGTAGCCATGTCCTAGACACGGGGTTTGAGGACGGGAGGGTCTTTACATAGATAATTAAGGATCTTGAGACAAAGAGATGGTCGCAAATCACCCAACGACAAGTGAGGAAGACGTTTTTACATAAGAAAAAATATGAGATGAGTCTGAGGTGGACAGGGAGGAGAAGGGCTGGGAAGAGGGACCGTGTGAGCAGAGGCCGGGGCCCCTTGGCGTGAGCCAAGGGGAGAGGCTCCACCTGCCCAGGGCGTGGCCCTGGAAGAGGAGAAACGTCTGCGGTTCAGGGCCCAGTCTCTGGAACTCAGCCCAGGTCAGCTAATTGTCCCCTTACCCTGGGCCGCTGCTGTGGCGGCTGGGGAGCCAGTTCCCTCCAGACCCGAGCCTTTGCACTCTGGGTGGCTGTGCTCATCTCCTGTCCTTTGCCTGGTCACAGGGGCACGTAAGAGGCCCCGGCGTCCTTGGTGGTCACCATGCACCCACAGCAGGTCCTTCCCTGTGTGCTGGCTTAGAGTGGGAACGCAGTCAAGGCCTCCCCCGGAAGGAGGGGGGCTGCTTCCTGCAGAAAGGGCCCTCTCCATGGAAAAAAGAGACCTCAGTCCCCGGAAGTCCCAGCCCTGGAAGTCAGCGGCAAACACTCCTTAGGAGGTCACTTGGAGAAGCAGCGAGGGGGCGGCCTGGCTCCCCGTCTAGTCTAGCACTCTGGGAATGGGGGATGGCCCTGAATCTGGGCCACTGGTTAGAACACGCTGCAGCCGCAGGCAATACCCTAATGCTCCAGATGGGGTCTGTGGTGGTCCCTCCTGGTGTCCCATCAGGTCACTATGTCTGAGGCACAAGGTGGGCCAGGGAACTCATGGACGCAAGCCCAGCGCGACACTGCTTTCAGAGTCGAGAGAGCACCTCGGTCGGCGATCCTGGGCCGTGAGGCAGCACGGGGTGGACAGGCCTTCGCTGGGCCACAGAAGGCAGCTGGCGAAAGCCTTGAGCCCAGGGAAGGCCAGCCATACCCGAACACGTTCCCACCAGGGCATTGTGGTCGAGGACAAGACCTCAGATCCCTTTGGCCTGGTGCAAAGTTTCCAGGGTCACCACACTCTCTCCCGGACCCCTCCTCTGTGGACGAGTCCCGTGGAATCAGCCTCCCAATATGGTGGCCTGGGATGGTACCATACGGGGTGGTTGGTGTTGGCCTTGGTGGTGACCGATCGGGCATTCAGTGGTGACGGTGACCTGATGGCCTTGGTGAGAGGCCCATGTGTCACCTCCCTCACTCTTACCTGAGCACTGAGTCTGTACCAGGTGGCTGGGAGCAGGACTGATTTCCACATGAAGAAACGCCCTGTGTGGCTGACCACAGAGCCACCAGTGAGCCAGGGGACACAAAGACCTCCACTCTGCCTGCTTCCAGGGTGGCCGGGCGCCTGTTCTCCACCCCAGCCTCCACATTGCTCTTTCCTGTTCTGGAGCAGCCTGGCTGTGCCCACGAGGGGACCCCAGGCATCCTGCCTTCTTGAGAGGAGGACAGGAGCCTTGACCTTGGATGGAAGGACCCGGAAGGCTGTGGTGAAGCTGAGGTGGTGCATTTACATCCTGCAGAGACAGACTTGTCCTCAGTCACGATGCCTGGAAAAGGCCTTGGGGGCCAAGGCCAGTGGACAGTGGAGGTCAGAACAGAAATCAGTGGAAATCAGCTTAGTTAACAGCAGAAGTGACACACAGCTTGATGAGCTTTATCTTATAACACACACACACACACACACACACACACACACAATACACACACATACACACACACACGGCAAACTTCCAGCCAACTTAACCAAGATAAAAGGACTCTAAGCTAAACAGAGGGAATCGAGGTCAGACACAAAAGGTCGTGAATCAACATCTGAAAATTCTGATAACTGGGAGTTTTTCGGGAAAACATGATCATCGTGGTCATGTCAAGACTAGAGCAAAGTCAGGCTCCGTCAGACGTGGAAGCCTTGCCGTGTCACCTCCTCCCTCGGTGTTGGGGCCTGTGATTTCCAGCGAGTTCCCTGCACTTTTGGAAACTGATAACACAGGGCTCTGCACATCCTTCCAGAGCAAAAACTGAGATGGAAAATGATCTGATTAATTTTTATGAAGCTTGTTTCAAATGAAAATCTGTCCACACAGCAAGCAACTGCACCCAGGCCCCAGATCCAGGACCACCAGTGTAGACGTGGGGTCCCATCAGGACAGCAGCTGCTGAGACCCAGCGCCCCTGCCTGGGAAGGAGGAGCTGGCCTCACCAGGGGAGCTCTGGGATTCAAGGCTCTGCAGCTGAAAGACAGCAGCGCTCAGGACAGAGAGAGCTCCCCAGATCAGACCAGCCACATTCCCGCATTCTTCCTAAGCACCCACTGAGGCTTATTAAATGCCAGATATTCTAGATGTCGAGGAAGGTACACCTGGGGGTACATGCACTCGATAGTTCCATTCAGTTTCTTTCATTTGAAAAAGTCTTAGCCAGCTACCAAGAAAAGGTATTTCTTAAAGATGATAAGGAAGCTGTGTCTCAGATAGCAAATCGTGACCTTGGAGCATCGCAGACATTCCCGCTGGAACGGCTAACAGGGAGAGCCGGCATCACAGGGTGTTGGGCACTGTTCCTGGGCTGCTGGCTAAGGCGATGTGACCTCAAGTCCAAATGCAAGCTTTGGGCCCTGGCAGAGGAACTAGTGTCCATTACCTGGGCTTGATGAGGCCGTGCCCCCAGAACGCCAGCACAGGTCATCAGCAGGGAGGTGCCAGAAGAGCCGAGAACTTGGCAAATGGTGGGGCCCATCTCCAGAGAGGCTGGGCAGAGTCCTGTGTCCCCTCAGGAGTCAGCTCGAGAGAACAAGGGAGAAGAAGCCCCCTGTCCAGAGGGGTGCAGGACGGCACCCACCAGCTTCCTGCCACACTGCACAGGGACCTGGGGAAGGAGCTGGACCTTTCCTGAGAGGCCAGGACACGGGACCCCTTGAGACACCTGATCTTCCCGCCAGGCGAGACCAGACCTGCGGGAGTGGCAGAGCCCAGACCTGCTGGACCCTGTGCCAAGGAGGGGCTACAGGGACAGGAGCAGCAGCCGTCCTGCAGGCGGGCCCAGGGGTGAGCCAGAGCTGCACTGAGAGAGCTTGGCCCAGGGGCTGATTGGACTCTTCCAGGGAAGCCAGGAATTCAGATGCTTGGAAAGACGTCCTGGTGTTTATATGTTGATGACTAAGTCAAATTTAAAACAAATAAGCAGGCGCTCTATGTAGGTCGAGAAGCAGAGCGTGGCCACAGTGGGCTAAGTTCTGCTCTCTGCCAGGTCACAGGCGGCTGGCCGCTGTCATTCGAGCAGACCAAGTGCCACTGAGTATCTCAAACCATGGAAATGTTGTGATGTTCCCATGCCGCGGAGCCATGCGGGTGGCAGTGGAATTATGGTGGGCTCAGCCATTCCGTGAGTCCTTCCTGGTTGTGTCCAGGAAGCTGCAGGCACAGCCCTCCCCCAGCAGTCGGGGCAGCCCTGAGACTGGCCCTGGGGACAAGGCTGCAGAGCCTGGCACTTGACTCTCTCAGGTGTCCTCGACGGCTGTGGTGGGGACAGGTCTGACCGGCTCACGGGGTCCCAGGGGACACTGGTGGCAGTGCTTCTGAGGGTCTTCTGAGCTCAGACCCGGCTCCCGGGAGGAGGTGGGGTCCGGCTCCCTCCAGTCATCAGGTGGCTAGGAGGTGGTGGGAGGAGCTGCCTGAGTGGGGCCTGGCAGGGGCTGTGAGGAGCGGGCAGCAGATGAAGCTGGTGCTGGTGAGCATAGCCACCTGGAGGTTCCTGTCCCCACACTGCCTTCCAGCTGTGTGACAAGGGGTCGCTCACAAATGCAGCTCCACCTGCGGCCTGGGTCACAGGGAGCAGTATGAAATCAAGCCTCCGGGACCTGTATGGCCGAGGGACCCTCCGGCAGCACCCCTTACTGAAATGGTCACTCCAAGGAAAGGGGTTTAGCCCCCAAACTCAGCAGGTCCTCACCAGGTCCAGATGTCCACAGAGGGTCACAGCTGGTGTCCCCCCGTGGGCTTGTGGTGGCCTTTGAAGACAGTGTGCTTTCTGTCCATGCAGAAGTGGGTGGGAGGGCAGGGTCTGGTCTGGGAGAAGCTGCCTTTGGAAATTCAGATGGGAGACGTCAGGGGTCTGGCTCACGAGAGCTTGTGCACAACCACAGCACACCAGCATCTGGGTGAGCACAGAGCTGGTGACAGGCCCACCTGGATGAGCCCCTGTGTCCCCAGGAAATGCCTAGGTGGACAAGGACAGGCTCTGGGCAGATGATCAAGCTCTGCCCACGCCTTGTCCAGGCCCCAGCTGCCCAGGGCCAGCTTTGCACCATGGCCAGTCCTCCCCTGTGGGTGTCCAGCTGCTCAGGGCCAGCTCTACACCGTGGCCAGTCCTCCCCTGTGGGTGCCCAGCTGCCCAGGGCCAGCTCTGCACCATGGCCAGTCCTCCCCTGTGGGTGTCCAGCTGCCCAGGGCCAGCTCTGCACCGTGGCCAGTCCTCCCCTGTGGGTGCCCAGCTGCCCAGGGCCAGCTCTGCACCGTGGCCAGTCTTCCCCTGTGGGTGCCCAGCTGCCCAGGGCCAGCTCTGCACCGTGGCCAGTCTTCCCCTGTGGGTGCCCAGCTGCCCAGGGCCAGCTCTGCACCGTGGCCAGTCTTCCCCTGTGGATGCCCAGCTGCCCAGGGCCAGCTCTGCACCGTGGCCAGTCCTCCCCTGTGGGTGTCCAGCTGCTCAGGGCCAGCTCTGCACCGTGGCCAGTCCTCCCCTGTGGGTGCCCAGCTGCCCAGGGCCAGCTCTGCACCGTGGCCAGTCCTCCCCTGTGGGGGCCCAGGGCTGTGTCAGGGGAAGCCTTCTTCAGCCTGCACTGTCAGTAGTGAGGAGGGTGCTCACTGTGGGAAGCATGGCCCTGCAGACGAGGCCAGGTGGGCCCAGGTCCCCTTCATCGCTGTGCAAGAGCTTCCCGTACCTGACTGCACGAGAGGGAGCGAGGACAGTGTCCCCTCCACCTGAGGGAGGACGTGTGTGGTGCTCATGCTGGCTGCGGTGACCTGCTTGCTTCATGTCCAGCCCTGGAGCCCTGCTCACGCCAACATCCACGGAGCTCTCCAGCAAGGTCATTCTTCAGTGCCTGCGGCCGTACCCACAACAGGATCAGGGGACCAAGGGTGGTCCTGGCCAGGTTTCAGCTCCTCCCTGAGCACCTTTTCTAGCAGGGTGGCCTGGGGCTGGCCACTCGGCTCTGCATGGCCTGTTCCTGAAATGATTCTCCTCATCTTATGAATGGCCTCAGTAGGTAAGAGGGAAGCTGTGCTCCGAGCAGCCAGCATAGTAGCTGCTCAGCAAACACCAAGGAAAGGTCAGAGCTGCTGCTCGAAGGTGGGTGTGGGACGGGGTGCCTGCGGGGGGAAGGTCTACCCCCCATACTGCTGTGTGACTCACGCCCCTCCTCAGCATCCAATAGTCCCTGCAGTCTGCGGCCACACAGCCCACCCAGTCCTCCAGGCCTCACCTTTGCTGCCCGGCAGGTCTCCCCAGGCATTAATTTGCATTTTCTAATTGGCATGAGGAAGGAGGTGAACCCGGTGGGGTGGCTGGAGCCCTGAGCCTGGCTTGTCCTTGCTCCTTCCTCCTGGTCTCCCTTTGTGGTCACCCCAGGCGCTCTAACCCTTTTTATGGCAGAACGTCGATTCCTCTGCATTGGCTTGTAAATATTTCAGTGTGTGTTTTTAGAATGAGGAGAGTATATAATGGTCCTAATGAGCAGGAGGTCTTACCTTAATGGAGCTAAATTGATTAGCCGCTTTGCTGGGGTTAGTGGGGCTGTGGCTCCGGGGACTCCTCTCCCACTGCAAGGCCAGACAATGACTGTCCTTTAGTCTCCTGAAGTTTCCAAGTGCCTCCCCACACGTGGAGATTCTCACTGCTGAGAGCTGGGCTTTGGGTCTGTGAGGCAGGGAGCGGCCCTCCTCAGCCCACAGCCGGGGTGCAGGGAAGGAGCCTCTCTGTGCTCACCCCCATGGTGGTGGGAGCCCTTCCTGGGTGCAGTGCTGTCTTCTGTTGGTCACGCTGCTGTCCCTGCCCACTCCCAGAAGACCGTGGCTCTCAAGAGGCTGGCACTCTGGCAGGAAACCTGGTCCTGTGGTCATGATTGATGACTGTAAGAGTGTCCACTGAGCCCCTCACGCCTGGCCTGGTCCTGGGCGCTGGGGCCTCCATCAGGGAACACAAAGAAAAACAAAACTCCCCGTCCTTGTTGAGGAACGCCGACTCAAGAGCACGAGAAAGAAGTGGATCCTGTAGGACGCTCATGTCACTAAGCTCCCCAGAAAGAAGCAGAGAAGGAGGGGAGGGCGGGGAGGGGGCACCAGGGTCTTGCTGTTGATCTTCTTCTTTGTGTGTGTGCTGGGGATTGGAGCTTGGGGTACTTTCAGCCCTTTTGATTTTTTGTTTTGAGACAGGTTCTGAAGTTTCTGAGTCTGGCCTCCAACTTGCGATCCTCTGGCCTTAGCCTCCTTAATGGCTGGAATCAGGGGCGTGCACAACCGTGTCTGGCTTAAGGGTTTTGGGGGGTTACCAAGGTGTGACTTACAGTAGAATGCACCCCTCTACCTCTGCAGGGGGTGAGTCAGGATGTGTGTAGTTTCCGTCTCCCCAGAGCTCCTATGTCCCTTCCTGGTCCTTCTTCCCTGGGTCCGGGCACGGAGTGACATGCCAGCTCAGGGGCCTGTGTGTTCCCCGCTCCGCGCAGACCCGGGCAGCACGGCCGCACTGTCCAGCTGCAGGACAAGCGTCCTTCTCCCTCCAGGAGGCCCCGCCAGCCTGCTGACCCCACCTGGGCTTTTCACAGATGCCCCTGACCAGGCTGAGCGGCTCCCACTGTCCCTCACCTGGTGAGTGAGTGTAAGTTGGGGTCACATTCTGTCACATGCATTTGTTTTCTGCATCTGAGACGTGTCCCTCTTTATTCCCTTGACGTGGTGGATTCTGCAGATGGCTTTGATGAGGAGCTGAACGGGCTCTTGGGGACAGCGTGGCCGTCACCAGCTCCATGGCAGAGTTCGCGTTGACACTGGCTCCGTTTGGCCGTGTCTGTCAGGACTTCCTGTCCCCATGGGGCCGAGGGGTGCTGGCCTGAGCTTCCTGGATCGGGGCCTGGTCTAGGCGGGCTGTCCTAGAGGGGTCGGGAGGCCCCTCTTCCTGTTTTCTGAAGGGTTTCTGTGGGACCATCCCAACCCTCTGATGCGTCCTCAGTGCTCTCAGCGAAGCCCTCCCCCTGAACTTTTGTGGAAAGATGTTCTTAATTAATTCAGCCTCCTTGATTAATATGGCCCTGAATCAGCTTTTCGTTTCGTCATAGTTCTGGATCACAGGGAATTTGCAAGGGCAGCACCAAGTCTCCAAATGCCCACTCTGTGTCCCACGTCTAGCCTCTTCCATTAGGAGGTGACGTGGACCTCTGTCGCAATGCGCCAGTGTGGACGCACCCCTCTATCCCAAGTGCCCCTCTTCAGTCTCCTCGGCTTTTGCCCGTGTCCTTTTCCTTCTAGAATCCCACCTGGGGTCAGAGTGGCCTCCGCTCACGACAGGGGTGACCTGAGCCTTCTCTCTCCTGATAAGTGTGCTCGGGTTGGGTGGAGAGCTGGGTGCCAGCAGGGCAGCGTGGGCGGAGCAGAGGCCAACACAGGCGCAAAGGAGAGGTGACAGGGGCGCTGCTGGGGGCAGGTACTGGCCTCTGTGGCCTGGAGGGACCTGAGTCTGCAGACAGCAGAGCCGAGCCGCACAGCTGGGAGCCGAGCCCTGGAACCAGCGGCCAGCAGCAGGCGAGAGCCAGGGGACTCTGACCCCTTGGCGTCACTCTGCCCTGCGGAGCCCCAAGGTCACGATCTGGGGTTCTAGCCTCGTGGTTTGTGGTGCTTTGTCACAGCAGCTGCAGAAACTGACGTGGCCACTTTAAGGCAGAGAGGAGGGGGCGGCCGGGCCAGCTGAGGGTACGTCCAGGAGGGCGGAGGAGAGGAGGCCACAGTGGGACCCTGGGTTCCGCTCTGTCCTCTCCACCAGACGCAGGGGGCTGTTGGAAGCACTGGTCTGTGAGGTCTGCAGCCTGACGTGGCCTCTCACCAGCAAGGCCGCCTGGGGCAGGTCACGGTGCTGGTCGGGGCGTGACACACCCACAGGGCTGGTGGCCTCATTAACCTACGGACACCTGGTCCAGGGGAAGGCCTCCGAATACCTGAAGGCCCCCGGGGTGTGACTGGGACTCTGGATGTGTCCCCTCCGCCTTCCCTTCACGTCTACTTTCACAATAGCACGCGGCTCCGCGAATGTCCTGCGTGTCATTCGTAGTGAAGTGTCCGCCACGTCCTCAGCGGGGCCAACCATCTCATGAAACATCGAACCCCTTGTGACATTTGAGCTTTGCTTTGTGTCAGGCTCTTTATTTTATATATATATAGTTAAAATGACAAAAACTTAACCTCTGGAGGTCAGAAGGGAGGTGGAGCAGGCCACGCCCTCTGAGGCGAGGACCTCATGCCCTATGTGTTGGTGGTGGCTGGCAGCCCTCGGCACCTGGGCTCATCCCCTGGAGTCCTCTTCCTGCCCTGTGTCTCCTGCTCACGGCCAGCTTCCTCTGGCAAGGACCCCAGGGCGTGGGCTTAGGCCACCTCCTGCAGGACGGCTCATCCAGGACGACCCGGCTGAAGTAGGGTGTCCTGAGGTCCTAGGCGCTAGGCCCAGATGTCTGTGGGGCACACAGTTCAACCCAGGAGGGCTCTGCCAAAGCTAAAATGGGTGACCGCAGACCATGTGGGGTGGAACGCGTGGACAGCTGTCGAGAGCTTTCCAGGCCGGGTGGGGGCCCGGGGGTGGGGGCCTGGGGTGGGGGCCGGCGGTGGGCCCAGGTTCACGACACCACTCCCTCGGCGTGTTTGAATATTTCCACCATAAAAAGTGTTCTGTCAAAAGTCATGTTTTCCGGGGCCTGGGGTTGTGGCTCAGAGGCAGAGCACTCGCCTACCATGCGTGAGGCCCTGGGCTCGAACCTCAGCACCACATAAAGATAGACAGAGGTATTGCGTCCACGTAAAACTATAAGAGTCACGCTTTCAGTGAATACGCAATAAACTGGGAGAGGATGAGTGCGAAGGGTGATGTACACCCACACCCACCCAGGCTCCAGCCGGGCCGGCCCACAGCCTGCGGCATTGTGCTGTGGGGCGTTTGGAGTTTGTGTTTTTGCTGTTTACTTTTCACTTCTCTGTATTTGATGAAATTCTCACACTGGATGTAGATGTTTGTATGACCTTAAGTAATTTTAAAAAATAAATCCAATCACGGTCCCTCATGTGCTTGGGCATCCATTCAACAGCAGGGCCCTCCTGACCCTGGCACCTGCCCTCGAGGCCCAAGGTCCTGGCCAGGGGACACTGACCGCAGGCAGCCCCAGGCCTGCCACATCTGAGTGCGTCACTCGGGTTCCAACACCTTCTGGAGGAACTGCCCTGTTTGGAATACTTGGAATTATTAATGATTTTTATAAAAATCAAGCCAAAGTTCATCGTCGTGCTGGGGAGCCAGGGGGCCGGGGAGCCAGGGGGCCAGGGGAACAGGTGCGCAGGTCAGGGAGGGAGGTCAGGGCCCAACACGAACCCCATCTGGCCAGCTCTTCTCCCAGGGGAGGCAGAGGGGCCAGGAGCCACCCGGCACGAGGCAGAGCGGGGGAAGGACTGTTGTGGGCACACGGAGGGAGGTGAAGGGGCTGGGTGGTGGCTCTCCTGCAGGACACCTCTCTGTTGTGGCCGAAGGTGCTCAAAGTGCCCAGGGACAGGTGGGTGCTCAGAGCTAGGAGCTTCCCCTGTGCCACAGCCACCGCACGGGTCTCTGGGCAGCCCACGACTCCTCCAGCACGTGGGTTCCCCTCTGTGAAGAGGGACGGGTGCTGGATGGGAGGGCCGCTGGGTGTGCAGGGCCACGTTCCCTCAGTGCCTGTATGAGGCAGGTCCCCTAAGGAACAGAATCCACAGGAAGTATGATTCCGAAAGGGGGACGATTAGGTTGGCTCATGCCACCAGAAGCTGGATGGTCCACCGTGGCTGTCTGCAGGCTGGAGAGTGGGGAGAACCAGTAGCTGTGCAGTCCAAGAGGCTGAAGCCCCAGAACAAGAGGGATCCATGGTGCTACCCTAGTTCAAGTCCAAAGCTTCTGGAGAATCCGCTTTGGAAGAGTGAAGAAGCGAGAGTCCGATATCCTCAGCAGATCTCAGCAGCAATCGCGTCTGCTGTGGCTCCCTTGTTCTTCTAACTTTCATTCCATTTAAGCCACCATCCTATTGGTAGGTGCTGCCCACACTTAGGGAGGGTCTCCATTTCTGTTAACTGTCCCACATGCCAATCATTCCTAGGCGCCCTCATTGACAACCCGTAATTGCCTAAATCCTGGGCATCTCTTAATCCAATCAAGTTGACTGGGCACCGGTGACTGTGGTGGTGAGGAAGAGGATGAGGGAGGAGGAGAGCAATGCTTTGCTTCAGAAGAAGTTGACAATGACAAATGGGGTGGGAGGCGATGAAGCAGCAGCAAGCAAGCAGCTAGCCGGGGCACCAGAGGCTGGAGTCACCAGAGCCTGGGGCCAGTGGGCAGCTGGCGGTGTCTGCAGCGTGCTGGTCTCTGCCCTTGCCTAGTCTACCAAGCACTCTGGGCTCAGCTGTGCCCCGGGCCTGCCGTGTGTGCAGTGGTGTGTGTCTGTGGCGAGTGTGCGAGGCGTGTGTAGTGTGGGGGAGGTGCGTGCCTGCCTATGTGCCACCTGCCTGCCAGCGTGGGCTGGGCCCCTTCTCCTCGGGGAGAGGCCTCAGGGGCTCAGTACTGGTCTGGTCTGCGAGCTGTTGCCATCGTCCAGGGCCTGGGCTCCCTCACTGAGCCCCCGAAAGGGTGGCCCCTCCTGGAACATGGTGCCCACCTCCTAGGAAGCTTCTAGGAACAAGGGCAGACTGAGACTCAGTACCCAGCAAGCCGAGTGAGTGCTGGCTAAGTCGGCGCCTAGGTGCTCTGGGCTTGCCTGACCCCCTCCCATGACAAAGGAGGTACCATCTCCTGAGGGCAGCTGCTCTGGCCACAGACCTGCCTCCTCAGGGCCTGGGGCACAGGAGACCAGGCGTCAGCCGTCCATGGGGGACGTCTGGATCCTAGCCCCTCCCTCAGGGGCCCCTCACAAGTTCAGTCGCAGATCCACGTTGCCATAGAAACAGACATCTCCCAGCTCGGCTGCCTGTCCTCCCTTGTGGTGGCCCCCTTGAGGGATCAGGCAATGCGGGTGGGTACCTCCAGCGCCAGGCACTTGCCAAAAACTCACTGGGTGAGCACCCGGAGCTACAAAGAGGCCACACACCGCGAGGGAGAGCCACTGGACAAGGCCACACGGCTCCACCAGCAGGGCAGCGTCTGGTCCAGGGCTGACTCTGCCTGGCTGACCGTGGCCATGGTGCAGGGCTCTGGGCTCTGGGCTCTGGGATGCTTGGTGTTCGGTGCAGATGTCTCTGGTGCCGTGATCCTACTCCTGCCCCGTGGCACCTGCCCACGGCCCTGGCTGGCCATGTGGCCCCAGTCTGACCTCATTTTCCCCAGACACAAGGCTCCCGTGACAGTGCCCAGGTCCCTCCAGGCACGCCAAAGGACCCCCAGGTCAGCCCAGTGACAGCAGCGCTTGGACACAGCTCTGTTGGTCTCCCAGGGTGAGGCTGGGCCCCTGGCTCCCGATGCTCAGGCCAGCAGCACCCAAGGCCAGCATCCTGCAGGAGCGCAGCACTGACCCCAGGGGTGGGGACGGGGCTCCACTCAAGGCCAGGTGCCCTGGCCTGTGCTCCAGGGCCTCAGCACAGAGCAGCCCTGGGAAGCGACACGGGGCCCAGCTCAGGTTAGGGGAGATGCCCTGGGGTCCTGCCATGGCCAAGAGCACCAGCTGCCCACCCACGGGGAGAGCACCTTTTGCCCTAATGGCACAGGGCAAGGCCTCAGGGAGGTGCGTGGGAGATGGCCATCAGCATCCCCAGGCAGAGCTGGACAGGGCAGAAGGCGCGGGCTGGGGCCAGGGACTGAACGCAGTGGGGAGCTCAAGGAGAGCACCCAGGACGGGAAGGGCCTTCACTGCGCCAGGACGGGTGTCTTCAGGTGTGGACCTGGGGCTGGAGGACCCAGAGCCGGCTGCAGGCCTTGGAGTCTTTCACTGTGGCCTGGCCCAGCTGGGTGTCCAGCCAGGTCCTGCCTGAGCCACAGGCCGCTCAGGCCCATCCCTTCAAGTCCTGGCCCAAGCCCCCTTCACCTGGGCTTGGCAAGAAGGCCCCCAAGAGAGGGGTGACCAGGAGGAGCAGGGGGTGTTAGGGGAAAGCCTGCTGGCCTGACATTCTAGGGTGGAGACAGGACATTGGTCAAGGCCACAGACAGGACAGAGCAGGCACCCCCAGGCAACAGCAGGCCCTCGCAAGCCCCCAGCGGCCACGGGGCCCTCCAGGCAGTGGGCGTCGCATGGATGTGGGGGAGGATGGAGGGCTCCACTGCCGGCCCAGTTTTTCTGTAGACCCCAAACTCCTCTAAATACTAGAATCATTTTTTAAGTATTTTTTGTTGTGGGCGGACACAATACCCCCATGTTACTTGTTCATTTTTATGTGGTGCTGGGGTTGAACCCAGAGCCTCCCGCCTGCTGGGCCCGCGCCCGGCCTCTGAGCCAGGTGGGCCATACTGACTGACTGATTAGAACAGGGGAACAGGAGGAGGGCCGGCCCCAGCCCCTCCCTGCCCCAGGGCCCTCCAGGTCCCTCACAGGCCACCTGAGAGCGCTCAAGGTTGTTCCTGGAGAAGCAGCCACAACCGCACCAGGTGGGGGCAGCAGCCTCCCAGAACATTCTGGCCTCCAGAGGCCCCCCAGCCCCCAGCTGCAAGAGGAAGACTTGGGGGGGCGAGGGCTCTGCTCCCTGCCGAGGGGCCTCCGGCAGCTAAGGAAGGCTGCGGCCCGGGGTGGGGGCTCCTGGAAGAACTCCCCCACCCCAGGCCGGTGCCGCTGGGCTCTCGGTGCCAGGCGGCTCCTCGGGTTACACCCAGCGGAGACCTGCAGGGGAGCCCCACGCCAGACCCTTGGCGGGGTGGGTCACGTGGGCTTGGGCTGCCCGGGGGGTCACGAGCCAGCCCTGTGTCCACCAGGCAGGACTCAGAGGGCACTTCCTCCTGGAGGTCTCCTGCCTCCATGGATGGGGCCCAGGATGGGTGTCCCCTGCCCCAAGCGGTCTCTGGGTGGCCGTGCGGCACAGTCCAAGCACCCAGGATTTCAGGCTGGGGAAACGCACCAGGAACCTGCAGGAAGTGGGCTGTGCCACTCTTGTCTGTGATCCCTCGACTTGAGTTCCCCCTCTCCCCTGTAATTATCCCATCCTGGGTGAAAATAAACCTCTGCAAGGAGACTCCTCCAGGAGGGCGCAGCGTGGGAGGCCAGGAGGGAGGGGCGCCCAGCTCTGGCCCCACCCAGCCTCTGTGGTGGCCAGTTGTCTGTCACAGTTTGCTGTCCTGGTGGGAGCAGAGGAAGTCCTGTGTCTCCAGAGACCCCCAGTGCCAGGCAAATAGCAGCAGGAGGCCACCCGGCGCAGAGCCCTGAGCACTTCTGGGCCTCCGGGCATGGCTGCAGGGACTGCAGGCCCCGAGGTCAGCCTGCCCCTGGACCCCAGGCCCACTGGCTGCACAGGACACTGGTCCCCACCTCCCTGACTGCCAGTTGGAGCTGTGAGTCCTCAGCCTGCCCTGGGGAGACCCACTGGGACCCTGATACCAGTTCCCTGCTATGGCCAAACATCCCACTGATGACCCCAGGTCCCTGACGCCTAGCTGCCTGGACACGCACCTGCAAAATGGGAATCTTGACAAACCCTCTTGTGGGGTTGCGCAAGAACTGGGATGCTGCAAGGTGTTTGCCTATGGCCTTGTTACTGGCTGGTGAGCAGTCAGCGGCCCTCCTTTTGTCACCTGGGCAGGCTCAGTGTCACTTAATTCCCATAACCACTTTGGAAGATGTTCCTGGAAGTGCCTTTTACAGACGAGGTCAGAGAAACGCAGGCGAGGCTGGGGAGGGGCCCCCATGATACCCCTGGCTGGATTTGCACCCCACCCACAGACTGCGAAGCCGGGCCTCCTCTGCTCGGCGCCTGGCGTGTGGGTGGTGATTATGTATCATCATCTTGATCGTCATTTCTAGCAAATCAAAAACCCAGCACAATCCCACATTAGAAGCTTTTAGAAATGTCTCCTAATAGTGAGATTAGAGAAACAGACCCAAGTGGATTGGAAACAGAATGTATTTATTTTGTGGTGTAGCCGTTAAGCTGTTTATGTGTTATTTAGGTCCTGAGCAAGAAACTCTGCTTTCCCTTGTACGGATTCCCCTTGATGCAGGGCTTTGGTGGGACCTGGGCTCTGTGCCTGCTGGGGAAGGGCTTCACCCTGCCCTGCACCCCAACCTGCACCCTGCCCTGCACCCCACCCTGCATCCTGACCTCACCCCAGCCCTGCACCCCAACCTGCACCCTGACCTGCACCCCACTCTGCACCCCGACCTGCACCCCGACTTGCACCCCAACCTGCACCCCAATCTGCACCCCAACATGCACCCTGCCCTGCACCCCGACCTACACCCTGACCTGCACCCCGCCTTGCACCCTGCCCTGCACCCCGCCCCTCACCCCAACCGGCACCCTGACCTCACCCCAGCCCTGCACCCCGACCTGCACACTGACCTGTACCCCAGCCTGTCTTGGTTTCTGTGCTGAGTTCCCGGGGGGGGGGGCGGGCCTGCTGCCTCCCAGGTGAGGTGCCAACAGGGAAGGTGAGCCACGCTGCCTGCCTGGTGAGGCGCCGGGGCAGCAGGTTACACCTGGCTGTGGTCCATCGGGGGCTGTCCCCGCGGGGATGCCTAGCTCTCCTGCCCTGCATCTGGTCCACATGTTCTCAGCTGTCCTCACCCCCATGGGGACATTTCACTTTCTAGTGACAAAGTGCTTCTGGCATCTCACAGTAGGGGCCAGGCTGCTTTTCAGCACCTGCTCAGGAGTCCCCACCTCACTGTCCCCAGGCTGAGGACACCTGGTTCTCTTTGCCCTTTATTCCAAGCTATCTGCCAAGTGTCCAAGTGCCTGGCCCTGGGATGTGGCAGAGGCAAGGACATCAGATGTCTGCGAGGACACTCTGTCCAGAAGCCCGAGACCCCACCCAGCAGACCAGGTGGGGGAGGGGCGGGGAGGGCCTGAGCCTGCGAAGACACTCACCAAGAGCCCGCCTTCCAGGCTGCCCAAGCCGTCCCACCGCAGTCACCCTCGGGGCCTCATTCCACAATGTGTCCTAGTCTGTTCCTGGATTGTCCATGCCTTCTGGGGAAGAGGGTGACCCAGGCCTCACTGCCCCTCACTGCCCCAGCCGTCCCTATGCCCCCTGAAGCCCCAGGCTAACCACACACAGCCCCTCCACTTTACCTGACCAATTCCTGGGTCCCACTTCCAAGTTCTCTGGGCTTCCTGCTCTGCGGTGGGGGCAGTGGTGACTGTGTGTCCAGGTGGGCAGCCCGGCAGACCTTGGCCATCCCTCACCTTAATCAACAGCTCACCCACTCATGGTGACCGTCGGGCGCCCATGCCTGCATTCCGGGCGACCTCTCTCCAGCTCCCACTCTCCGGCACATGTCCCCAGTCCCCACCTGCAAGGCCCACCGTCTCCCACCTCCCCAGGGCCCATCCTGCTCCCCTCCACTCACGTCCTGACAGGATCTAACCTCTGCTCACTCCAGCCCTTTCACCCCTTCACTTTGCTGAACCCCAAATCTGCCTGAGTCCAGCCCTTGCTGGGCACTAATCTTTCGAGGTTGAGTCTGGCCAGCTGTCCCCCCCCAGGCAGGCCTCAGACCCCAGAGGTCCTGAGCGTGGCAGGCACCCTGCCCTGGCTCTGGTCTGCTCACCCTGGCTTTGCTGGAAACCCCCGCCTCGCTCTCCCCACCCCTCCAACCAGGCGGGGGCTGGCAGGAGAAGGTGCCATGTGAGGAGGAGGGGAAGGCTAGCCACAGAGCCCTGGGCAGGGGACCGGGGACCAGGGCTTGGCCTGGGCAGCAGGAGGGAGGCCCGGAGCAGGGGCTCAGAGCAGCAGCTGAAGCCTGGGGCAGGTGCTGGGAGGCAGAAGGAACCCGGCCCACCTGCCTGCCAGTGCTTCTCTTTGGCCAAATACTGCCAGCAGCCCTGGGGCGGGAGCCTCCCCTGGCCCAGATGGTAGCCCAGGGGAGGCTGGGACAGGTGCTCAACCTCCTGCCCATCCTCACTAACTTAGCTCCTGGACCCTGCCCTGGTCCCCAGCCTGGCCCCACACCCATGGGGCTCTTGATCCAAGTCCTCTCTGCTGCACCTGGGATCCTCCCTCCTCAACCTTCTCACCCCCGACAAACTGTCTTCCTGCCATCTGTGAAACCTTCTTCCACTCAGCGTTCTGTTCTCAGGAACCTAAACAGCCAGGTGATCATCCAGGCTCAAGGAACTTTATTCCCAATTACCGCTACGGAACAATGGAGTGCCCATGGACAGGCGATGGAAAAGTGTGGCCCATTTATGCAATGGAATAGTATTCGGCCCTAAAAAGGAGTGGAATTCTGACTTCTGTGACAACGTGGATGCAGCTTGAGGACACTTTGCTGAGGGGACTAAGCCAGTCACAGAGGCCAGCTGCTGTTTGAGTTCACCTTTATGAAATGTCTAGAACAGTGAGTCTGCAGACAGGACCCAGAGCCGTGGTCACAGGCCAGGTGGTGGAGGGACTGCCTGAAGGGGAAGGGGTGTCCCTCCAGGGAGATGAGGGCTGTGGAGGGGACAGGGGCGTGGCTCTACAGCCCCAAGAAGGCACGCAATGCCGCTGGGCGCTGCACTGTAACGTGGACGAGGTGCAGCTTGGTGGCAGAACCGCAAGAAATAAATTTAAAAAATTAAAATGGCTAACATCATGTAGGTTTCACCTCAGTAAAAACAAAGACAAAAACCAAGAACTGGGACGCGCCCAGCCCTGTTCCCCTGGCCTCTTCCCCTCTGCTTCCTTGGCCACTCGGCCCAACCCTGGAAGGCTCCCAACTCCAGACCCCATTGCTCAGGCCTCCTCCCTCCGCACAGCCCACCCACCTGGCCTGCCCCAGGACCTCCCGTCACTGCTCGTCTCCGTCCCAAGCTGGCCCAGGGGCGGCCTCACACTTGGCCTCCCCAGGCCCTTCCTTCCCCCGGGACCCCGTGCTGGGAGACCCAGGGCTCACCCTGGCGCTTCCGTCCTGCACACCCGCCTCTGTCCCTTAGCAGAGCATGTGGCTCTGTCCTGCATGTGGCCAGGACCCTGCCCTCCTCGGGTTCTCAGGGCTCTGCAGCTGTGCTGGCAGCCATGGCCTCTCTGAGTGATTTCTGGAGCAGCCTCGGGCTCCAGCCTCCTCCTGGTGGGCGGATCCTGCCCTTTGGGGCCAGTGCCTCTGCGCCTCGGGGTGCGTCCCTGGTGAGGGAGTCTCTGCCCGCTTGACGCCTGAGGTCACAGCTTGGGTCCCTCCCAGCACAGCGGCCCTGGAGGTCAGGGCTGGGGACAGGTCTGGAAGTAACCCTGGCCTGACCTGCCATGGCTCTCCTGCCCTGCTGTGCCCTCGGTCAGAACGTGCCCTCCCTGCATCTGCTGGCTCCCGCCAGGAAGCATCCCGGATGTGTGTCCCAGGAGCACTCTCCTCAGGGACTCTGGGCACCCCTGGCAGAGCTGAAGTGATCCAAGAACCCAGGGTGCCAGCGGTCACCAGGGACGGGGTGGGAGGAGGTGGCAGGGCTGGGGCTGGTGGCATGGTTCTGCCACGTTCCCTGTGACAGACTCCAAGCTGTTCCCCGGTGGAGAGCCGTGAGTGTCCTCATGTGCTCTGCCTGCTGGCCGCCCTTCCCCACGAGAGCCAGGGTCCCCGAGGGCCTGAGAGCTCTGTCCTGCGCCCATCGCTAGCTGAGGCTGGCGGGGTGGGGACGGTGGGCGTGTGCTGGACAGGAGGCTGCTCCACACACTGCTCTCCTGTCCCCCTCCTCTCACACCTTTCCTAGAAGGGCTGTGGGCTCCGCAGAGAGGAGCTGGGGGCTGCTCTGGCCCTCGCTGGGGCCTCTGCAGGAGGCCCCAGCCCATGCTGCCCTCCCCGGCCCTCGGGTCTGGCCCTGCCAGGCGAGGCCCCAGCGCGGCCTGCAAGACCTGTGTGAACTCTGAGGGTATCGGGAGAATTCTGGGGAAACAACATGGCAGAACCACTTTCCCACAGGTGGGGGGAGTGGATGGAGGTGGCTGTGTGTTTCCTGGCCATCTGTGTCCCTGGGATAGTGGGGATCCTGGTGACAATTACAGCCAGTGGCCCTGGGAGGCGTGGAGCTACACTGCAGGGCAGGGCTGCCTCCATCCGCCCAGCCAGCCTGAGGGGGCCACAGGGCAAACCCCAGGGGACCCCGACTCCAGCCTGCCTTGGTGAGGCCCAGCCATCCCCGAAGGCCGAAGCAGCCTTTAGAAACCAGGCGATGGAGGCCGAGAGGCAGGGCAGGGTGGGGGCGCCTGGGGCCTTCTGCTCCCCTCGCTCTGCACCTCCAGTTGGGGTTTTCTGGATGCAGGGAGGAGGCCTCTGCCCGTCTGTCCCTGGGGATGAGGTCTCTGGGGCAGCCTGAGCGGGCAGTGGACAGTCAGGGAGGTGGGTGGCAGAGTGTCCTTTGCTGCCTGTGTCCCTGTGTTCTGTGGGGCTGCAGAGGCCAGGTGAGGCCCCGGGTCCCCGGGGACCTGCACCCTGATGTGGGAGGAGCCAGTAGGGCATGGCCCCTCAGAGGTCAGCAGGGGAGGCCCAGGGGCAGAGCCCACCTGCTGAGAAGGGGCTGACTGTGATGAACACCCCAGCCCTGCGCCAGGGGCCTGGGACACTGCTTCAGACTGGCTACAGCAGCACCCTGGTGGGTGACGGCAGCAGCTCGGGCAGGCGCCCTCCCTGCGTGGGGTGGACAGGAGCTGGAGGAGGGGTGGGGTAGGACAGGGCAGGGCGGGCCTGGGTGGACAGCCTGGGGGCAGTGGGACAGGAGGGGCCCAAGTGACCAGGCTCCACCAGGTCCCAGGACGGCCTACTGATCTGGAAGGAGGCCAAGTGAGTCCATCCTGGGCAGCACAGGGAAGCCCTGTGGACAAGGACCCCATAAGGCCCAGCAGCCCGTGGTGGGACAGCCACCCTGTTGAGCCTCAGTGTTCTGTCTGTGGGATGCTGTGGTCAGGGGCCCTGAAGACCAATGTGGGGCAGTACCAGGAGGGCGTGGCCACAGCCTGGTGCCAACCAAGTCACCACGAGTGCTCACTGTCCCCTCCCCTCCTCCTGAGGGTGGCCAGACGACTGCTCTCAGGTAGGGGTCCTTGCCTTTGCCTCAGCCCCCTGTTCCTAGGCAGACGCCCCCAGGGCCCGGCACACATGGCCCTGCCGGACCTTGAGCAAGGCTGCAGGAAATGGCTTTCAACCCCAGGGCACAGGTTGGGGGGAAGCCGGCCTCGCTGAGGGCAGCCTGGGCCCCTCCTCAGCACCTTCACTCACAGGGACGGAGCATGGGTGTGGGGCCAGCGGGGCTGGAGAGCCTCCTGGATGCAGCTGCTCACCGCTCCCTGGACACACGAACACTACTGTCTACACAGGGGAGGCAGGGTGTAGACAGTGGCTGGAGCCCATTAACTGGGCTGGACTCCCTCCTGGCTGCTTGGCAAGGCCACCTGGTCCTGGCAGGGAGAGCCAGCAGGTGACCCTGAGCAGGAGCGGCTCCCCATGCTGGACACCCGAGCCTCCCTGGGGCCTGTCTGGGGGTGAGAGTTGCTGGGATCTGCTGTCCAGCAGGACCTGGGCCTCAGCCAGGCCAGGCTGCCTCGATTGATCGGGAAGGAAGATAAGGCTCCGGAACATGAGTTTCTTTTTTTCTTCTTCTTTTCAAAGAAATTGAAGAAACCTGTGGTTAGCAAATCTGCTTACCCAGCAGGAAGTTCAAACTGAAGCAGCCGGTGTCAGGGACAGGCCGGGGCCAGGGGACAGGAAGTACCTGCAGGCAGACTTCAGCCTGACCTGGAGAGCAGGGGTCACAGCGTGGCGGTCCTGCAGGACACTGGCTGTCTAGCATGGACAGCAGTGGGAGGCCAGGGTCTAGGCCACATCCCCTCCTCAGGGCCGGTCATACTGGCTCTGAGAGACCAAGCCTCCCCTCATGCCCACCAGCCCTGCCGAGCACCCACACATCCTCCTGGTCCCGCTGCCTCTGGGCAGCTCTGAATTGGGCCAGCCCTGCCGGGCCCTGGTCTCAGACTCCTCACCTGGAATGTGGAGCTTCCTGAGCCTCAGAGGCTCTGGGCTCCCCTGGCCGAGTGGAAGGTGACCCAAGAACCCAGGGTGCCAGCGGTCACCAGGGACGGGGTGGAGGAGGTGGCAGGGGCAGAGGCTGGTGGCATGGTTCTGCCAGAACTTCAGGGTGTCCTGGTCATCTTCCTGGGCCTTCCTTCCCAGAGGGCTTGGCTCTGTGCCCGCTGCCTTCTGAAGGGGGCTCCTGGGCTCGGGAACCCGCCAGCCCACGAGGACCCAGATGACGTACCATGGGTATGAGGACCTCCGCTCCCCTGTTCCCCAGGCATCTGCAGAGACCCTCCCTTGTCCCACAGCCCCTGCCCCTCCTTCCCAAGCTCTTCTCCGACTCCCATCCTCTGCCCTCCTGTGGGTGGCCCGGGGCCCTGGCCTCTGCTCCCTGCAAGCTCCCTGCTCCTGTGATGGTGCTGAGGATCTGCCTCGCACCCTAGGCTTTCAGACCCTCCTGGACAGTCCCCCAGCCTGCTGGACTGGGGCTCAGGTCCACTCCTTGCTCATCATCTCTTGGGGGCATGCAGAGGCCCCAGGATCCAACACTTGGAATACTGGGGGTGGGGAGGTGCTGGGAGGGGCAGGAGGGCTCCAGGCAGGAGCACGGCACAGGGAGCTATGGCCGCGGCCGACTGGGGTGTTTTGGGTGAGAGCCAAGCCTTGGCCTTGGAGGGGAGGTGGTCTCCTCACCCGCTCAGCTCTTGTCCTTGTGCCCAGAGGGTGAGTGCCGGCTGGATCAGCAGAGATGGGATTCCTGAGCCACGCACGATGGGCACACAGGTTCTGCCACCTGGTTTTTAAATTGTGCCCTTTACTTAGAGCATGGAGAAGCTGGGACCTTGCACCCAGCCTGGTCCCCAGTCCAGGTTCTCTCCACCAGACCTGGTCCCCGCCCTGCCCCCACCCACGCACCCCCCACTCCTCACCCACGCACCCCTCACTCATGCACCCCCACCCACACACCTCATCCATGCACCTCTCCTCTCACTCACCCCCACCCACACAAACCCTACCCATGCACCCCCACCCACCACGCACCCCACCCATGCACCCCACCCACACACCCCTCCACTCACCCACCACCACCCATGCACCACCACCCACATCCCCCCAGCACCCTCCACTCACCCCCCACCCATGCACCCTCGTCACCCACCCCCCACCCACGCAGCCCCCCACCCACGCAGCCCCCCACCCACGCACCCCTCCACTCATGCACCCCCCCACATACAGCCCCCCGCAGCCCCCCCATGCACCCCCCCCCCGCTGTCCTCTGTCCTCCATGTGCTCTGGGCTGCGCTGTGAGGCAGAAACCTTCAGATGATTGTCATGAGCAGTGGCCCTTGGGGAGCTGTGGCCCCCTCCCCTGTCCTGAAATATAGCCTGGCGGCCACGGGCAGTAAAAAGGCCAGGGGAGCGCTGCTTGCCCAGCCTCAAGCCCATTTCCTCCCAGGACCATTGCTGCGAAGAGCAGGGGGTGGTCAGAGGCAGGCCGCTCTGGCCCCTGGGGGAGACAGGACCCGGGCACACTCCCCTCCTGGGACTCCACTTTCTCTGCTTCATAATGGGGACGGTCGGTCTGCACCATCTGCTGTCAGCAGGCAGGTGGGCCTCCCCACGCAGCAGGGCCAGGCCAGGGGTCCCTGTGGGCCCACAGAGCCAGGCCCTCCCAGGCTCACTCCAGCACCCTCTCTGTTCCCAAGGGGCCTGGGGATTGACCAGCCTGACCCGGGTCTCTGTTACCGGCACCCTGTCCCCTCCTTGGGGACCCACTCAGGATGATGGGTGCTGCCTTGGAGTCTGACGTGGGGTCCGCCAGGCAGAATGGGGCCTCCAGGGCTGTCTGTGCTCCCTAGAAGCAGAGGCAGGGGACGTGCTCTCACCAGAGGCTCTGCTGCTCTGCCCCCGGCCAGCTGGGGCAGCCTACTGGGCTGAAGGTGTGGCCCCTCAGGGGCCCCTCCGCAGAGGCTCGTTGGGATGCCAAGTGTCGGCTCTGCTCTCGTCGGTCCGGGGGCTAGGTTCTCCCCTTGTCTTGGGTCCCACGGCATCCTCCCTGACTTTTGAAAATCAGAAAGGCTTCCATAAGCTCTTGCCCTACCCTACCCACACCCCCAGTCCATGTGCCTTTCTATCCACTTGCCCTGACCCAGTCACCCACCCCATCCAGCACGTCCCGTCTCCAGGCCGCCACCCGTCTATCATCCGTCCACCTATCCACCCCAGCCCCCAGCCCCCAGCCCCACCTATGCAATCTTCCATGCACCATTCCCTCACCCACGGTCCTCCACCCACGCATGCACCCTCCTTTCCAGTTAGTCACCACAGCCACTTCCCAGCCTTCCATGATCATTCAAAGAGCCACCCACCCACCCACTACCCACCTGGCTGCCTACCATCTACCTTCCTCCCCGCTGCCCACCCACATGCCCGTCACCCTGAGGATTCCCTGGACACCCACCTGTTGCGTCCCACACCTGTTCAGGCCCCAGGTTCCCTAACAGGCTCACAGGTGACCAGGGCTCCTGAGCTCACGTGTGCGGGAACGACATCAAGGTCCAGAACTCGAGATGAGCATTAATTAACACCAGACGCTGCAGGATCCTAATTAACACCAGACGCTGCAGGAGGAGGCTCACTGGCAATCAGCCATTGGCCAGGGTGGGGCGGGTCCTGGGATGGTTGAACTCTGGAATGGAAACGGGGTTTGTCCAGAGGAGGCCAGAGGGGGAGTTCCGACTCGTGCAAGCCGTTGCCAGGGGTCCTCGGGTTTTCTTCTGTGGTGTGAATCTGCAAGGAGGAGCTGAGGCCCCATCTGGGCCTCATGCTGGGCTGGGTGCAGGTGCGGCAGGCAATGTGGTCAGGGCCACTCGATCGTGTGGCCTGGCCAAGTGACCCCACCACAGTGCAGGCGAGGGGACTGGAGGGTGGAAGGAGCCCTCCCGCTGCCTCCCTGGGTTTGGATGTATTTTGGGGACCAGGAGCTGAGCGTCACAGCAGCCAAGGTCTCTGCTCGGGGCTGCTCTGGCTGGGCTGGGAGGGCAGCCGTGGCCTGAGATGAGGTAACAGATGACAGCGCCATGTTCTCCCACCCAGACCCTGGTGCACAGCGGGGAACAGCTCCTGCAGGTGGTGGTGGGGACTCCTGCCCAGACACCGGCCTGGCTGCACAGATGCTGCGTGTTCCTATGCGGGAGGACACCATAGGCAGCCCCGGATTGTCCTGACCTGGATTTCTGTTCAGCCACGTCCCCACCCAGGCATCGACTAAGTACTATTTCCTAACCCAGTTACAGAGCTTCATCTGATCCCCAGGATGCTACAGTGTCGTCTGCAGCCCCTTCCTCCCTCACATGCTGGAGAAAGAGCTGACCAGGAGCCAGGGAGGGCCAGGACTTCAGTCTCTGCTCTGTGCTTCTGAGCTGTGTGACCTTGGTTGTGTGGCTTAACCTCTCGGAGCCTCCTTTTCCTCAACTCTGAAGTAGGGAAGATACAAGCGCTCACCCCTAGAATGCGGCAGATCCGTGAGGGACAGCGTGCTCACGGCCCTGCACCCCAGGCTCTGGGGAGGGCTCCCGGTGGCCCCTCTCCTCTTCACCGTCCCTCCTCATGGAGATGGCGTGTCCAGCCCACCCAGACCTGGCAGAGCCGGTGGGGAGGGGTCTTGAACCCCTGCGGGTTATGTGGAAGCCTTAACCTCAGCTACACACTCAGGACCACCCAAGGGAGAGTCTGGAGGAAGGAGGCTGCGGCAGGACAGCAAGACATCCAGGTCCTGCACAGAGAAGCCTGGCAGAGATCACCGTCTACGCAGCAGACCTCAGCCCCAGGAAGCCCGCGCAGCTGCGCCCAGGCTGGGGGAGGAGGAGTGTGGGTGAGGAGGGGTGCTGGTGGCATGGGAGGGGGTGGCCTGGGCACGTCTGGACAGTCACAGGTCCCCGTAGTGGCCCCTCTGCTTCCCTTGCCTGTCCTTGGCTGCACCTCCACCTGGGCTGCAGGTCCAGCGTGCTGAGGGCCTCACCTCTGGGCCTGCTGGCCTCTCTCCCCGGCCTCCTCCTGGCTTCTCCCTGTGTCTGACGTGCCACCCGCCCCCAGATTCTGCACGGTCCTGTCCCCTTCAGGGTAACCCAGAGGGCAGACACCCATGGCGCCTGCCCTGTGCCGGATGCCATTCCAGAAACTTCCACACGCATTACCTCACTCCGTCCTCGGCCGAGCTGCCCCTGCTGGAACTGCAGTGGGCCTCGCTTTGCAGGACAGGACCTCAGAGCCCAGGCGAGCAAGGCCCGTGGGCCCAGAGAGGGGAGGCGAGCCCAGTGTGTCCAGCCAGGCCAGGAGGTGAGGGCCGTGGTCCAGGGGCATCTCCAGCCTGCACCTGCTGTGAGCATGTCCAACACCACTGGGCGGTGGGATGGGGGACAGAGCCTGCTGGGACCCGGCCCTCCTCTCAGTCAGAAAAAGACCTCAAAGACCTGGGGGAGGGGAGCCAGCAGCTGGCCGGGAACAGACGCCGCCTGGACAGCAAACCGGTCACCTGCAGCAGCACCCAGCACATGCCAGTGTGTCCAGGTCAGGCGGGGCCTCGTGACCTTGGCCACTCCTGCCCATGCCACGTGGCCCTGCTGGTTCTCATTGGGACTTCGGGGGCTGCAGGGCTGGGACAGGTGTCCATCCTAAAGCACTGGCCTGGTCCTTCTGTCCTCATAGCACTGTCCCTCAGTACACGCCACTGTCTTTAGGGGTCTCAGCCTCATCTGCCAGGAAGAGGCTTCCCAAGAGCCCTTAGTCCAGAGAAACGACCCCGTCCCTCCTGTGGAGTGTCCTCCCAAGTCCCAGCTAAGGTCCAGGTGCCCTGCTGCCTGTGCTGCAGGGACACACCAACCAGGACTGAGACTGTGAGGAAAGAGGGTCTTGCAAGGGGAGCCTTGGGCAAGGACCCCAGGGGCCGCAGAGCCCGTGGGGGTGGATCTGGACTTTGGGCTCCAGGCAGGGAGGGAATAAACTGTTCCAAGCCTCTTGTTTGGGTGATTTGTCACAGCAGCCACCGGAAATGGATCTACCTCCGCAAGAGGGCTCTGTGGGGCTCTGGAGGGGAGGCTCAGAGAGGCAGGGCAGCTCCCCCAGGGACGCTCGGTCGGAACATGACGAGCCTCTCCTCTGTTGGGGCTCCTGGACCCTGTACCATGTGCCCTCCCTGCCCCTGAGTTGCTCCTTCCTCTCTGCTGCCCCCACTGTGCCAGCGGCCCTCCACTTGGGCCCAGTCCAACACCCTGCTCATATCATGAGAAATGGGCCACGGGCAGGCTGGAGAGAGCACCCATGCTGGGACCTCGGGGCAGAGGGTGGTGGGCAACTCCCCCTCCTTTGTCCCCTCTGAAGCAGTGCTGGGTGGGTCCTGCGAGCGGCCCCTCCCTGCAGAGGCCCAGGAGGGGCCAGTGCAGGTCTCACGGGCTCAGCTCCTTCGGGCCCCCTCCCCGCTCCCTGCTGCAGAGGCTGCGCCCCCGCCCTCCCAGGGCCCGACCTGAATTCTCAGCGCACCAGGACTCCTGCGTCGCCTTGCTCCTCCAGGCCGGGGCTCCCTCCCACCGTGGTCTGAAGGTGGAGGAGAACGGGGCTCCGAGTCCTGCTTGTTGGTCCCTTCCTCCTGGAGCTGTGACGGGTGGCTATGCCAGGGAGCAGCTGCCATGCCAGGGTCACAAGTGCCAGAGACTCTGGGAGCAGCACGGGCGTGATGCAGGGGCGGGAGATGGTGGGAGGGGGACTTCGGATGCTGGTGCAGGGGGGACGGCTGGGAAGGGAAGGGGCACAGTGAGTGTGGGGCAGCCTCCAACTTTGGTGCTCGGGAACCTCTCAGTCAGCCAATGTGGTGGCTGGGGGCAAAGTCTGCTGTGAATCCAGCGTTGGCCGGGCACGGGCATGGCTGCAGCTGCCCAGAGGACCATGGCCTTCCCTCAGAAGCAAGAGCAAGTGGCTGGTAACGGCGGCTCTCCACACAGGCTGTCTCTGCAGAGCGATCTGGGTAGCGCCCTCCATCACCACCCTGGAAACAGGCCCCCCTATGCCAGCACTCCGGCACCTCGGGTCGCCATTGCTGCTTCTAGGAGCCCCATCTAAAGGGCACCCTGGCACTGAGGGCCAGCTCTGGAAGGGCGCCTGGAGCCAGGAGTGGGGGAGACCCTGGAGACTGCTGCGGTCTCCCAAGGCCTCTTCACCTGGTGCCCCTTGGAGCAGCCTGCTCTGCACCTCCTGGCTGGGCTCCCTCCTGGTCCGGGGGAACCTGAGCCCATCCAGCTTTCTGCAGCCTCCAGGTTTCCGGGGTCACCCCTCCCCTCTCCCTGGAATTTGCTGGCTCAGCACCGTGGGAGAGTGGAGGAGGCCTCAGGTTTCTGCCTCGAAGGGAGGGCAGACAGGGAGGTCAGGTTGGAAAGGCCTCTGGCCAGCTCTCCTCCAGAGGCTGGGGGAGGCTGGGGGAGGCTGGGGGGGGGGGCGGGCAGCGGAGTTTCCGCCTTCCCTGCTGCTGAGACTGCAGCCACAGTGGTAGCCATTGGACTGAAGTAGGTCCAGCCTGCTGACCCACCAGGATGCTGGTGACGGCCACCAGGGTCACAGGCCAGATGTGTCTAGGGCCACATGCTCGCCCTGCTGGCCTGCGCCTACTGTGCCACTTGCTGGCAGCTCCAGGGCTTAGCATCCCGCTGCAGCCCCACAGGGGCCAGTTCTTCCCTGGGCCTGGCCTGCACGGCCTGCTTCCTCTCCCTGGGATCCGGATCTTGGAGGAGGGGCTGCTCTCCCCCCGAATTTCCTCTGCAGCCCCCTCCACAGTGACTTGTACTGTGAGGAAGAGGAAGGAAATGAATGTTGGAGAAGCCTTGGCCGTGGAGGCTGCAGTGCCGCGAGGTGTCCCACGTGTGACTGGCCACAGGGTGCAGTTTCCCTGCAGAGCCGGACTCCCACCAGGGCCTGGGCGTGCTTTGTTCTGGTGAGGAAGAGGACAGAACAGACTCTGCAGCAGAGGTGGAGGAGACCACAGACACCCCGCTGGGCTCCGGCATGGCTGTCCTTGTCACCTGCTACCCCTCTGGCTTGTGGACTGAGTTTCCAGTTTGTGGTCCTTGCCTTCCAGCTCAGGATGGAGGCAGGGCCTGAGTGACTCCTTCCTGTTTCCCCAGAGCCTGGCAGGGCCCAGCCCAGAGCAGGAGGCCTGGACCTGAGTGTTCAGTGGACTGATGGGTGGGGGGTAGATGGGTAGATGAGTGGATGGGTGGATGGGTGGATGGAGGGATGGGTGGGTGGGTGGGTGGGTGGATGGAGGGATGGGTGGGTGGGTACAAGGATGGATGGATGGGTGGATGGATGGATGGATGGATGGGTGTATGGGTAATGGACAGATGGATGGGTAGATAGAACAATGGATGGGTGGATGGGTGGGTGAATGGGTGGATGGGTGCATGGGTGAGTAAGTGGATGGATGGGTGGGTGGGTAGATGAATGGCTGGATGAGTGGTGGTGGATGGGAATCCTGGGCTTTCAGGCCACTCCCTCTCACAGTGCTTGGAGTAGGGGCCATCAGCCGGTGGGGGAGGGAGGCTGGGTGTGTGTGTGAGTAGGAGTATCACATACTCTCACCCACTCTCACCCACAACAGCAAGCAGTGTCCCAGAACGTGAGCCTCCCACTGTGGCTGTCCTGGGAACTGGGGAGTGGGCTCCCGGCAAGCTCAGGCCAATGCCGTCATCAGTGTTCCTGAAAGTCGTGCTGGGGCCCTTGGAGTTCTCTTTGGCCATCTGGGAAATTATGTGGTCATATTTGTGATTAAGAACAAAGCCCTCAAGCTGGGGCTGGGGCTCAGTGGTAGAGTGCTCATCTAGCACGTGCGAGGCCCTGGGTTCGATCCTCAGCACCACATAAAAATAAAATAAAGACATTGTGTCCACCTAAAAAAATAAATATTAAAAAAAGAACCAAGCCCTCCCCATCCCCAAACTGGGACAGGTGGCAGGGAGAGAGGACAAAGTCAGGCCCCGCTCTGGGAACGCCACAGGATGCTGACTGGGCAGACTGTCTTTCTTTGGCACAGTACCCTGTCCCCTCCACTACCCTGTCCCTCCCACAGCTGGTGTATAGTCTCTGTCCTGGTGTGTCCAGCAAGACCCAGAGGGCCCTCCAGACAGCTTAGGCACGAGTTCTTTCCTCCCATTCCCCAGCACAGGGCAGACGCTCGGGGTGATCTACTGAGGAACAGGGTCCCCTCTGCTGACAGGGGCCTGAGGCCAGCTCAACTGAAGTCATCTCCAACTTGCATGAACACTAAGGCTGGTCCTGGAAGTTAGGGCCCAGTTCCAAGCCTGCTGGTCCCCCCACCACCACCCTGCTGGTCAGTTTTGTGTGTCAGCTCAGCCAGGCTCTGGTCTTGAGAGGTCCTTAGGAGGCCAGCCTGGGTGTTGGCGCAGGGCCTCGCCCTGGACCTGCTACTCCAGCCCACCCACCCGGAGGTAGTAGGACCAGCCAGGCCTGGCCTTGAGGACAGTGGCTCAGGGCCGCATGAGGGTGGGGTCAAGAGTGCAGGCTGCAGCGCCTGCCCAGGCCAGGCTCCAACCCCAGCTTCTCCGCTTGCTAAGTGTGACCACGGGGACAGTCGTCACCCGCTGCCTACATGTAAGCTGCAGACGAGTGGCACTGGGACGTGAGTCAACGCAGGCAAAGTGCTGGGCACCACAGCTGGGGCATGCGGGAGCCCCTGAGGAAGGGCTGTGTCAGCCTGGTAATGGTACAGTAGGAAGGACGCGTCCGTGACACAGGATGAGACCAGTGATGAGGACTGGCTCAGTGATCCCAGAGGCCGCCAGTGGGAGCAGGCCCAGGACAGCTGCAGGCACAAGCCGCAGTCCCTGCTCCGCACTCGGGCAAGATCCCACTCGGCTTTTGGTTCTATTTGACTTCAGCTGACAGCATGCGGCCCGCCCACTCTGGGGAGGGCCGTCCACTTTACTTACTCCACCAACTCGCGTGTGGGTCTCGCGCAGACACACCCAGAAAAATACCTGCCGGCTGTCTGGGCACCCAGGCCCAGTCCGGGGAAACAGTTGCCACCCACTGATGCAGGTGAGAGCCTTCGCCACAGTAAGTCTCAGCCCTTGCCCTGCTGAGCCCCAGTTGCCCTGACTACACCAGGAAGGGGATGGTGTGGTCAGGCACAGACCCTGGCTCCCCTGGCCGTTGGCAAAGGGCGCAGCCACCGCTGTAGGGTGCAGAGAGGCCCAGAGCCACAGCAAGCACCAGACACGCTCGGCTGCGACAGCCCCTGCTCCCGGCTCCTCAGCTCTCTCCCCACCTGTGCCCTGGGGAGGCCGGGAGTCTGGAGCTGTGTATGCGTGTGTGTGTGTGTGTGTGCGTGTGTGTGTGCGTGTGCACACACTTGGGGGTGACGGGTGAGCAACCCCCCTGGATCTGTGAGCCCACCTTGAATCCCTAGCTGGTTATTTTGGTTATTTTGACCCAAACTTGAACTCCACACTTTCCAGTTCACTAACCTTGTTTAAAAAAAAAAAGGTAGTTTCCTGAAGCGATAAACTCACAGGAGCTGGCGGAGGGGCGGCCTGGCCGGGCTCAGGCCCTGGCAGCCAGGAACAACTGGCCTGGAGTCTCTGGAGAGTTTCAGAAGAAACGCTGGGCGCAGCTGTGGGGAAGGGTGGTGTGGCAGGTCCCTTGCTCTAGGTGGACCCCCGTTAGGGCTGGTGAACCCGCAGCTCCTGGACGGGGCCCTTGGAGGCAGGAGTCAGTTAGAAGGCAGGAGGCTGGACCCACGGGCCTTGCTGCTGAGTGGCACCTCCCACTGCCGAGTGACCCTGAGCAGTGGTGTCACTGGATCACTGACTCCCGTCCCCATGTTGAGGGCAACAGGAGATTTTGGAGGTGCCAGACTGAGCTCAGAAATGGCTGAGCCAGGACTTGACCTAGGGTGGCTGACCCCATGCCTGGGCCCATTCCTGCATCTGGGAGACCCTATCTATCCAGGGGTTTCCCTGCAGGATGTCCTGCTGTCTGCACAGAGCTGGGCCACCTGTTCCCTGGGAGGAGCACCTGCCCCTGCCCTCTGCCCTGGTCTTGGCTGAGCTCTCCATAAAGCAAGCAGTGGGTGCTGAGGGCTCATCCGGGAGCCACAGTCTCAGGACAGCACAAGGGAGCACGGCAAGGGGTGCGTTCCTGGGGAGCCACTGTCCCCATGTGCTGCCAGGGCTGGGGACATGCAGGCAAGCTGTGCCTGGAATCCCCCGTCCTGTACAGGAGACAGACAGGCCCTTGGCCAGAGTCTAGACTTGGTGGAAGTACCTGGGGATTCTGGGTAGAGGGCAGGTTAGCCCCAGGCCACATGGCCACAGCCTGCTGGCCAGCAGTGGAGCCTCTATGGTGGCAGCAGGTCCAGGAGATGGGCATCCAGGCTGACTCCTGCTCAGCCTCCCTGGTATAGCCTACCTGCAGTGGACTTGCTGTCCAGCTGGATCTTCCAGAGCTGGGCTCGCCCCCCCTAGAGTACCCTGCTGTCTGGAAGCAGCCCCTCACACAGCGGTGCCGCTGTCCTGGCTGCAGCCCACCCCAGCAGAGCCCTGGGCAGGCTGGGAAGGTTCTGGGTGGCCCGCTCTGCGGCCTGATGCTGGCTGGTGACCAATAACCATCAAATAAGAGGACGAGCTCAGGTGACCTTTCCAAGACAGCATTTAGACCGCACTGGGCCTGCCTGGGGCCTGCACCCCTCCCCTCTGGTCTGGGCAAGACCAGCTTCGAGGTCCAGCATCCAGAGGGCCGGTGCCGCTGTGCACCATGCACACACAAAATGCCACACTCACACACAGCATGCATCGCAGTGCACACTCACACACACACACTCCCTGCTACAGCACGGGGACATGTGCGCACACACACACACACACACTCCCTGCCACAGCACGGGGACATGTGCACACACTCACACACACACACACACACACACACACACACACACACTCCCTGCCACAGCACGGGGACATGTGCACACACTCACACACACACACATACACACACACTTACAGTGGTGAGCTGGTCTGAGGAGGCATAGCCAGGCCTGGCCATCTCACTCTCTGAGCTGTAACTGTGGCTTCTGCTTCTGAAAGGGGCATGGTGACAAGGCCAGGCAGACACACGGCACCAGGGGAGGACCTATGGCCTCCACACCCCTGTCACTCCCGGAAAGAGGGCTGCTCCTGGTCCTCCAGCCTGCAGAGCCTCTTGCGGCCAGTGCTCTCTGTCCATGATGGTGTGGAGCAGGAAGGGGCAGCTCAGGAAGTCACGGCAGCCCAGGCTGAGCTGGCCTGTGGTGGTGCCGGACACTCAGCCACCTCCCGAGGAGACAGGACAGAGCTAACCGGGTGCTGTGTCCAGGTGGCAGGTGCTGGGTTGGGGTGGCCTTTTGAGATGCAGGTAGATTCTGGATGGAGTGGAGGCCTGGGTGTGCCTGGGAGGGCACCCCGAAAACCCCAGAGCGGAGACAGTAGCAGGGCTGCCCTCACTCCCTCGGACCTCCTGCTCAGGGGTGAAAGCCCAGGGGCCTGTGGGGGTCCAGGAGGGGCAGCTCAGGGCCTCATTAAGAGGGGATTTCTACCCAGCTTCCAGCAGGGTCGTCAGCTGACAGCCTCCCGCTGTGTCCAGGATGAGTAGTGTCCCCCCCATTCATGTCCACCCAGAACCTCAGAAGCTGACCTTGAAGTAGGGTCTCTGCAGATGTGGGTCTCCCTGGCCCAGGGTGAGCCCTGCATCCAAGGCCATGTGCATGAAGACAGGATGGACATGCAGGGAGGGCCCAGGGCAGCGGGGGCAGGACCGAGGGTGTGGCCACAGCCAGGGACACCAGGATGCCCGGTGGCCACGGCAGCCTCTGGAGGGAGTGTGCCCTGCCCACCCCGTGGTCCCGAGCTTGCAGCTTGCAGCACTGTGGGGGGTCAGTTGCTGCTGTGGACCCACCCACTGGGCCCTCCATTACATGTGGCTCCCAAGCTTGGGGACAACCCAGATGGGTCAGCGGCCACTGACCAGGTGACAGGCCCTCGTTCTGCCAGGTGTGTTTTCCTCCCCTCCTGTCTCCTGGCAGGGCCTGGTGGCAGGTAAGGTGACCCTAGAGAGAAGCTCCAGGGTCCCTCCTGGGCTCCTCTTCCCCAATAGGTCTGTCCTGGGAGGACGTGGGTGTCGGGGCCCCCGGGCCTCTGGAAATGGACGGGCCCTCCACACACTGTCCTCCAGCCAGGTGCCCGATGGCAGTCAGGGACTGGGGTGGGGGCAGTGGCCACAGGGGCTCACATTCCAGAGGTACGTCCAGTCTCGGAGCCACGGTCCATGGGGCAGTGGCCCTCAGGTGGCCCAAGTGCAGCAGCTACTGTTGGACTCACCCACCCGGGAGGACTCAGACAAGGAAGGGGCTGCTGCCACTGCCTCTGTCCAGCCTCACTGAGTCTGGGGACCCTGGCAGGGGGACAGCTTGGGGACCCTGTTCTGAATGAGGAGCCCCCAAGGCTAGGAACACGCAGGGGGACTGGCTCAGCCCAGGGTGTCAGCAGAGGCCGCCCTGAGTGGTACTGACGCTGGTCTTGAAGGTTGAGTTGGAATGTGACACATGAGGGAAGGTCGCTGCAGACCCTCCCTCCACACTGAGGCCAGGCAGGGGACAGCGTGGTGACCGCTTAGAGGGCTTGCTGGGTCCCGCCCCCAGGACTCCACCTGCATCATGTGACAGGTGATTTTTTGTGTCAGCTTGCCTGGGCCACAGGATGCCCAGATATTGAGTTAAAAATGATTTCTGGGTGTGTCTGTTTCTGGCTGAGGTAATATTTGAACCCTGGACCTGGCAAAACAGATGGTCCTCCCAGGGGGGAGGGTGGACACTGGGATTCGGCCTCCGTGGGGGCGTGGGCTGCTTCCTCACCCTGGGTCTCTCTCCACAGCCACACCACGGCTACTCTCCTGCTGTCCTGCTTTTCTGGGGAACTCTGAGTGACAGGGTGGTCATAACGAGGAACACAGACATGCTGGACGCTGAACCTGCCCACTCCAGGGCCCTGATCAGCCTGAGAGTCTGGTTTGGGTATTCTGCAGCTCTCCCTGGAGTGGACGACCAGACACCTGGCCAGTCTCCCCCACCCCTGAGCAGGCAGCAAGGGCCGTGCGAGGCGCGTGGGGACAGGGCCCCAGGTCAGTGGCGTAGATCCCTGTATGTCCAGAGAGGACCGGCTCTGGGGGGTGCTCAGGGCAGGATGTGAGGTAAGTGTGTGTCATCTCAGTGTCCCTGTCCTCGGTGGCCACGGAAGCTCTGTGGCAACGGCCCAAGGAACTCCACGCCTGGAGTGGGCAGTCGCCTGCAGACCCTCCCTCCATACTGAGGCCTGGCTCGGCCATCGGGAACCTCCAGACTCTGGTGGGAGGCCTGCCGCGCCATCCTCTGAGGTCACCTCCCACTTTGTGAGGGTCCTGCCCCTCCGTGGGCACCTCTGAGACTTGGGCACGCAGGGCCGGGGTTAGGCCGGGTCTTCTTGGGAATATCTGTGGCGTGTCTCTGTGGCGGCTTCTGAGTGTGGGCAGGGGATTGCTGGGACCCTTGGGAGACAGATGGACGCCAGGCACCAGGTCATCCACCCAGGGAGAAGCCCCTCTGCTGGGAGGGCTCCTTGGCTCCGATGGCCAGCAGGGGAGCTCGGTGAGCCTCTGAGTGCTGTGGGGTCCACGGGTGCAGAGGGTCTCGCCCTGCATCGGGCCTGGGCCTCAGTAGGCACCCAGACAGCGGGGCAGGCAGGCCGGCCAGGGGCCTGCAGAATGGATGAGTGGAGGGCTTGGGGACGAGCTGTTCCTGCTGTCCATGCTGAGAATGAGGAAGGGCTCCTTCCCCTGCCCGGAGAGGCCCTGAGGGCTCCGGGTCAGCACTCTCCCTCCACAGGGGCAGGCCCCAGAGGGCATTTCTGAAAAGTCCATTTTGAAGCAATCAGCACAATGCTTTCCAGCCCAGACTCTGCCAGGGTCACAGGGACATGAGAGGCCTGCAGAGCCTGGACACTGGAGTCCATTAACACACACCTGTGACCTGAGTCTCTTCTTCGGGCCAGTGGGCTCAGATGTGCACGGCTCTGCCTGCGGACCCTGGTGGGCTCTGTCCTCGGCCTGGACGCCGTCTTGGCTCCATCTGGTTGGTCCGGCCAGCACTCCTGGATGCCTGGACCAGCAGAGCTCAGCACATTTCCTTTCTCAGCTCTTGCTGGGCACAGCCTGGCCCTGCACAGGTGAATGAGGCCTGGAGCCGCTGTCTCCAGGGTGCACAGGGCCTGGTGGAGAATGGGGGCAAGACCTGCCCTCACACACCAAGCTGTGAAGGGAGGCACCTGACCGTGTCTAGGGCTGCTGAGGGAGCCACTTCCCTCGCACACTTCTGTTTCATTGAAACAATGTTTCATGTGTAATTTAAAAAACCAAGTCAAGCTGGACACGGTGGCACAGGCCTGGGATCCAACCTACTTGGAAGGCTGAGGCAGGAGGACCCCAAGTTCAAGGCCAGCCTCAGCAACTTAGAAAATTAAGACATAAAAGGGCGGGGGTTGCAGCTCAGGGGTGGAGCACGCTGGGTGGGAGCCCCACCAAGGAAGCCACGTCACTCCCCCAGGCCCACTGTGAAAACACTCACCTTTCCCACCGCCCTGGAGGCCATGGCTTCCTGCTTCCTGTTTCGGTTTGGTTCTAGTTGGTGTTTTTCTCCGTGTTCCGAATGGCCTGCTTGTTCTGACGGAGGTTGCTCTTTCAATCTCGGGCACCACCTCTAGAGTCCAGGCTTGGTCTAGGGCAGCTGTGCGGTGACTTCTCTCAGGGTCTCATCCCCCGATGCTCCCCACCTGCCCACATGGTGAGATCTCGTGACGTGTGCGTTTGACACTGCCCCGTGGGAACCGTGGGAACTCCTCAGTGCTGTGGAGTCTTCCACAGTGGGTGCCGCTCTGCGGTGGTCCTTCCCGCCCTGGGCTGATGCCTGGAGCCAAGAGACGCCTATTCTGTGACAGGCAGGTTATTTGTTTAACCCTGGCTCCCTCCAGGCCCACTGCCTCCCCTGCACAAGCCCTCTCGTTCCCCTGGGGGTCCTGCCGTCCTTGGGCCCCTCTCCGTCTGTCCCCACTGCCCCCTCCTGGTCTCTGAATCTATTTCCACTCTGTTCTCGAGGCTGCCTGCAAACTCCCGTGCCAGGACCTGGGCCTGGGCTCACCCCTGCCCTGTGCCCACCGTGGTCCCGTGCAGGGGCAGGGGACAGAGTGCAGTGCTGAGCATGAGCCAACTTGGGTGCTCTTCTCCTGGGGCCCGTCACGTACTCTGGTCCATCCCTGCCAAGAATTCCTCTCAGTTTAAAGGGCTGGGGCTGGGGCAGGGCCATGGGAGCCGTCTGAGGCTAACTGGGGAGCCCAGAAGCCAGCCCAGAGCCCAGCCGCCCCCTGGAGCCCTGGGGCTATGAGCTCCCTGAGGTCCTTGTGCACAGGGACACACCTCAGACGGCTCCTAGGGACCACGGTTCCGGTGGTGAGTTTCAGAGTGATTCCTTTCCTTTATATTCTTCTCTGTCTCCTGGATTCTTTACCCCCACACTTTGCCTTTGTGAGGCCACGTTCACCTGATATGGAAAACCGTGCATGGGGCGGCTTCCTCACTGCCTACAACACTGTGTCACTCCCTGGCTCCGGAGAGTGTGACCCAGTGTCTGGACAAGCTGCCAGCAGCCTCCCTGTTGCCCACTCAGCTACCCCCAGTGGCCGGGGCCTCTCGAGCTCAGAGCCTGTGTGGCCCTGTGCCCTCAGCCTCTGGCTCTGCCTGTGCCAGGTGCTGGCCACTCCAGGCTTGGCACCACGTGATCTGGGGTCTCCTGAAGGCCCTTGCTCTCCAGTGCTGTTAGGACTTCCAGCCACGGCTCCCAGTCTGGCTTTTTAATGGGATGGAAGCAGTCCATTAAGTTTAGACAGGTGGCAGGTGAGTTACTGGCTAATGTACATCCCCTGGACCAGTGTGGTCCCCTGGTCCCCGACACAGGCTGGGCAGCTGTGGGAGAACAGGAAACTAAGGTAGGGACACTTTAAGGAGCAGCGAGGTCAATCTGTGAGCCTGAGTTTTGTTTTCTGTGTAAAAGACAAAATAAGCGTGTCCTTCGATGTTGCACCAGGCTCCAGTGGACAGAACCAGCTCAGAGCTGAGTTGAAGTGGTTCATCTGGACACGGCACTGCTCCGTGTCTTGAAAGCAGGGATGATGGTTGAGACTGGGGGCTCTGGTGCAGCGTGGGGATGCCTGCCCCCCTGTGCACTTGGGTGGGCACAACCCAGCCTGCCTCTCTCCCTGCCCCTGTGCCCCTCCTCCCATCCCAGTTGGAGATCTGCCCGCTAATTGGGAGCTGATTTGTTTTGCAATGATTCAGGCCTTTGCTGTTGGAGCCCTGGGAGTAAGTCTTGCTTCCAAGGCATAAAATTTCCACTCACAGTGCTGAGAGCTACAGGATCGTTGAATAACAAATACAATTAGGATGTGCCAACTTTTCGTTTGAAGTGCCAATTTTTGCTCTTCAGGGTTAAGTGCAGTTGTCCCACTTCTCTGAGGGGCATGAGTTTCAGGACCCCCAGTGGGCGCCTAAACTGCAGGTAGTACCAGACCCTATGTATGTTGTGTTTTTTCCTGTATCATAACATTTAATTACCAAATTAGGCACAGTATGAGATTAATAACCAACTTAAATGCTTTCTGGAGCAAAAGTGTTTAAGCAAAATAAGGGTCACTTCAATGCACACCCTGTGACACCAACAATCCATCTGATAAGCAGGATGACTGCTAAGCGACTAACGGACAGGTAACATATACAAGGTGGATACATTGGACACAGGAGGATTGATGACCTGGAGGGATGGAACAAGACAGGGCAAGATGCCACCCTGCTCCTCAGAATGGCATGCAACTTAAAACTTATGAATTGCTTATTTCTGGAATTCTGCATTTAATATTTTCAGACCTTGTTTAGCAGTGGGTAACTGAATCCATGGAAAAGGAAACCTTGGACAAGGGTGGTTTCTGTACCTGTGCCTTCTCTCGGTGAGTGTTGAGGGGTTAGGAGAAGAAAACTTCAACCTTTTTACAGCTGCAAACCCCCAACTCAGGAGAGGAGCATCCAGGCCTGTGGTGGTAGAGGGTGGGCCCTGTGCCTGGTCTGAGTCGGGCTGGCTGGTCCTTTAGCTGCAGCATGGCCCCGCCCGAGTCCTGGTTGGGGTGGGGTTGGCAAAGAGAGAGCAACTGGTGTTTACTGAGGACCCAAGGAGACCCAGGCCCGAGGACATGGCCTTCCTGTGGCTAGTTGGAGTTGACCCTAGGGGAGAGTGTGTTTGGCAGAAGCTCTTGCAGCCTGAGGGAGAATATAGGGGGAGGAAGACCCTGCTGCTCTCAACCCCATGGGGACCAGGCCTGCAGGACTGTCAGGAGTGGCAGGGCCCACAGGCCTGTGGCAGTGTTACTGTTGGGCTGTCCAGCTGAAGTCCAGGTCCTTGGTGTCCCGAACAAACAATGCAGCAAGACACACAGCGGTAGCAGAGCGCAGAGGTGGGAGGCACAGAAGGGTAGAGGCTAGAGCAGCCATCGAGAGGCCCTGGCCCGGGTCTGACGGTCAGAGTCTTATATCCTGAGCCGCGGGCGCTCCCTTCCCTACAAGGACCTGATAGAGAGCTGACCCATTGGCTATCTTACCTAATTAGAATATCTTCCAATTCCCCCTGGTTACCTTAGAGAACCTAAATAGGACACTGCCCACTTGATCCCCCTTGGTCATTTAAAGTCTGGACTGTAGCAGAGGCTGTCATGGTGAGGACCGCAGGGACGGGAGCTGTCACGGAGGGGATTCAGTGTGGACGGGGACAGGACTCCCAGCCCCTGCCTTGTCTTCCAGAGCTTCTTTCTAACACCCTGCCTCCATCCGCCATCTTGGTGTGCTGTTCGTCATGTCCCAGGGCAGCCGGTGTCACCTCCTGGGGTGAGCCTAGTTCCCCAGGGCAGGGGCAGGGGTGGGTTATGGGGAACAGGGATCTGTGGGTCCACATGGCCTGTGACCCCCACCAGGGGCTGGGCAGGGTCTCAGGACGTAGTGGAGCCGGTTCTCCGGGCAAAGAAGCCGAGCGGAGTGTTTCTTCCCAACAGGGGACAGTCAGTACATTTTTATTCACTCCAAGACTGACAGACGCAATGTCCTCTGGGCACAGAGCTGAGGGTGGAGGAGGCCAGTGTCACTGGATGAACAGTGGCTCCATGGCCAGCTGGGGCCTGGGCCACCCAACTTTGTGGGCTCAAGTCAGACACAGGCCCTTGGCTGCCCAGTCGGGCCTTCCAGGGTGTGGCTGGGAACACAGCCCCTGGGCCACTCCTGACATCTGGGGTGTTCTCAGTGGGCCTGGGGGTCTGAGTGACAGCTGATGCCTAGCCCGGAGCCCTGAGTCCTGCTGTGTCACAGAGGGACCCATGGAACCCAGATGAATTTCCACCCAAGGCGGGAGGTGCTTGGGCATAGGTCTGAGTGGGGACCACCCACAGGCAAGGTGGCGGGGAGGACAGGCGGGGCTGGTGGGAAGAAGGCAGTGCCGTGTGGCAGGGGCACCTCCTGTGGGCTTATGGATGGTTACGGGCCTTCAGAAGAGGTCTAGGTAAGACAGGAGTCAGAGGCAGGTGTGGCCTCTGGGGCACCCGAGGACACTCCCTGGTCTTGCTGCATAGCCCCGTTAGAGGGACCCAGGGAGGCATTCCCTGTCCCCGGGCACCCAGACCTGCACGGCCCTAGGATTGGATGGTGCCTACACAGAGCGGCCCCCCAGCCTTGGCCAGCATGCCGAGGCGTGCCCAGAGCAGGGCCTGGGGGCTTGGAGCCTGGGTCGGGGCCAAGCACCCCCTCTGCCAGCGTGCTCAGTTCCTCTGTCCCCTTCTGGGCTGGCCAAGCCTTGCTGGATTTGAAGATCCAGAGCGAGTGTCGTCGCGCAGTAGTCAACTCTGGGCACAGGGAGGCTGCGTAACAGACTCTCGTGCCAGAAGCCCTGGCTTGCTCCTGAGTTCTGTGATGGCTGCTCGGGGACGTCCAGCTAAGCAGTCACTTCAGCGTGTCGGCAGGCACCCCGTCCGTGCCCCTCCCCATCACACGTGTGCTCCCCAGGTTGTGGCTCTCTGCAGGCTCCCCGGGGCTGGGGCTGCCCCTGAGTGTCGCACAGAGCAGGTGTTGATGAATAATTAAAGATGGAAGGGAGGAGGGAGAAGGAGCGCCCCAGAGAGGACCCGAGGACAGGGCTTGGCTCAGTGAGGAGCGAGGGCTGTTTCCGGACCCCTGGGCAGGCCCGGCCCTGGGCTCAGCTCAGCCTCTCCCCGCTCAGAGGCGGCATGGCCAGGACAGCAGCCAGGAGGGGGACGGGCTGCGCGCCGAGGCTGACTGGGGGAGGCGGCCCCTCGTGGAGTGCCTGGCTTTGCCAACTCGCTCCTTCCTCTGCCGGCAGCTGGAAGTGCTGACTGGCCCTTCCTCTGCCCTCGCTCTGATCCTGCAGCCCTGGTGTGGGAGGCAGGCTGGAGGAGGGGGAGCAGGGCACAGGGTGTCCCAGGAGCACCTGTTAGGAAGGAGTCCCACCCCAGGATGGGCGGCACAAAAGGACTTGCTGTTATCTCGAAAAATAGGAGCCTGGATCTTAACACCTCCGAATGCCTTTAAAAGAAGTAATTGCCTGACTGCAATTATTTTAGGAGGTTTAACTAACCACCGCATGGGCGCTTTTTAAGAATACTTGGGGAATTTTAAATTCCTCCCACGGCCCCCAAGGGTGGGGGCCCTGCCTGGTGCCTGAGGCCCAACCCCTTCCCCTCTCTGAGAGGAGGATGGGGGTCTCTGAAGGGGGCTTCTGGCGGTGAAGCCAGCTCTGCCCCGGGGGGCGGAGGCCCGTTGCCAAGGTGACATCCCCAGGCACATCCCTGTGGGCTCTGCTGGGGTGAGTGGGGCGGGGGTGGAGGAAAATGATTTCCTTGTGACAGGCGCCCGCTGGGGCCCCCTTTCCTTGTTGATCATGTGGGGAGAGGAGCTCCGTATCAGGGCCAGTGAGCTGGAGAAGGCAGGTGTCGCCTCTCACCTCGTAGTCTGCTGCCCACCACTGCCATTGGCTTGGGAGTGACCCCCACCCTGCGCCGTCCTCATCTGATTCAGGGAGATCTTCCAACTTCCCGAGAAACTGCTGGCTCTACCAAGGCACAGCCCAAATGCCAAAGTCAAGACAAAACACAGCAGAAATAAACGTGCCCAGGCCCCCGGGTGCCTCGCCTGCCGCTGGTGTGGGCAGACACACCAAAAGACTCTAGGTAACAAATTTATTTTTAAAGAATCAATCCAAAAACAATTAAATGCAATTTATGAACGTGGTAGGAAAAGATGAGCAATGAGCCCAATTAGTAGAAGTTATTTTAAATGTGTCAGGATCATGTCTTAGCCCATGCTGGATGTCATCTCGCTTCGGCATCTGGCTGCAAAGGGCGTTTGAGGAAAGACAGCCGCCCTGGGCCAGGCTGAGGAGGCCCTGCGGTCAGAGTGCAAGGGGCACTTCCCAGCCCTGGGCTGAGACCTTTCTTCCGAGAGGAGATAGGTTCTGGGGAGCTGAAAGCCCTTGTGAGACGTGGTGAAGGACTGGCCCAGGCTGACCTCTCCAGTGTGCACAGCCACAAGCTGGACAGAGTCAGAGGTGCCCAGGGGTGCCCCAAACCCAGACCCACCTGTAAAACACATGGCTTGGCTCGGGCCTCTGCTGGGCAGGTGGGGCCTGGGACTGACGTGCCAGGCCGCTGCCCTTCCCACTGCCACCTGCCTCTGGGCACGCCCCAGGCCTGGCCCCTGGGGTTCAGCACCCTCTCCTCCCAGTCCTTGCTTTCCACCATCCCGGAGCTCTGGAAGCTGGGGGTCTTTCAACAAAGAGAAAGGCCGGAGGCACGCAGGGAGGCGCCAGAGAGCGGGGACAGTGGGCACTGCACTGTGCAGCCAGCACCCCACGCTCATCCTGCAGCACTTGCGTCCTCGTCCCTGTTGACAGACGGGAACCTGAGGGTTGGAGGGGCGCGCAGCTTCCCACCAAGGACCCAGGCCAGGGAAGGGCCGCAGAGCAGAGCAGGGCTCCACGCTCAGGCTGCCGAGGCCCAGGCCAGAGTCCCACACGTTCACCATCTTGCTTCTATGGGAGGTCAGTTGGCCGGACCCTGACCCTGTTCCTGTCCCCATCTGCAGGCCTGGAACTCTCCCTCAGGGTGGACGAGGCTGGCTGAGTTCCCCCAGAGCCTCCCTTGGCTCTCCAGGAAGGTTGTGGTAGGACGCGAGCTCAGGACCCCTCTAGTCACCGCAACAGCCCACCCGGTGGCTTCTTGCAGACCTGAGAAGCAGAAATGTCTTGGGTGAGCAGCTTGATCTGAGACGGAGGAAGACGGAAGAGGGCGGAAGGGGCCAGGCTTGAGGCCAGTGTCTCAGGGGCTCAGATCCTTGTGCCTTCTTGGGAGACAGAGTCCAGCCCAGTGATGGCCCCTGGGCATGTTGGGTGACCGGCACCAGGGGCTCCTCAGCCGATGGCAGTTCCCATCAAAACGCCTCCCGTCTCTGCCTCCCCGGCTGCCAGGACTGGCGGCTCCTCCTCCAGGCAAGGAAATTCCTGATGGTCCCCAACAGCGTGAGCGGCCCCGCGGCTCCACTCCCTGGCGCACAGCGGCTGCCCTGGCGATCCAGCCAGCCTGGGACCCGCTGGACAGGCAGGACTGTCCTCTCTCAGCCTGACACCCCTTCTCTGTCGACTGAGAAGAAAGGTCACGGTGGCCCCAGTCCTCAGCTCTCCTGGCCTCTCCCAGAGACTCCTGGGTGCCACCCGCAGTGTGCCCTCTGCCTGCAGAATCACCCGGGAGAGGCCCTGGGGAGCCGAGCTGCGGGGTCCGCCCCCCTGCCTGGTGGCCCAGCGCGCCTTCACTGAGTGGGATGGAGGAGGCGTGACACTGGGTGGCTGGCCGGGCTCCTGACCGTCTGTGCGTGGGTTCTGGGAGCGTCCACCTTGGGACTCGCGCTTTTGCTGCGTAATTGACATCAACAGCTTGTGCGGAGCGTGTGGCGACCCGGCCCACCTGTGGCGTGGGGACCATTAGTTGAGGGTTTGGTGTCCCTGACACCCGCCCCTGGGGTCCAGTCTCCTGGAATTCAGGTCATGGGTGGGCAAGACCCTACCCATGCTGCCACATCCCCCAACTGCTCAGCACAGGAGAGAGCAGAGGGTTTTACTCTCCTTGCTTTTCTGATGTTTCCTCCAATTTCTCTAGTGGGAATAATATGTTTTTAATTGGAAATAAAAAGCTCGGGGTCAGCCCTGTGCAGGTGCCCAGGCGGCACGCACATCCAGTTGCAGCCTTTGGGAGGGTGCAGTCGCTGCCTCGCCCAGCCTGTCTCAGGGTGGTGGCTTCTCTGTCCCTCTGTGGGGCCAGGGCTGTGGGCAGGTATCCTACCCTGAGCCGTGCAGGGTGGGCCCTGCCCCCCACTCTGGAGCCTTCCCCACTGGCCCTCCGGGGCTCCTCCAGCATCCTTCCCTGACCCTGCTGCTGCTGGGCCTGCTGGATTCCCCCAGGTGACACCTGTCATGTCCTCTGTCCCCCCTGGGCCTCTCTGGCGTCCGTGGGGGGCTCATCCCCCTTGCTGCTCAGAGGAGATCGGCTGGGTGGTCAGGGGCCAGCTCCTCCCTGATCCGACCAGCTTTGGAAGCCCAGCCCAGGCACCACTCAGGGCCTCCCTTGGTCCCTGCCCTGGGCTGTGAGAGGGCCTCGAGAGAGCCCAGGAGGTTCCCGACTCCCTCAAACCACAGCGACGATGACGATAAGCCTGACCGGGCCACCTTCCCTCGGCCTGCGGGGACCTGAGTGCCCCTTGGCCTGTGCAGAGCGCACCCGGCTAGGCCGAGGCTCTCCAGAGCAGGGCTGTTGGCACCTGCAGAAGCTGGCACTCACAATGCCCGCTCCCCTCCGGCCAGTGAGGGAACAGAACGTAGGTCCTGGTCCAGAGGCCCTCCGTGGTGACCCAGCACCCATGGGGCCAGCCGCGGAAGCTCAGGCCTCGCTGGGTGCTCAGTGGGTGCCTGTAGGCAGAGCAGCTTCGTCGTCTCTCCGTGGAGTAGAGCAACCACGTTCACACAGCACGATCACTCACCTCCCCAGCTCACCATCCCTCGCGGCGCTTCCTGGCTGGGATTAATGAAGGGAGAGTGAGCCCTGCCCTTTCCTGAGAGCACAGAACCATCCATGGCTCCCAGCTCTTTGACACCTTTGATTCCGGAGAAAGCCTGCGTCGGTGTGTTTACTAACCCTGTGCCTCCCTTTCTGTAGCTATTTAACCTAACTAAAGCTGTGGTTTTGAAGACATTGATTTTAAAGGAGAAGAAAATATTATTCCATTAAAGTCACTGAAAAATTGATCATCCAATTTCGGTAGCATCCCTGGGGTGGAGATGCTAACGGCTGTCTGTGCCGGATCTCCATCCGCGCAGCTAAGCTCTTGAGTCTCTCACAGGCTGACGGCTGCTCCCAGCCACACAGGACCAGGTGCCAAGGAGGACGGGCAGGAGGTGAAGCTGTGAGCTGGGAGTCCTGTGCACACCGTCTTCTGTGTCTTGGCCAACAGGCTTCTTGCTGTAGCCCACCCTGTAAAGCAAGCAGCTCCTTATGGAAGCCTTGAAGCACACTCCAGCTGGCCTTGCAGGGACTCGGAGGGGCGAAGGGCCCCAGAGGGTCTTGCCCTGGGAGGGTTGGCTGGGCCTCCCCCACCCTGAGCCTGCGCTGCTCTCTGGCTCCCTCCGGAGTTTCTTTCCACCCCTTCAAGCTGCCATCACCTGCTGGAAGGTGGGCTTCTGCCCCTCGTCCTCCTGTGGCTCCTGAAGCGTGGGTGGACGGAGATCTTCCTCCCACAGGAAGCCCCTGGGGGGGTGGTGTGGCCTGTGCTCCAGGTCCCACCCTCTGCTCCGACTCCTGGGGCCTTGGCACCAGGGGGCGGCTCCTCTCCCGCCAGAGGGCACGCTGGCCTCTCCTGACCCTCGGCCGGGGCTGGAGCTGGACCACACCCAGGGCTCCTCGCCCCTCAGGGACACCTTCCCCTCAGCCCGGGAGCCCACTCGTTCCCCACGGAGGCCTGTGGCTCTGTCAGAGCATCTGGAAACCACCTGCAAGTGGGCGTGGGGCGCTGTGGGCATCTGGGCATGCTCCCTGCTCTGGCGTGATTTCACTGTGGACCCCAAGGCTCGAGAGGTTCCAGGTCAGGTGTCCTGGGCAGTTCTGCCACAGGGGGGCCATCCGTCCCATGACCCCTTGATGTGTCCCTTGCCTCCGTCCCGACTCCTAAGGCCACGCCACAGGGCCGTGCCACAGGTCAGCTGGGCTGAGGAGAGCATGACCAGTCAAGCGCCTGCCCCGTCGCTGGGCCCTGTGCTGATCCAGACTCCGGCCATGGAGTCTCTGGGTGCCCGGGGTCCTGATCCGCCAGGCAGACTCTGGGGTCCCCTGCTGTTTGTTCCAAAGTCTTTGAGTCTGTGAGATCAGAAAGTCTGATGGGAGACCCTGTCTCCTGTGTCTTGGGATCCTGTCCCTGGAGCCATCTCCTGGCAGTCGCTGTGGACTTGGAGAAGGATCAGGCCCTTCCTGGGCCGCGTGACCTGAGGTCAGGGCTGGCACTGGATTTCTGTTCCATCAGATGAGACAAAAGCAGAACTTCCTCAGACTGCCTTGGGCGGTGAGGACTTGCCTGCGCTTCCTGCCTGCTGGGCGGGCAGCCTCTGGGGGAGGTGGACAGAGTGCTTGGGCTCCCTGGCTCTGAGCCTGTGCCCCTTGAGCCTCACTCAGCACCCCGGGCTGGGCCGGGAGCTCCGCTCTGGGCCTCCCCGAGTGCGCCTGCAGGAGGAGGAGAGCCCTGCCGTTCCCCAGGCAGCCGAGCCTCACTTCTCCAAGCCTCAGGGCCGTTTCCCACGGTGTCCTCGAAGCCCAAGGAGGAAACATTTTCTCCCGAGGCTCGCTGTAGACACAGAGGAGTCAGGACAGCAAGTGGGACTGTCTTCCTGCTCGGGAGGCCCCCTAGGGGGGCCTGGCTCAGTGGGTGAGCCACCTGGGGCCACCATGCGCTGGTGCAAGGCCAGGATGGGCTGGGTGCCCAGGAGTGACCGTACCTGCTGGCAGGGGTGTAGGCCGTAGCAGCCTATGTCCTCTCCAGAGGGTAACAGGACTGGGAAGGGTGACTGTGGGACTGACCCTTCCTTGCTGTGTATCTTCAGGCGAGTATCTGGATCTCTCTGGACTCTGCTCCTTGTCTGGAAATCGTGCTGGCCATAAGGCCCCCTCAGGGGGTTGGTGGGAAGGGGAAATGAGTTGACGGGTGGGAACAGAGGCCCTGGCCTGAGCAAATGCTCAATACATAATAGCAGGCGCGAAGGTGACACACCACCGGTGGGACAGACGAGGGTGATGTTCACCAGGACACACTTGTGCACAGCAAGCAGCAGGTACTTCGTAAGCCCAGAGTCACAGGTTACTGTTTTAGCCCTGATTTTACTGTCTTGTCAAGGGAGGCCTCCGAGTTCTCGAGGCTGGTGCAACGTCCCAGGGCTCCTCCGTGTTCTGTGGCTCTCAGGGTCTGCTCAGAGCCTGTACCCACAGCAGTCTCCCATGGCACCAAGATCTCCTCTCTTGGCACTGTCTGGGAGACCAGGAGCAGGGTGCTGGAGGCACCACAGGCTCCTGGGACCTGGGTGTGGCCACCACACAGTCCGAGCCCCTCTCCCTCTGTGCTTGGGTGGGGACCAGCGTCCAGCTGCCTCTCCCAGGCGATCGGCATGACTGACAACTTGAACAGAAACTCTGTCAAATGAAATCCTTTCCTGGGGCCGCACAAGAAGAGGAAGAGGAGGAAAGGGCCCGCACTAGGTGGAGGGTCCGGGCCGCTCCCCAGGCCTCCCCGGCAGACGGGACCAGGAGACCTCACTAGCAGCACTGTCCCGAGACCTGTATCCTGCTGGTGTGGAGACAGCTCCAGCCCACCTTGGAGTGGGCACAGGGCTGGGCCGACGTCCAGACAGCTACACAGCATCTGCCCCTCACTGTCCTGGCAGCCAGGCTGTCACGGAGGCTCTGCCTGCGACACCCCACCAGGCCCCTGGGGCACACGACGCATTTCTGGCCTGCAGTTAGCCCTCCAGAGCCCAGGTCCCCAAGCCAGGCCACCAGCCCTGGGCTCAGCTCCCATCTGGAGACCCTGGGGGGAGTCCACTGCTCCTCACCAGGCTGTGCCAAATCTGGTTGGTCAAACTGATGGTGGTCAGTTCCAGGGTCAACCTGGCTGGGCGTGATGCCAAGATATTGGGCCCACACCTTTCCAGATGTTACCGTGAAGTAAGCCAGCCAGCCCGTCCTGCGAGGGACTCAGACTTCCCTGGGTGACCAGGCAGACCCACTGACCTCTGAGCCTGGGTTTTATCAACCGCACACAGGGGCACTGCTAGGACACGCCTCCCAGGCTTGTTCGAGGACCGAGACACGGAAATGGTCATCGCAGCTTATTCTGAAGATTCTAGGGGTTGCTGCCTGGTCAGCTGGTTCTGGGCCCACAGAATCATGACCTGTGCAGGCCAGAGCACCACCCCAGGGGCCTCGGAGCCCAGAGCTGAGTGGCACCTCATACTTCCTGTGGGCCGCATGGCAGGCCAGGCCTTCTTTGAAGGCCTTTGGCTCTTGTGTTGGGGCTCCCTGAGTGTCATCCTCACCCCACTCATAAAATCCTGCTGGGGGGAGGGACAAGCTTGTGTGCAAGTCAGGAGACTCTGGAGGCAAAGAACAGAAATAAAACCAAACCAGCTTAAGCAAAAACATGACTTTATTGGCTGACGTAATGGAGAGAACTTGGAGTTGGATGCAGGACTCAGGCATGGCTGCATCCAGGGGCTCAACCATTTCCCAGGACTCAGCCTCCCTGGTTCGTGATTCTGCTTTGGGTGACAGAGGCTTGAGCTTCCTGGTGGCAGGAACAGCCCCAGCTGTTTCATTCTCTGGTGAAAAGAAAGTGCCTGCTTCTCAGTGGTTCTAGAAGCTCCTGCCCAGGACTTGGGCCATCACTGAGCCTCACTCCTGCCTTCAGGACGGCCTTGTTTCTAGGTGACAGCTCAGTTTTAGGGCGAGTGTGGGAGCAGGGAGTGGGTCTGTCTGTTGACGAACAGAGGCCGAGGGTGGGAAGGGGCAGAGTCCCCCAGAGAAAGACACTCTCTCCAAAAAGTGGTGTCCCCGCAGGGGGCAGGTGGCATGCCTAGGAAGTGGTGTGGTCACGTCAGGGGACTCGCAGTGGGCTTCCAGCCCTGAAGGCCACAGAGGACGAGCTGAGACCCCAGAGAGAAGATGCAGGGTCGCTGGGCAGAGAAGCGGCCACGGCCCGGCAGCGGGAGAGGGGTCAGCCCGCATGCCTCCCGCCCTGCTCACTGAGCCACCAGGGTGCAGGCCTGGCGTGAGGGGCATCTGGAACAGCCAGGGCCGGGAACCTAGGAGCACACAGGGAGTCCTAGGACACCTCGGAGGACACAGGACTGAAGTGGAGTGGCCCGACCTGGACTGCGGCTCTCCTAACCTGGGGTGCACCCACGAGGTCCTGGTGAAGACCCCAATGAGCTCTTCCTTTAGACAGAGCTGCGGTCGACACCAAAGTCTGTGCGGAGACATCAACCGCCAGAGTGGCCAGGAAGAGCCACAGGGGAGGCACGGGGGCAGGAGGGGCAGCCTGCGTCTTCTCAGATCAAGGCTGCCGTCCCCCACGTCCAGGCCACTTTTAAAGCCCGAGAAGCACAGAGACAAGAGCAGGCTTTAGTCCCCGGGCCATGGGCCCGCCCCCCCGCAGCTGGTGATAAATGGCTCTCGCTGTGGCTGCCCGCGGCGCTCCCCACCATGAGCGGGTTGGTTCCTTTCCTGTGTCCAGGGGCAGTTCCAGGCCTCCTGGGAACCTGGTCCTGAGTTTGTTTGTTTTCCTGTACGATTTCCAGGATGTTTTTGCAGGTGGAAGACACAAGGCCCAAGAGTGCAGGAGGTGAGCTGTGGTGGGAGAGGAGGGGACGGGAAGGGCCCAGCCTCCAGAGAGCAGGACACGCTGGGGACAGCCGCTCTCCAGGGAGCAGCGCCACGCTCCCTGACCCTGGGAAGACGTTAATGTTCTACCAAGTAAATTAAATTAAAGTCACGAGCATGAGAAAGAGGGAGAAGGAAACGGAAAGAAGAGCCGCTGCGTGTCAAGTGAGGAAGGAGCCAAGGGAGTTCAAAGGACGGGGAACTGGTCCTGGCCGCTCAGAACACGGCCTGGCTTCCACCTGGGAAGGGACACTGGGACCGTGTCCTCTAGCAGGGTGTGTGGGTGGACAGAACCTCCCTAAAGTTTTCACAGGTGTATTCTGGTCTGTGCAAGTGCACAACGTGTCCACGCAGTTGGAAGAAGAGAGACCGCTGTGGAAGGCAGAGGGCCGGGGAGGATGGTGGGGGATCTCCAACAAGGACACATGCGTGCGTGTGTGCACACTCGTGTGCATGTGTATGAGCACACAGCTGTGCTCCGTGGGCCTGGGTGCATGCAGGTGTCTGGGCTATCTCCTAGACCTGTCCGCTGAGAGGCTCAAACCTGGTCTTTGACCTCGGCACATAGAACTCAGTTTCTCAAACACTCCCACTAAAAGGAGCCCTGGCTCCTGGGAGAAATAAGTGATTTTAGGGCTGGGGCAAGAAAAGTACAAAATTAGACTGGAACATCTTGTTATGCCAGA